>NC_069502.1:881399495-881716495 GCF_027579735.1 Bombina bombina
GACCTTGAAAACCATACAAAGACATGATCACATGGTAAGTGCCAACTATTTGATAGAATAAGGCTGTGGAGGCATCCTATTGGAGACACTTAGATGATTTTCTAATTTTTAGATGGTATTTCACAGTCCTCTATTTTGGAAATGATTAATAACACACCTATTGAAGATCAACTGTTAACCCCTGAATTGACTTTCAAGGACCATGCATTATCCAGGTTGGTGTACCAATGCATGCTAGTTAAGAATCACAGGAAGAATGTTGAATATTAGTAGCTTACATACATTAGTCATATTTAGTTCATAATTAGATATTTAGGGATCACAATCAGACACTTAGATGATTTTACTTTTTTAGATGGTATTTCACAGTCCTCTATTTTATGTACTGATGAATAAGACACCTATTGAAGATCAACTGTTTACCCCTGAATTGACTTTCAAAGACCATGCATTATCCAGGTTGGTGTACCAATGCATGCTAGTTAAGAATCACAGGAAGAATGTTGAATATTAGTAGCTTACATACATTAGTCATATTTAGTTCATAATTAGATATTTAGGGATCACAATCCGACACTTAGATGATTTTACTTTTTTAGATGGTATTTCACAGTCCTCTATTTTATGAACTGATGAATAAGACACCTATTGAAGATCAACTGTTTACCCCTGAATTGACTTTCAAAGACCATGCATTATCCAGGTTGGTGTACCAATGCATGCTAGTTAAGAATCACAGGAAGAATGTTGAATATTGGTAGCTTACATACATTAGTCATACTTATTTCATAATTAGATATTTAGGGATCACAATCAGAAAAAGGAATACATATTATAGTTGATATAGAGGTATTTGAATGGACATGAAATATTACATTTATGTTCAGCATACATATATATTATTGAAATGTGATATACATTATTATGTAGAATTAGAAATTCAGATATTTAAATTTTTTTTTATTACACAATAGAATGGTGTATGTTTTTTTTTTTAAATTTAATTAATAAATATCTTGATAAAATGTTGAACAAAGTTAGAGCATAGACACAAGATGATTGTAAATGTATTTTATGAATATTTGACAACGTGTGTATTAACTTTGTTAAAATTTTTATTTTTTATTTCAGATTGTCATCTGATGACTTCCAGGAATATGTTTTTGTTTTTCTTTCAGAAACTTTTAATTTTTTAAATGGTAATAATAAACATTTTAGTATTAAATACACTCTTTTGAACAGATTATAATAAATATCCAGATAATCTGTCAATAAAAAACAATTTGACTCCCATGACTGGTAGTTGGCTATTTGACAAGCACATGCATAAGATCAAATAATGCATTAATTTTAGAAAATCCACTGATTCAGAGAATATTATATTAAACTATATTTTTTTAAATTAATTGGGGAGTGATATCCATCGATGCTTTTCTTTTGAAATTCTTAGATGTTAAAATAATTTCGGATATGTAGTCAAAATTTGACATAAATTATTTGTTTTCACTTTTAAGAAGGGGAAGTGGTTCAATTACATTAAAGTGACAGTGTTGTTGAATGTAAAATTAATTTTATAAGATCTTGTATCTTCCTTAGGTATCTCAAAACATTATTTTCTAAATTCTTTTAATTTTTACAATTATAAATGTTAGGTCATTTAACTTGATATTTTTCACAAGCTAGTTATTGGATGCCAGGTTAATCGATTTAATTTTCTAGTGGAGTAATTTAACTATAGTTATTAATATTATGTAGTTTTTAAAATCTTACCTCTTGGGTTAGACATCACATATCTATATATAATTTTCATTCCCCTTTAGTTTCTTTTGACAATGTTAAATCAACATTCAAAATGTTTTGGTCCTTAAAGGGACATTCACAAAGTATATTGTGTATTGATTTTTCAATAATTCATAAAAGAATTTAAACATATTTATAAAGTACTATAGAATTACATTCAGTCTTTAAATATACTTTTAAAAAGATACATCAATGCACATATCTTAGTCAATTACATAAGGCATCTATGTGCAACCAACAATCAGCATCAAAATAGCCGATGTAGATATGTATTTAATCCAAGAATATATCATTACAATCTAATGATTGAATACCAAAACATATTAAGTTGTTCAAATATTATAATCTTATCCAAAATGCATACATAACATGTAGCTTAATGTCCCTCTAAGCTGAAGACTCCAAAATACCTCCTTTACAATATATATTTCAGTCAGTGTGTAAAACAATCCAGAAGTTAATCTAAATTTGCTTTACTCATATGTTATACTAATTTAGCAAAAGGAAGGTGCTTAGGTTTCTGATTTTTCAAGCATTATTGTGAAATTTTTCTTTAAAGGGACATGAACTCAAAATATACTTAAAGGGAGACAGTTAAAAATTAATGATTTATACATTCTGAATGAGTATTCTATTTTAAGCAACTTTAAAAATTGTCTCATATTATGAATGCTCCTTGTGATGTTGCTATCATTACTTTAAAAATAAGGCATTAAATAGATGATTTATTTGCTTCAGTACTCTGGACAGAACTTGTTTTTTTTGGTTGGATTAATTTATCCAACAATCATCAAGGACAACCCAGGTTTTTGGAAACAATTGTCCGTAATCTAAAATATCATTATTGATTTGCTAAGAAAGATAACAATATAATTCTTAACATTTGAGAATCGGATTAAATTATAAAGTTGCTTAACATTTCATGCTCAATCTGAATCACGAACGCTAAATTTGTTTGGACAGTGTCCCTTTAAGAGATTTAAAGAGTGTATTTACTTCTCTTCTTATCTTGACATACTTTGCTTTAAAAGCATATCGAGATAGGCTCAGTAGATGAAGATTGGTGGATGCACAGAGATGCCATATGTGATTGGCTCAACCATGTGCATTTAAATTTCTTCTGTTGAGGATATCTAAATACTAAGATAAATTGAGTTACATTTTAAAGTCTAAACAATTTTCTATCTCTACAGATCATTTGATACAATTGTTTGTTTGTAATGTCTATTTAAAAATAAAGACGCCATTGCACAATAACATATATGAGCACTTCAGACAAATACAAGCTCGAGGTTTATTTACTAATAACAAACAAACCTGTAGTTTAACATTTATAAACAGATTATCCAAGTTACTGACATTATAACCTGAATTTGAACATTCAGAAATATTGCGTGGGAAACGCATCTTGAAACACCAGATTAGCATCTTTAAACATTAGAGTCTAATGTCACGCAATAGCACACAATCAATGTGCATTATAAATACATTTAATAGAGCAATATCAATACTTCACAATAAGTCAAGAAATGGATTTTATGAACAATAAAGACATACAATATTAAATGTGTATTTGTATTAAAGAAACAGACCGTTATTAAACCGAGAAATGTCTACAACATTTAATAATGTGACAGTATAAGATTTTAAATATAATTTAATCATTAATATTTAACGGATCACGGATATTAAATCTGCGTCACACAAATCCGCATGACAGGCCCATGAGTTACAAATAAGTCTACATGAAAAATGAAGTTACAGCACCACCAGGAGGTATGTGTATGGAAGTTGCTAAGATATGAAACATTAAGGAACGGCCAATCAGAGTTCATCACACAAACACAACTTGAGTCAGGATGGTCTCACAGACATTCTAACAATATTTCAAACTTTTATCCAATCAGATGTACAGATAACTTGTCCCATGGTGCATCTCATGTTTACTTCACCATATAAAAGTCCATTACACGTTGCCATCTTTGTCAGTTCTCTAATGCCTGCTGGTATATTATTCTATCTATCTATCTACAAACATCTCGGCAGGCATGAAACCTCCCAGGTTCACCAAGCAGGAGAGCGCTGCACTGGTCCATGCCGTCAAGGACTTTTATCCCCAGCTGTTTGGGAACAAGAGGAGTTCGACAGATGCACCTGTTAAGAAGGCCCTCTGGGAGTCTATCACCAATGCGGTTAGATTGGTGTGTGACGTCCAGAGGAGCCAGGATCAAATCATGAGGAGATTCGGAGATATGAGTTTGCGCTTAACAAAAAAAGTCAACCTCATAAGGGAGTGGGTACAAGCCCGTAAAAGAGGGGGCCAAAGAAAGGCCCCGCGGAAACTCTACCTACTCCCTTATGAGGTGACTTTATGCGAGCTCCTCAATCTCCGGGTCCCCAAAAGATTTAGATCCTCGCCATCCTCGGCCTCCTCTTCTTCCCTCCCAGCTGCGGGATCTGAAAGTCCTGACGCGGGGGCCAGGGCAGCTGCTTCTCCGTCCGGTGGCCTGGGAGGAGATGAAAGAGAATCTGAACCAGGTAACTATCCAACTTCATATAATATCTTAATATTTGATTTATTTTTAAAAAATGTGTATATAGTCAGATACTAAACCTATACAGATCTCACAACATACACTACATATGATGTTTAGATATCTGATTTTAGATTAGTGACACATGAAATAGGAATGATGTTTCTTGCGCTCTACAGAATATGCGTCACAGAGCGAAAATGGAATTGCGCATACACGTTAACATGGGTTAGCTGTAAGTGGCATTGCTTTATACATGTTGGTCAAATGACGGATGCGTAATTCCGCTTGGAATAATTGCGCAATGATCGCGAAAATAGAATTGCGCATACACGTTAACATGGGTTTGCTGTAAGTGGCATTGCTTTATACATGTTGGTCAAATGACGGATGCGTAATTCCGCTTGGAATCATTGCGCAATGATTGCGAAAATTGAATTGCGCATACACGTTAACATGGGTTAGCTGTAAGTGGCATTGCTTTATACATGTTGGTCAAATGACGGATGCGTAATTCCGCTTGGAATCATTGCGCAATGATCGCGAAAATGGAATTGCGCATACACGTTAACATGGATTTGCTGTAAGTGGCATTGCTTTATACATGTTGGTCAAATGACGGATGCGTAATTCCGCTTGGAATCATTGCGCAATGATCGCGAAAATGGAATTGCGCATACACGTTAACATGGGTTAGCTGTAAGTGGCATTGCTTTATACATGTTGGTCAAATGACGGATGCGTAATTCCTCTTGGAATCATTGCGCAATGATCGCGAAAATGGAATTGTGCATACACGTTAACATGGGTTTGCTGTAAGTGGCATTGCTTTATACATGTTGGTCAAATGACGGATGCGTAATTCCGCTTGGAATCATTGCGCAATGATCGCGAAAATGGAATTGCGCATACACGTTAACATGGGTTTGCTGTAAGTGGCATTGCTTTATACATGTTGGTCAAATGACGGATGCGTAATTCCGCTTGGAATCATTGCGCAATGATCGCGAAAATGGAATTGCGCATACACGTTAACATGGGTTTGCTGTAAGTGGCATTGCTTTACACATGTTGGTCAAAATGAAATGTGAATTATTATATATGTGAAGAATACAGTATTCTTATTTTCAATATTATACATAATAAAAAAAGAAGAATCCAAATAAATTATAACATATGCCCATCAATTGATGAGAATGAAATAACACAAAAAAATAATTTAAGCTACAGTAAACAACACAACTGATTGAAAAAAGAGTACAGGATATATTTATCATGAATAGAATTGAGGAAAAAATTAACTCATGGGACTACCAAAGGATTAATATTTTTTAATTGATTTGCTAATAATGTAAAGATTTTAAACATGGCATGATTTGTATTAATGATATCCAATCCTCATTTAATATATTACAGATCTGGATGTTGGTGCTGGATCCTCAAGGCAGGGCTTGTCACAGTATGGTATGTCTCATTTTAATTGACATTTGTCTTAGAAACATGGACAGAACATTACATACTAAATCCACATTGTTCAATATTTATATGTAGGCTTACCAGAAGTCCCACTTTTACTGGGATTGTCCCGGTTTGGAGGCGCTGTCCCAGTGTCCCACCCAGTTGTTCATTCTGTCCCAGTAGGGTCGCCACCTCCAGGTTTCAAATCATGCGTCCGGGTTCCAGCCCACCTGAAACCCAGACACATTATTCAAAATGACTGGACTGTGGCTCTCCAGCATAGTTGGATGCTGGTACTTTGTTACATACAGCCCTGCTTTGCTTAACGTTCATGTCCTTCAAAGTTTACATTTAGTAATACAGGCTGAGTGAGCAGCATAGGTTTTTTTTATTTTGTAGTACTACTTGGTATATTTTTCTAAGAATTTAACACCCCCCGAACCCCTGGTGACATTGCCGGTAATACACCTTTAGGGGAATCATATGGGTATGACTAGGAAGTACAGACAGGCAGGATTTTTGGCGTGGATCTTGCTTTACTGCATGCAGGATAGCATTTTGGCTATAATCTTCCTGCATTATGGTATAGAGTAGCCTCTTAAACAGCTTTAGCAGGTATGTGTTTCTTTTTTACTTTCATTCAATGTTGTATTTATGCCTTATCAGTATTTGGCTCTGTTCCTTAGACACATAAAACACATATTACACTGCAGATATTAAATTGTGAAATTGATAATTATGAAAGTGATAATTATGCTTGATGTTTGGCATTATTTAGAATCTGAGATTTAGATTAATGATTTATTTGCCATGACAACATAATGGTGCCTTTTTCACTAGGGGGCGGTGTTATGGTCTATTTAAACTGTGTGATTCACTTGTTTGACTGAGGAAGGGTAGAGTATCCGCGAAACATTACACACATAAAAGCTACTACTTTAAAAGGACCGGTAATTGCCATGCCCCCTTGACCACGCTCCTGACCACACCCTCACTGGCACCGCACCAGGTGGTCCCAGTTTCACCTCTAAAAATGATGGTAAGCCTATTTATATGTATCTTCAAAATGGATTTTAAAACTTTTTGCAAATAAGAATAAATAAAAAAAAAATAGGATTACATTGTAAGACTACTCTGATTTGGTTTGGAATTTAAGATATCCCATCTATTCTGGATGTCTTAATTTTAATGTAAGATTCTTTGAATGTCCAATTTATATTCTTCCCTTGTGTATTGCTTAATCTTATTTGTATACATTTTGTAAAAATACACACAATTTTGCATATGTTTAGATTTTAAAAATATAGATTCCATTTTTGAAATTGATCACGTCATTTAAGGGACATGACAACTAAATTTTACATAGAATTTTTTTTAAACATGATTTTATTGTTTTGTTTAAACATTTTATGAGCTACATTGGTTCAGTCTATTGTTTTAGTTCTTAGAAAAATTAATGGATTTTGGTTTATGTTAAACAATGCATTACTGGTATTATCCGACTGTTTTTCTATGCATAAATTGGCATATTTACAAAAGTTAAAATCATGTGTTCAGATAACAGTAGTACATAGTTTAAAAATGTATACAATTACACATTTAGAGCTTCATGTCCCTTTAATAGATGAAAATTAGATAATTCTTAGGATATCCTTAAATAACATATTAGATTGGAATTGCATGCTCAATCCCATTCATTACATCAACATATGGAGTAGAGAATTCATTAACACCAACATTGTCAAATCAATATAATTTTATATTAAAGGGATACTGAGCTAAAATTATTAATGTTGTCATTCAGATAGAGCATGCAATATTAATCAACATTTAAATATAATACTATAATCATATGTGAAATATTCTATTGCTAAATGTATTTTAAAATCAAGAATGTACGTTTATCTGCAGCTCAATTTTGGTTGACCAACCTGGGTTTTGATTGATGATTGGTGGATACCTTCAACAAACAATATTTATTGAATCCAATATTGCTTATCTGCCTTTAAGATTAAAATGTAGCAACATTCACATTATAATAGGAGTAAATGTTAAATCATTTTGAACAGTTTGAACAGTGAAATAAATTATTGAAATAAATCATGTCAGTGTCCCTTTAATAAACAATAGATTCATTCATCTTTACATTCTTTGGATTAGACAATATTGATATATAATTCACATATTCACTGTTGGAGTTACTTTATAGATATCAGCATACTCTAACAGCACCATGATTACATATTTGTACTAATCCATTTGGTTTTGTATTGTGATCAATATGTGTTGTGTCCTAAACAAGATTACTGTACATTGCACAAATGGCTCGATGTGCCACATGTCTTTGTTTATATTTGTCAACAGCTGTTATTCAAAATGTGGTTTGTGTGTATTCTTTTAAGAACATTGATCAATGGGTATATTTAGATATGCAATAGCATCGTATGAGATGAGTTTGATGTCTAATATAGTCAGAAATTAAACATATGTTCAATACATCATTTTTAACAGAATCCCCTTGATTCAATCAAGCATTTTTTTGTTTAATGACTGCTCTATTCTTCTCATTTTCAAGTTGATTATTCTTAAAATTCGCTACAGATGTGATTTAGTGCTATCCCAAATGTGTTCACTAATATATATCTATATCATTCATAGAGAGAGTTGGTGTGGGGAGCCCAGAGGAATCCAGCACTGACACAGAGACACCTTTGCGGTCTCCTGGTAAGTCCATTGACTCATTTATATGTCATTGAAGGAGTATTGGTAATCAATATTATGAGCATGATTCTGATGAAGCATAACATTTGAAACAAACATATAATTTACTCCTCTGATTATATATTAATTTTCTTGGAATATTGAAAGATTAATAATTAAAACTTTCTTAGTCTACACCTTTGTTATTCAGAAGATGTATAGCATATGTTTGTTTCCATGTTCATTTTTGACAACAGTCATCAAGTGATACACACATGAGAAATCTTAAATGTTCTATGTACTATGCTTTTATGATTTTAAAATTAATACAAACAATACATCGAAAATCTGAATCATTGAGAATAACAAATCTAATGTCATTTGTATGCTCCATCAAAATGATGTAAATCATAACTTTGGGTGTGTATATCTTTAATGCAACATTGATGTGTGTCTTTGATCAACAGTAACATATTTTATAATATCTGATCTTAACGTGTACACAACATGTTATGTTTTACAGAGATTGATTTAACATGTGTGACGGAGGAGGAAGAGGCTGCCTTGGAGTCTGATGGTATGTGAAATATATCTATCATGTTTCCAACATGTTGCTTTATTGGAAATCATTTTATTGAAGACATTCAAAGTCTACAGCTTTTGCACTTTAAAAATGAATATTATTTGTCTGTTCAAATACACTACTGCCCCCTTTCTATATCAGGCAGCATGAAAATATGCTTGGATGTTTTTTTTTTTTTTAATTTTTTTATAATTCATGCCATCATTATGTCACATGCATATTCCAGGCCAAAACACAATAATAATGTTATAATTGTACAGACAGTCATTGATATTCATCTGAGTGCCTATATGCATACCATATCCTCATTTCATAATTGTTTAGAAATTCAAACACACTTCTAAGTATATTGAAAACATAATCAATTTTAAATGCGTTGATTTGATTTCATAATGTATGAGATGTTAATATATTTGTATTATTTATTTCAGATGGATCCTCCACCTCTGGTCATCTGTTTTCCGCCCCTGCCCAGGCCCAGACCCCTGCCCAGAACCCTGCCCAGGCCCAGACTCCTGCCCAGGCCCAGACCCCTGCCCAGGCCCCTGCCGGCCCTTCCCATTTGTCCTTTCATGTCCCTCCTAAAAAAACGGCCCTTTGTCCCCCTTTCGCCGCTCTCCCCGTATTATGGGCCGTACAGCTGCCCAGACCCCAACTCACCACTCCCCAGCTCTACGGCCTACCCCGGAGCAGCAGCTCATCCCTCCCCAACCCAATCCCATCCCTCCCCAATACAATCCCATCCCTCCCCCCTGTCTCAACCTTCATTGTCCTAGGTGTCAGATTGTCCTTCCCAGGCACAGCTGTAAGTATCATTCAAAATCCACATTATAAGATACTTAAAGGTACACTGAAGGCAAATTGTTTCTATTGTGATTCAAATAGAGCATGCAATGTTAATCAAATTTATAATTTAATACTCTTATCAATTATTCTTCATTCTCTTGCTATCTTTATTGAAACAAAGAAATGCCTAGAATTAATTTTAAATAGAAAATAATTGTGGACATCATTTCTTTATTGTTGGATGAATGTATCCATCAACCAGCAGGGACAACCAAAGTTGATAAACAAATATGGCCTGCCCTATAAACCTACATTCTTGCATTCCAAATCTAGCTAGAGAATTCAAACATTTAAAGAATATGTGTAATTTTTTAATATTTGTAATGTCATGCTCTATCTGAATCAGTCAATTAAATATTTAGGTTCAGTGTCCCTTTAATTTGATATCACTACATATACCAATCACCACTACTTGGATCCAACAATTTATGTACAAATGTTGATACATTATCTCTTGTCTAACCCAGTGGGAATGTAATTTCTTCAGGTTGATGTGTTTACACAGCTTGTCCTCAATGCCAAAATGTTTAAGGATAGGTGTGCCTACCACAGTATAATTTAAATATTTAAATTGCTAATGTAAGTACAATGTAAATCCTTTAACAAGATTACATACACTCAAGCTGTATAAGTGGATCATCGAAAACAAATTAAAGGGGACAACATGTTTGAGTAAACTGTCCCTTTAATGATTTCGGTCTGTCTGAATAACATATTTAATGTGTAAAGAATCAATTTTAACAAATTGATGTAAAGAATGATTTGTCTTTATGATGACAATGTATCTTTGCTTATTTTTTCTTCTGTTGTGTAATTATCCTTAATATTTGATTTATTCTTTATTTTAGGCTGTGACTCAGCATGGCTCATGCTAGAAGGTATAGCACGAGTAGAGCAGGCCGTGTTGAGGAACGCAGCTGTCCTGAGAGGGATGAACGACACCATGCAGGCCCAGCTCCGGGTTCAGGATTTGACTCTGCGGCAAATCATGCTATTAAATTCAAGGCCTGAATCTGGAGCTGGACATGCACAGGACGATGAAGAGGATGACCAGTAAGTGGAGGATCTGGAGATGCTCCAAGGTCGCAGATAAGAATCCTCTGTCCACATGTTGATGTTTTTGTTATTGTTGCCATTTGTCCTTTTTTTAAGTTTATTGTTGTGCCTGTTGCACTCTTTTACCTTGTCATATGGCTCAAATGGGGCTATGCTGGCCCTTGGCAACTCTCTTCATGGACTGTGATGCACTCTGTTACCTTATCATATGGCTCAAATGGGGCTATGCTGGCCCTTGGCAACTCTCTTCATGGACTGTGATGCACTCTGTTACCTTGTCATATATCTACAATGGGGCTATGGTGGCCCTTGGCAACTCTCTTCATGGACTGTGATGCACTCTGTTACCTTATCATATATCTACAATGGGGCTATGGTGGCCCTTGGCAACTCTCTTCATGGACTGTGATGCACTCTGTTACCTTGTCATATATCTACAATGGGGCTATGGTGGCCCTTGGCAACTCTCTTCATGGACTGTGATGCACTCTGTTACCTTGTCATATATCTACAATGGGGCTATGGTGGCCCTTGGCAACTCTCTTCATGGACTGTGATGCACTCTGTTACCTTGTCATATATCTACAATGGGGCTATGGTGGCCCTTGGCAACTCTCTTCATGGACTGTGATGCACTCTGTTACCTTGTCATATATCTACAATGGGGCTATGGTGGCCCTTGGCAACTCTCTTCATGGACTGTGATGCACTCTGTTACCTTGTCATATATCTACAATGGGGCTATGGTGGCCCTTGGCAACTCTCTTCATGGACTGTGATGCACTCTGTTACCTTGTCATATGTCTCCATTTTCCTGATCTTTACCATATTATTTATAAACGTTGTTGTTTTCTGACATACTAATAAAAGACATGTCATTGCACGATTCTTTGTCCTCCTTATTCATGTCATTGATTGAAATCTCTATTTTATCTGGTTGATCCTTAAAGGGACATACCCAAAATAATGTTGTTTCCTGAATCATATATGTAATACAATTCTAAATGACTTTAAGATTAACATCTCCAATGTAATTATTATTTTTGTCTTTATATTGTTATCTAAAATCTTTATCATTGCATGATTATGATTAGCATAGTAATTGTTTTATATATGTATATAAAGATTGTTATATATGTATATTTCAAATTTCACATCCATGTGTGTATTTATAAACTCTGCATGAATTGATGCACCTTTAACAAATGATCTGAGGATTGATACAATGATATAATCCCTGTAAAGTGTTCATTTTATTGAAATAGTATTGTCTCTGTGTATCCTCTTTTTATAAATAAAAATCATGTCCCTTTAAGTGATGGTGAGCACAATTGTATTTCCATTTCTAAAGCGTTTTTGTCCTTTTTACATGAACAAGGACATATAATCTTAATAATAAACAATCTTATTGTAATGTTGACAGCACATGTATTTCATTTTCTATTCTATCTTATTGTAAAAGTGTAACCAAATCAATCTCTGTGTGTAATGCGCATATTTTATATGAGGAATATGTTTTTCAAAATATTTTTAAAAAATACTTCTCCTCCCATATATGGCTATAGGTAGTCTGACCATATTTCAACTTGAATAAATGACCCGTTTGATCAATACATGTGTCATTATTGTTATTCCCAAACAATCTAAACATATCTTAAAACATCAATGGCATATGTATTTCTCATGTGTATCTTTTAAATGTTAAAGATATACACCATAGCTATAGTTAAAGGGACAGTCAAGTCCGAAAAGATGAATCATGATTTCGTGACATTCCTAGATATCAATCTAGACACATACTAGTTTCAAAAATATAAATACGTTTCTTAGTGATATGCCAAGCTGTCAACTGAGTCCTTGTATTGGCTGCGGTTTTTCTGAGATCGCGGATGCGCCATGTTGCTTAAGACGTCACCTGCCAGGCTGTCCAATGATTCCTTGTATTGACTGACGTTTTTACGCGATCAAGGATGCACCTTTTATTGGATGGCGTTTTTACGCGATCAAGGATGCGCCTTTTATTGTATGGCGTTTTTACGCGATCAAGGATGCACCTTTTATTGGATGGCGTTTTTACGCGATCAAGAATGCGCCTTTTTTTTTGTTTGCGTTCTTACGTGATCAGGAATGTGCCTTTTATTGGATTGCGTTCTTACGTGATCAAGAAAGCGCCATGTTAATTAAGACGTCACATGCAAAGGTAAAAAAACGTCTGATTGTATTACGTAGTCCCGCAATATTTGTTTGTGCACGTTAAACACGTTTGTGAATGAAGCAAAGTTTAAAAACATTGTGAATATGGATTGTTTGCATCATGTTACATTGTTGAACCATAGCTGATAAAGACCACCACATTCTCTTTTGCTGGATGTCTGGTTGAATAAACGAACGAAAGCAAAATGTTTTCATGAATAAGATATTTCGAGGCAAGTGCAAATCTCTATAGTCCATGTTGTTTAATATGTTTGTCAACAATATGTTCCTTTTTATGTAAAATGACTGTTGTGTTTAATGTTAAAGATATCTAATTCATAAATATGCGCTATTGTGTTAGAATCAAGTAATCAATATGCATTTATCTTTATCATATGCTAAATATATGATGGCGACTTCTTCTAAATGTAATTTCGTTGTATATTCTATTAAAGGTTCATTAGACACTCACATTATAAATCAAAACTTTTTATTTTGTCTCTAGTTAGATAGTCCATTGTTTAACAAATACACGTTTAATTTTGCTTCTGTTCAAAGAAAATGTAAGTAATTTTCTGACTCCTCGCCAAGCCTCTGAGTTTCATGTGAGTACCATCTCCAGCTTTCTCCTGTTTGTGTAAAGGGTCTTTTCATATGTTAATGATGGGGTATTGTCTTGTTTTACGGTTGTAATGGGGGTTCATCTATATTTTCAATAGAGATAACCCTATTTTCTTTGAAAGTGTTTAAAGCTTTGTAATATTGATATCAGTATATGTTAATCTTGTTGTTTCTAGTAGTGTCTATTACATACAGTTCTGTTAAAAATATAGTATACTGACCCTTTAAAGCAAATGTTTATTTTTGTATCATGTATGAGTTCCACATTGGTTAATCTCCAAATATATTATTGTTAGCATATTTTCACCCCCCCCACTCCTAAAAGGACTTTAAACCATATTCATTGTTAAAACAAATGTCTTTCTGAAAATAAATGAACACAATAATGTCTCTTTAAGAAAATAGACGTTATTTAACACGTCAATATAAATCTAATTTCAATATTTATTGTTTGAACAAGTACATGTAGATATACCAACAATCTTCAAATATATGTTAGCATATGTAATTTTGTTAAAGGGACAGTTTAGAAAACAAATAATGTTTTGCATTATTCTAAAAGTCAATTTTGTAATATCAATAATATCAAAGGTTTCTCACCAATTAATCATTTGTCTGTGTTTATTTTAATTTGCTAGCTAAACCTATGAGGTTCGTGTGCTCATTTCTTAGAGCTTGAAGAGTGCATGTAATCATTATACAATTTGACCACTAGAGGGCATTTGGATAGCATTTGTATATGTTAAACCTTGTGCTCATACAGCATATTATTTACCATGTATTGATCATTGATATCGAAAATGTTGTTATGTCAGAACAACAAATAAGTGTTCCTTTTTCATAGTCATAGATACAAGGGTAAGCACATAAGTCACACGTATTTCTCCATGTTTTGTTGTTTCCAACTTGATAATGCGTAATACAGTGTTTTCTTTGTAATCAATAATTTTCTGACTGTCCCTTTAAGCTGTGTTATTGGCATTCAAACAGTAATATGCCATCATGAATAATTGTAATGGTAATTTTGTTTGCGATTCGGGAAACAGTTTGGACATCACATCACAGAAACCAATCAATATCATGAACAAGGATAGGTATGTGATGATGTGGTTTTCACACACTTATAACCCACACTCTGCAAACAATCTGCCTCCATGGACCCGGTCCCATAGAAGTAGATTATATACAGAGTGTGGTCCACAAGTGTATGAAAACCACATCATCACATACCTATCCATTACACATTAAATAAAAAAAAATTAAACATGAAAACAAATACTTACTTCCTCTTCCTTCCCCTCTTCCCACGGGGCTGAGGCTCTGGGAGGGGCAACTGCCGACTCTGACGAGTTCTCCTTGGAGATGTTGTGGGAAGAGTGGAAGGAAGAGTACTGGGACGACCAAGGTGAGGAGGAGAAGATGGCTGAGGAGGAGAAGATGGCTGAGGAGGAGAAGATGGCTGAGGAGGAGAAGATGGCTCGGCAGGAGGAGATGGCCCGGCAGGAGAAGATGGCCCGGCAGGAGAAGATGGGCCGGCAGGAGAAGATGGGCCGGCAGGAGAAGATGGGCCGGCAGGAGAAGATGGCCCAGCAGCAGGAGGCGGACCAGGAGGCAGACCAGCATGTGCCTCTCGGAAAAAATTAAACATCTCTTGGTGTAGATTAATGATTCTGTTTTGCCCTTGTTCTATTCTATTAAGTATGTTTATTATTTGGTTTTGTCCTTCAATTATTTGGTTTTGTCCATCAATAATTCGAGTTCGGCCTTCAATATTTTGTATCCGGGAGTTACGCATCTGGTCTATGTAGTCCAGTAGAACCCGCACCTCCGCTATTTCCTCTTGTTGTGCTTGGCGGGGTACCCGTGCACGGCGGGGTGCCCGTGCACGGCGGTGTGCAGGTCCTTGAGGGGCCTCTGGTTCCGCGGCCTCCTCCTCTGCTTCCGTGCCCTCTTCGTCACGGGGGGCCTCTTCCCTCCGAAGTGGAAATTCCTCCCCACCACTCTCATCCCGGGGAGATGGAGGAGGCTGTATTTGTTGTGCTGCCTCCTCCCCAGACTCTGTATATTTGAAAAAGAAATAAATGTATATATTAGCATATTTCCAAATGAAGCTTTAAATGACTTAGCTTACGATACAATTACAAATGCAGAATCATTAATCCACTTTGAAATCTAACAATTAATACGATTTCCGCATTTTCTAAACCGTGTTTGTGATATCTCTGGTCAATCTGAATGTTTTAGCGTTTGTTTTCAGTCTGTTTAAATGCAAACCTAACCTATAGCCTAGATACTGATGTAACCGCAAAGTAATTGTGAATGCGTGTAAACAGCGTAATAGCATTAATCTGATCCTTAAAGGGACATGAAACCCAATGTTTTATCTTTCATGATTTAGAAGCATACATTTATAATCAACTTTCTAATGTACTTTTCTTATCTAATTAGCTTCATTCTCTGGATATTCTTTGCTGAAAAGCATATCTAAATATGCTTAGAAGATGCTGATTGTTAGCTGAATATAGCTGCCTCCTGTGATTGGTTCACCGTGTGCATGGCTATTTCTTCATTAAAATATATCTCAAGAATGATTCAAATTAGGTAATATAAGTACATTTGAATGTTTTGTAAAATTGTATTCGCTACCTTAATCATGAAAGTAAAGGTTTGCGTATAGTGTCCCTTGAAATACATTCGTATGTGAATTTATTCTTAAATGAGCTTACCGTCAGATGAGAATGGCAGGTTCCCGGTATCAATTCCTCCGATACGACTACATCCACCTCGGAGATGCTGGGACGCAACATTTCCTCCCATCGGCAGTACTCGATTTCCAGGGCAGGGCCGCCACCGGTTCCTGCGGCATGTCGGGCCTCCAGGCTTAACTTTTTCTTGAGATCCATCTTACAGTCCCGGTAGCGATGTTTTATAGAGTCCATATCTCTATTCCGGCCACCCACTGCATTGACTGCATTCCTTATCTCATGCCAGAGCTTCCTCTTCTCAGTCGGGGTGGTCTTCTGGTGCTGCAGCCTCCTATACATGGCCATATAGGCCTCTACGAGGGCCTCCTTCTCCTCCATCGAAAACCTCGCCTCCCTAGTCGACTTGGCCTTCCCCTGTGACGATGCCCTCTGTTTCCCGGACTGTGAAGCCCTACTCTGTCCGCCACTGGGCCCAGCCACTTGTTCATCTTGAACCAAGTGGCTGGGTCCACCCACCGATTCCACCCCCGCTTCCTGCCCCCCTTCCTGCCCTGTTCCTCTCCCCCTCCCTCTCCTCCCCCCTCTACCTCTCCCCTGCCTGCCCTCCATCTGTTCCCTAAACTAAACCCCAAATAATCAAACAAAAAGTGAGTGTGATGAAATGAAAGGGGTTCAAAATAAAGAACTAAAAAGACAAAATAAGTGCTGAAAGTGTGAGAGGGATCTAAAAAAACAAAGAGGGTAAGGAGTATTTAAATAAACAAAAAGAAGAAGACTAAAAGGAGGATATGTAAACTAAATGTAACTAGGGGATGGGTATGGGATGGGGTATGGGATAAGAGTAAATGGGATGAAAGGGAATGGGACTACAGGGAATGGGGTATGGAGTGTAGTATGAGGGGGTATGGGGTATGGAGTGTATGTAGTGTTATTGATAAGTGTATGTATGTATTGAATGTGTTTGCGTGTAAATGTGTTAAGTGTACAGAAAAATCACTCGCTCGCTAACTCACACTACTACTAATTCTCACTAACTCACACTACTACTAATTCTCACTAACTCACACTACTACTAATTCTCACTAATTCACACTCCCACTAACTCTCAATAACTCACACTAGCACTAACTCACGCTCCCACTAACTGACTCTCTCACACTACCACTAACTTTCACTAACAACTCCCACTACCACTAACTCACTCACGCTCCCACTAACTGACTCTCTCCCACTCCCACTAACTCCCACTCCCACTAACTCACTCACGATAACACTAACAACTGACTCTCTCACACTAACACTAACTCACTCACAATAATGCACAAACTCTCTAATCTTAAACCTCCAATCTCCAAAGACCCACCAGCAACACAGTCAAAGAAGCCATGCTTGTGTGGTGCTTATATACCCTGTGTAAATGTTTAATGATGTACCTATTTGCGTTGTAAATTGTGTTCATGTGTGCTTTATTAGCAATTAGTATTTGTGCAATGTGTATTAGGTGTGTGAATTTGCGCATGCTCATTTTGAGTTAGTATTTGTGGAATGTGTAGAATGCGATGATGTCATAGTGCTCGTTTTCTATAACATTGACCAATAGTATTCTGTTTAAATGTGAATTTGCGATGGTGTGTTATTAGTGAAGTGTTGTATATGTATGTTTGTCCTAATATATAGTGATATTGAATGCGATTATTTTGCTAGTGTATGTATATATTTTTTTCCTTGTTGTTATTTAGCGTATTTCCGCATCTTAAAGTATATGCGTATTCCCTGTATTAAGTTTTATTAAAAATCCCCCCGCTTGTGAATGTGTAATGCTTATGTGCTTTGTTGAGTGATTGTTGTTGTGACATTTGCGGCGTGTTATTTTTGTGCATGATGTGGTATGCGTAATATGACCGAGCTGTGCATATTTCTCGCGAGATCGAGTGTTAGGTGAAAAAAGCTATTTATTTCTCCAACATAGGTGTGTCCGGTCCACGGCGTCATCCTTACTTGTGGGATATTCTCTTCCCCAACAGGAAATGGCAAAGAGCCCAGCAAAGCTGGTCACATGATCCCTCCTAGGCTCCGCCTACCCCAGTCATTCTCTTTGCCGTTGTACAGGCAACATCTCCACGGAGATGGCTTAGAGTTTTTTAGTGTTTAACTGTAGTTTTTATTATTCAATCAAGAGTTTGTTATTTTGAAATAGTGCTGGTATGTACTATTTACTCAGAAACAGAAAAGAGATGAAGATTTCTGTTTGTATGAGGAAAATGATTTTAGCAACCGTAACTAAAATCCATGGCTGTTCCACACAGGACTGTTGAGAGCAATTAACTTCAGTTGGGGGAACAGTGTGCAGTCTCTTGCTGCTTGAGGTATGACACATTCTAACAAGACGATGTAATGCTGGAAGCTGTCATTTTCCCTATGGGATCCGGTAAGCCATGTTTATTACAATCGTAAATAAGGGCTTCACAAGGGCTTATTAAGACTGTAGACTGTTTCTGGGCTAAATCGATTCATTATTAACACATATTTAGCCTTGAGGAATCATTTTATCTGGGTATTTTGAATAATAATATCGGCAGGCACTGTATTAGACACCTTATTCCTTAGGGGCTTTCCCAAAGCTTAAGCAGAGCCTCATTTTCGCGCCGGTGTGGCGCACTTGTTTTTGAGAGGCATGGCATGCAGTCGCATGTGAGAGGAGCTCTGATACTTAGAAAAGACTTTCTGAAGGCGTCATTTGGTATCGTATTCCCCTTTGGGCTTGGTTGGGTCTCAGCAAAGCAGATACCAGGGACTGTAAAGGGGTTAAAGTTTAAAACGGCTCCGGTTCCGTTATTTTAAGGGTTAAAGCTTCCAAATTTGGTGTGCAATACTTTTAAGGCTTTAAGACACTGTGGTGAAAATTTGGTGAATTTTGAACAATTCCTTCATGTCTTTTCGCAATTGCAGTAATAAAGTGTGTTCAGTTTAAAATTTAAAGTGACAGTAACGGTTTTATTTTAAAACGTTTTTGTACTTTGTTATCAAGTTTATGCCTGTTTAACATGTCTGAACTACCAGATAGACTGTGTTCTGAATGTGGGGAAGCCAGAATTCCTATTCATTTAAATAAATGTGATTTATGTGATAATGACAATGATGCCCAAGATGATTCCTCAAGTGAGGGGAGTAAGCATGGTACTGCATCATTCCCTCCTTCGTCTACACGAGTCTTGCCCACTCAGGAGGCCCCTAGTACATCTAGCGCGCCAATACTCCTTACTATGCAACAATTAACGGCTGTAATGGATAATTCTGTCAAAAACATTTTAGCCAAAATGAACCCTTGTCAGCGTAAGCGTGGCTGCTCTGTTTTAGATACTGAAGAGCATGACGACGCTGATATTAATATCTCTGAAGGGCCCCTAACCCAGTCTGATGGGGCCAGGGAGGTTTTGTCTGAGGGAGAAATTACTGATTCAGGGAACATTTCTCAACAGGCTGAACCTGATGTGATTGCATTTAAATTTAAGTTGGAACATCTCCGCATTCTGCTTAAGGAGGTATTATCCACTCTGGATGATTGTGAAAAGTTGGTCATCCCAGAGAAACTATGTAAAATGGACAAGTTCCTAGAGGTGCCGGGGCTCCCAGAAGCTTTTCCTATACCCAAGCGGGTGGCGGACATTGTTAATAAAGAATGGGAAAGGCCCGGTATTCCTTTCGTCCCTCCCCCCATATTTAAAAAATTGTTTCCTATGGTCGACCCCAGAAAGGACTTATGGCAGACAGTCCCCAAGGTCGAGGGAGCGGTTTCCACTTTAAACAAACGCACCACTATACCCATAGAGGATAGTTGTGCTTTCAAAGATCCTATGGATAAAAAATTAGAAGGTTTGCTTAAAAAGATGTTTGTTCAGCAGGGTTACCTTCTACAACCAATTTCATGCATTGTCCCTGTCGCTACAGCCGCATGTTTCTGGTTCGATGAGCTGATAAAGACGCTCGATAGTGATTCTCCTCCTTATGAGGAGATTATGGACAGAATCAATGCTCTCAAATTGGCTAATTCTTTCACCCTAGACGCCACTTTGCAATTGGCTAGGTTAGCGGCTAAGAATTCTGGGTTTGCTATTGTGGCGCGCAGAGCGCTTTGGTTGAAATCTTGGTCGGCTGATGCGTCTTCCAAGAACAAGCTACTAAACATTCCTTTCAAGGGGAAAACGCTGTTTGGCCCTGACTTGAAAGAGATTATCTCTGATATCACTGGGGGTAAGGGCCACGCCCTTCCTCAGGATCGGCCTTTCAAGGCAAAAAATAGACCTAATTTTCGTCCCTTTCGCAAAAACGGACCAGCCCAAAGTGCTACGTCCTCTAAGCAAGAGGGTAATACTTCTCAAGCCAAGCCAGCTTGGAGACCAATGCAAGGCTGGAACAAGGGAAAGCAGGCCAAGAAACCTGCCACTGCTACCAAGACAGCATGAAATGTTGGCCCCCGATCCGGGACCGGATCTGGTGGGGGGCAGACTATCTCTCTTCGCTCAGGCTTGGGCAAGAGATGTTCTGGATCCTTGGGCGCTAGAAATAGTCTCCCAAGGTTATCTTCTGGAATTCAAGGGACTTCCCCCAAGGGGGAGGTTCCACAGGTCTCAGTTGTCTTCAGACCACATAAAAAGACAGGCGTTCTTACATTGTGTAGAAGACCTGTTAAAAATGGGAGTGATTCATCCTGTTCCATTAAGAGAACAAGGGATGGGGTTCTACTCCAATCTGTTCATAGTTCCCAAAAAAGAGGGAACGTTCAGACCAATCTTAGATCTCAAGATCTTAAACAAGTTTCTCAAGGTCCCATCGTTCAAGATGGAAACCATTCGAACTATTCTTCCTTCCATCCAGGAAGGTCAATTCATGACCACGGTGGATTTAAAGGATGCGTATCTACATATTCCTATCCACAAGGAACATCATCGGTTCCTAAGGTTCGCATTCCTGGACAAACATTACCAGTTCGTGGCGCTTCCTTTCGGATTAGCCACTGCTCCAAGGATTTTCACAAAGGTACTAGGGTCCCTTCTAGCTGTGCTAAGACCAAGGGGCGTTGCGGTAGTACCTTACTTGGACGACATTCTGATTCAAGCGTCGTCCCTTCCTCAAGCAAAGGCTCACACGGACATCGTCCTGGCCTTTCTCAGATCTCACGGATGGAAAGTGAACGTGGAAAAGAGTTCTCTATCCCCGTCAACAAGGGTTCCCTTCTTGGGAACAATTATAGACTCCTTAGAAATGAGGATTTTTCTAACAGAGGCCAGAAAAACGAAACTTCTAGACTCTTGTCGGATACTTCATTCCGTTCCTCTTCCTTCCATAGCTCAGTGCATGGAAGTGATCGGGTTGATGGTAGCGGCAATGGACATAGTTCCTTTTGCGCGCATTCATCTAAGACCATTACAACTGTGCATGCTCAGTCAGTGGAATGGGGACTATACAGACTTGTCTCCGAAGATACAAGTAAATCAGAGGACCAGAGACTCACTCCGTTGGTGGCTGTCCCTGGACAACCTGTCACAAGGGATGACATTCCGCAGACCAGAGTGGGTCATTGTCACGACCGACGCCAGTCTGATGGGCTGGGGCGCGGTCTGGGGATCCCTGAAAGCTCAGGGTCTTTGGTCTCGGGAAGAATCTCTTCTACCGATAAATATTCTGGAACTGAGAGCGATATTCAATGCTCTCAAGGCTTGGCCTCAGCTAGCGAGGACCAAGTTCATACGGTTTCAATCAGACAACATGACAACTGTTGCGTACATCAACCATCAGGGGGGAACAAGGAGTTCCCTAGCGATGGAAGAAGTGACCAAAATCATTCTATGGGCGGAGTCTCACTCCTGCCACCTGTCTGCTATCCACATCCCAGGAGTGGAAAATTGGGAAGCGGATTTTCTGAGTCGTCAGACATTGCATCCGGGGGAGTGGGAACTCCATCCGGAAATCTTTGCCCAAGTCACTCAGCTGTGGGGCATTCCAGACATGGATCTGATGGCCTCTCGTCAGAACTTCAAGGTTCCTTGCTACGGGTCCAGATCCAGGGATCCCAAGGCGGCTCTAGTGGATGCACTAGTAGCACCTTGGACCTTCAAACTAGCTTATGTGTTCCCGCCGTTTCCTCTCATCCCCAGGCTGGTAGCCAGGATCAATCAGGAGAGGGCGTCGGTGATCTTGATAGCTCCTGCGTGGCCACGCAGGACTTGGTATGCAGATCTGGTGAATATGTCATCGGCTCCACCTTGGAAGCTACCTTTGAGACGAGACCTTCTTGTTCAGGGTCCGTTCGAACATCCGAATCTGGTTTCACTCCAGCTGACTGCTTGGAGATTGAACGCTTGATTTTATCGAAGCGAGGATTCTCAGATTCGGTTATCGATACTCTTGTTCAGGCCAGAAAGCCTGTAACGAGAAAGATTTACCACAAAATTTGGAAAAAATATATCTGTTGGTGTGAATCTAAAGGATTCCCTTGGGACAAGGTTAAGATTCCTAGGATTCTATCCTTCCTTCAAGAAGGATTGGAAAAAGGGTTATCTGCAAGTTCCCTGAAGGGACAGATTTCTGCCTTGTCGGTGTTACTTCACAAAAAGCTGGCAGCTGTGCCAGATGTTCAAGCCTTTGTTCAGGCTCTGGTTAGAATCAAGCCTGTTTACAAACCTTTGACTCCTCCTTGGAGTCTCAATTTAGTTCTTTCAGTTCTTCAGGGGGTTCCGTTTGAACCCTTACATTCCGTTGATATTAAGTTATTATCTTGGAAAGTTTTGTTTTTAGTTGCAATTTCTTCTGCTAGAAGAGTTTCAGAATTATCTGCTCTGCAGTGTTCTCCTCCTTATCTGGTGTTCCATGCAGATAAGGTGGTTTTACGTACTAAACCTGGTTTTCTTCCAAAGGTTGTTTCTAACAAAAACATTAACCAGGAGATTATCGTACCTTCTCTGTGTCCGAAACCAGTTTCAAAGAAGGAACGTTTGTTGCACAATTTGGATGTTGTTCGCGCTCTAAAATTCTATTTAGATGCTACAAAGGATTTTAGACAAACATCTTCCTTGTTTGTTGTTTATTCCGGTAAAAGGAGAGGTCAAAAAGCAACTTCTACCTCTCTCTCTTTTTGGATTAAAAGCATCATCAGATTGGCTTACGAGACTGCCGGACGGCAGCCTCCCGAAAGAATCACAGCTCATTCCACTAGGGCTGTGGCTTCCACATGGGCCTTCAAGAACGAGGCTTCTGTTGATCAGATATGTAGGGCAGCGACTTGGTCTTCACTGCACACTTTTACCAAATTTTACAAGTTTGATACTTTTGCTTCTTCTGAGGCTATTTTTGGGAGAAAGGTTTTGCAAGCCGTGGTGCCTTCCATTTAGGTGACCTGATTTGCTCCCTCCCTTCATCCGTGTCCTAAAGCTTTGGTATTGGTTCCCACAAGTAAGGATGACGCCGTGGACCGGACACACCTATGTTGGAGAAAACAGAATTTATGTTTACCTGATAAATTACTTTCTCCAACGGTGTGTCCGGTCCACGGCCCGCCCTGGTTTTTTAATCAGGTCTGATAATTTATTTTCTTTAACTACAGTCACCACGGTACCATATGGTTTCTCCTATGCAAATATTCCTCCTTAACGTCGGTCGAATGACTGGGGTAGGCGGAGCCTAGGAGGGATCATGTGACCAGCTTTGCTGGGCTCTTTGCCATTTCCTGTTGGGGAAGAGAATATCCCACAAGTAAGGATGACGCCGTGGACCGGACACACCGTTGGAGAAAGTAATTTATCAGGTAAACATAAATTCTGTTTTTGCTTTTCCATTGATCTCTATGGGAGACTGTCTAATGCGGGCAGGAACTCTAAATACCGGAGTCAAACAATGCCGTGCGTTAGACATAAACCACGCGTAGCGTTAGCAGCCCATCTACCGCCAAACTCCAAATCTAGCCGTCAGTTGGTTCAGGAGCTGAGTTCTCAAGCTTAAGTCTTTCGAGGATAGATTGTCCTCCCAAAGAAGAGCAGAAGAAAGAGGTTTTGTCGACCGTAAACGTCAGCTTGAATGGAAAGCCCCATCTATATTTGATTTGAGCTTTCATTAGGGCAGATACAAAAGATTTGAGTACTTGTCTTTTTCTGAGAGTAGTAGGTGAGAGGTCGGTGAATAGTTGTATGGAGTGGCCTTCAAAAACTACTTTTAGTGCTTTTCAGGCTGATTGCATTATCTGTTCTTTAATGTGGAAGTAATTTACTTTAAGTATTATATCCCTGGATACTGAGGGAGGAGGTTAAGCAAGAGCTCTATGAACTCTGTTCATCAGGAACTGAGATTTACTACTTCTGGAAGTAATTGCTGGATTATTTGAGATGTAACTTCTTGAAGATTATTATAAATTTCTGGGAGATTTCGGATGCAAATGTTTGATCTTCTCAATCTATTTTCCAGATCCTCTAAGTTTTCCTCTAGTCTCTGGATTTGTTCTTGTTGTATTTTTATAGTAGCCTGTAGCTCAGGAATTTCCTCAGAGATGTTGTCTACTTTTTCCTCAAGTGATGCTGTTCTGTCGCCAATGTTTGAGATGTCCTGTTTAAGGTCAGAGAGCACTGCCCTCATCTCGTCATGAAATAATTGTTTAAATTGTTTCAGAAGTTCCTCATTTGTAGAGGAAGTCATACTTGCAGGTGAAGAGCTAGGTGTAGTTAAGATCATGAAGTCTCTATCTGTAGGCAACTCTGGCTCTATTTGCTTTCTTTTTTGCTGTGATTTTGAGAGGCATTCTTTAACAGATTGTGTGTGTCCTTTCATGGTTGAGAAACTGGGAATAGTACAAAAATGACTACCTGCAGACACGCTGCCGAAATCCACGTTCCCTGATCAACGGAGCATGATACACCTACCAATGTGCACAGGTCCTTGCCAGGTGTGAGTACAGACACAGGCCGGACATACAGACCGGAGCAAGCCGGTGAACACAGGCACAGGAAGTCCGCATTGAGGCGTAAAAGGCCGACTAGCCACGGCCATAGCTTAATCCATTAAGTGATCAGAAGGTAAAGGAAGCAGGGCACCTAGAACTAAACGGTGCACAAAGATCAACAAGATCCCCAAGGTGTACGGCCCAGGCAGCGCGAAGGTGCTCTGGGATACACCCACAAAGCAGGGCTGGGGAAACCAGAAACAAGGGAACGAAGTCACTGTAAAGAACTGTGACACATACACGGCGGGAGCCAGAGGTAGTGCACTAGGCAGACGGCCCGTGGAGACCCACTAAGAGAGCAACAAGCAGAGGAGACAGACGCAAGTACTGTAAAATGCAAGTATTGGGGGCTGTGGGACCTAACATAAAAGTTCAAGGGAAGTGTCAAAGAGCTTCGTAGATGCTGATTACACAGAGAATGCTAAAACAGAACATACACTCTTGAAATACACTGTAAGCCAGGATATCCCGCCTAACAGAACATAGCCCCCTCTGTCTAAACAAGCAATCTGATTTATAGTAGTGCCGTAAAAGTGGGTCAGAAATTGCTTTTAAAAAAAAAGAAAAGTTACTGGGTCTATAATAAGGAAAAATAGGCCAATCTTTGGACGCTATCCGGCATAAACACATAGGATTAAAGCAAGAGGAGACTAACAATAGATAAAGTGGTGCAGTTTCATACCCTTAAAGCACCCAGTTATCCACCATACAAGAGGTGCTCCGTTGGTTGTTGGGGACATTTTAGAAATCAAGAATTCTTTTATATTCTTCTGCAAAAAAAAAAAAGAGAGAGGGCCACGACTCCATTTAATAAACTTGGTATTACATCTATGTAGCTACCCAACATTATTGTATTACCTACCTTGAGCAAAAAACATAATTTATGCTTACCTGATAAATTTATTTCTATTGTAGTGTATCTAGTCCACGGATCATCCATTACTTGTGGGATATTCTCCTTCCCAACAGGAAGTTTCAAGAGGGTCACCCACAGCAGAGCTGCTATATAGCTCCTCCCCTCACTGTCAAATCCAGTCATTCGACCGAAACAAGACGAGAAAGGAGAAACCATAGGGTGCAGTGGTGACTGTAGTTTAATTAAAATTTAGACCTGCCTTAAAAGGACAGGGCGGGCCGTGGACTGGATACACTACAAGAGAAATAAATTTATCAGGTAAGCATAAATTATGTGTTCTCTTGTTAAGTGTATCCAGTCCACGGATCATCCATTACTTGTGGGATACCAATACCAAAGCTAAAGTACACGGATGATGGGAGGGACAAAGCAGGAACTTAAACGGAAGGAACCACTGCCTGTAGAACCTTTCTCCCAAAAACAGCCTCCGAAGAAGCAAAAGTGTCAAATTTGTAAAATTTTGAAAAGGTGTGAAGCGAAGACCAAGTCGCAGCCTTGCAAATCTGTTCAACAGAGGCCTCATTTTTAAAGGCCCAGGTGGAAGCCACAGCTCTAGTAGAATGAGCTGTAATCCTTTCAGGGGGCTGCTGTCCAGCAGTCTCATAGGCTAAGCGTATTATGCTCCGAAGCCAAAAGGAGAGAGAGGTTGCTGAAGCTTTTTGACCTCTCCTCTGTCCAGAGTAAACGACAAACAGGGCAGATATTTGACGAAAATCTTTAGTAGCCTGTAAGTAAAACTTCAAGGCACGGACTACGTCCAGATTATGCAAAAGACCTTCCTTCTTTGAAGAAGGATTAGGACACAATGATGGAACAACAATCTCTTGATTGATATTCCTGTTAGAAACCACCATAGGTAAAAACCCAGGTTTGGTACGCTGAACTACCTTGTCTGAATGAAAAATCAGATAAGGAGAATCACAATGTAAGGCAGATAACTCAGAGACTCTTTGAGCCGAGGAAATAGCCATCAAAAACAGAACTTTCCAAGATAAAAGTTTAATATCAATGGAATGAAGGGGTTCAAACGGAACTCCCTGAAGAACTTTAAGAACCAAGTTTAAGCTCCACGGGGGAGCAACAGTTTTAAACACAGGCTTAATCCTAACCAAAGCCTGACAAAATGCCTGGACGTCTGGAACTTCTGCCAGACGCCTGTGCAAAAGAATAGACAGAGCAGAGATCTGTCCTTTTAAAGAACTAGCTGATAAACCTTTGTCCAAACCCTCTTGTAGAAAGGACAATATCCTAGGAATCCTAACCTTACTCCATGAGTAACTCTTGGATTCACACCAATAAAGATATTTACGCCATATCTTATGGTAGATTTTCCTGGTGACAGGCTTCCGTGCCTGTATTAAGGTATCAATGACTGACTCGGAGAAGCCACACCTTGATAGAATCAAGCGTTCAATCTCCATGCAGTCAGTCTCAGAGAAATTAGATTTGGATGATTGAAAGGACCTTGTATTAGAAGGTCCTGCCTCAGAGGCAGAGTCCATGGTGGAAGAGATGACATGTCCACTAGGTCTGCATACCAGGTCCTGCGTGGCCACGCAGGCGCTATCAGAATCACTGATGCTCTCTCCTGTTTGATTTTTGCAATCAGTCGAGGGAGCAGAGGAAACGGTGGAAACACATAGGCCAGGTTGAAGAACCAAGGAGCTGCTAGAGCATCTATCAGCGTTGCTCCCGGGTCCCTGGACCTGGATCCGTAACAAGGAAGCTTGGCGTTCTGGTGAGACGCCATGAGATCCAGTTCTGGTTTGCCCCAACGATGGACCAGTTGAGTAAACACCTTCGGATGGAGTTCCCACTCCCCCGGATGAAAAGTCTGACGACTTAGAAAATCCGCCTCCCAGTTCTCTACGCCTGGGATGTGGATCGCTGACAGGTGGCAAGAGTGAGACTCTGCCCAGCGAATTATCTTTGAGACTTCTAACATCGCTAGGGAACTCCTGGTTCCCCTTGATGGTTGATGTAAGCCACAGTCGTGATGTTGTCTGACTGAAATCTGATGAACCTCAGTGTTGCTAACTGAGGCCAAGCTAGAAGAGCATTGAATATAGCTCTTAACTCCAGAATATTTATTGGGAGGAGTTTCTCCTCCTGAGTCCACGATCCCTGAGCCTTAAGGGAGTTCCAGACTGCGCCCCAACCTAGAAGGCTGGCATCTGTTGTTACAATCGTCCAATCTGGCCTGCGAAAGGTCATACCCTTGGACAGATGGACCCGAGAAAGCCACCAGAGAAGAGAATCTCTGGTCTCTTGATCCAGATTTAGTAGAGGGGACAAATCTGAGTAATCCCCATTCCACTGACTTAGCATGCATAATTGCAGCGGTCTGAGATGCAGGCGCGCAAATGGCACTATGTCCATTGCCGCTACCATTAAGCCGATTACTTCCATGCACTGAGCCACTGACGGGCGTGGAATGGAATGAAGGACACGGCAAGCATTTAGAAGTTTTGATAACCTGGACTCCGTCAGGTAAATTTTCATGTCTACAGAATCTATAAGAGTCCCTAGGAAGGAGACTCTTGTGAGTGGTGATAGAGAACTCTTTTCCACGTTCACTTTCCACCCATGCAACCTCAGAAATGCCAGAACTATCTCTGTATGAGACTTGGCAATTTGAAAGCTTGACGCCTGTATCAGGATGTCGTCTAGATACGGAGCCACCGCTATGCCTCGCGGTCTTAGAACCGCCAGAAGTGAGCCCAGAACCTTTGTAAAAATTCTCGGGGCAGTAGCCAACCCGAAGGGAAGAGCTACAAATTGGTAATGCCTGTCTAGAAAGGCAAACCTTAGGAACCGATGATGATCTTTGTGAATCGGTATGTGAAGGTAGGCATCCTTTAAGTCCACTGTGGTCATGTACTGACCCTCTTGGATCATGGGTAGGATGGTCCGAATAGTTTCCATTTTGAATGATGGAACTCTGAGGAATTTGTTTAAGATCTTTAGATCCAAGATTGGTCTGAAGGTTCCCTCTTTCTTGTGAACCACAAACAGATTTGAATAAAATCCCTGTCCTTGTTCCATCCGCGGAACTGGATGGATCACTCTCATTACTAGGAGGTCTTGCACACAGCTTAGGAATGCCTCTTTATTTATCTGGTTTGCTGATAACCTTGAAAGATGAAATCTCCCTTGTGGAGGAGAAGCTTTGAAGTCCAGAAGATATCCCTGAGATATGATCTCCAACGCCCAGGGATCCTGAACATCTCTTGCCCACGCCTGGGCGAAGAGAGAAAGTCTGCCCCCCACTAGATCCGTTTCCGGATAGGGGGCCGTTCTTTCATGCTGTCTTGGGGGCAGCAGCAGGCTTTCTGGCCTGCTTGCCCTTGTTCCAGGACTGGTTAGGTTTCCAGGCCTGTCTGGAATGAGCAACAGTTCCCTCTTGTTTTGAAGCGGAGGAAGTTGATGCTGCTCCTGCCTTGAAATTTCGAAAATCATGAAAATTAGACTGTTTGGCCTTTGATTTGGCCCTGTCCTGAGGAAGGGTATGACCCTTGCCTCCAGTAATGTCAGCAATAATTTCCTTCAAGCCAGGCCCGAATAGGGTCTGCCCCTTGAAAGGAATGTTGAGTAATTTAGACTTTGAAGTCACGTCAGCTGACCAGGATTTAAGCCATAGCGCCCTACGCGCCTGGATGGCGAATCCAGAATTCTTAGCCGTTAGTTTAGTCAAATGAACAATGGCATCAGAAACAAATGAGTTAGCTAGCTTAAGTGTTCTAAGCTTGTCAATAATTTCATTCAATGGAGCTGTCTGGATGGCCTCAAACCAGAATGCCGCCGCAGCCGTGACAGGCGCAATGCATGCAAGGGGCTGCAAAATAAAACCTTGTTGAATAAACATTTTCTTAAGGTAACCCTCCAATTTTTTTATCCATTGGATCTGAAAAAGCACAACTGTCCTCAACCGGGATAGTGGTACGCTTTGCTAAAGTAGAAACTGCTCCCTCCACCTTAGGGACCGTCTGCCATAAGTCCCGTGTAGTGGCGTCTATTGGAAACATTTTTTTAAATATAGGAGGTGGGGAAAAGGGCACACCGGGTCTATCCCACTCCTTGCTAATAATTTCTGTAAGCCTTTAAGGTATAGGAAAAACGTCAGTACACACCGGCACCGCATAGTATCTATCCAGCCTACACAATTTCTCTGGAATGGCAACTGTGTTACAGTCATTCAGAGCAGCTAATACCTCCCCAAGCAATACACGGAGGTTCTCAAGCTTAAATTTAAAATTAGAAATCTCTGAATCAGGTTTCCCCGAGTCAGAGATGTCACCCACAGACTGAAGCTCTCCGTCCTCATGTTCTGCATACTGTGACGCAGTATCAGACATGGCTCTAACAGCATTTGTGCGCTCTGTATCTTTCCTAACCCCAGAGCTATCGCGCTTGCCTCTTAATTCAGGCAATCTAGATAATACCTCTGACAGGGTATTATTCATGATTGCAGCCATGTCCTGCAAGGTAATCTCTATGGGCGTCCCTGATGTAAATGGCGCCATATTAGCGTGTGTCCCCTGAGCGGGAGGCGAAGGGTCTGACACGTGGGGAGAGTTAGTCGGCATAACTTCCCCCTCGACAGAACCCTCTGGTGATAATTCTTTTATAGATAAAGACTGATCTTTACTGTTTAAGGTGAAATAAATACATTTAGTACACATTCTCCTATGGGGCTCCACCATGGCTTTCAAACATAATGAACAAGTAGGTTCCTCTGTGTCAGACATGTTTAAACAGACTGACGGGCCCATTTATCAAAGGGCTTGCGGACCTGATCCGACACTGCGGATCAGGTCCGCAAGACCTCGCTAAATGCGGAGAGCAATACGCTCTCCACATTTAACATTGCACCAGCAGCTCACAAGAGCTGCTGGTGCAACGCCGCCCCCTGCTGACTCGCGGCCAATCGGCCGCCAGCAGGGAGCTGTCAATCAACCCGATCGTATTCGATCGGGTTGATTTCCGGCGGTTCCTGTCCGCCTGCTCAGAGCAGGCGGACAGGGTTATGAAGCAGCGGTCTTTAGACCGCTGCTTCATAACTTGTGTTTCTGGCGAGTCTGAAGACTCGCCAGAAACACGGCCCTTCAAGCTCCATACGGAGCTTGATAAATGGGCCTGTAGCAATGAGACTAGCAAGCTTGGAAAACACTTTAAAACAAGTTTACAATCAATATAAAAAATGTTACTGTGCCTTTAAGAAACACAAATTTTCCCAAATTTTGAAATAACAGTGAAAAAATGCAGTTACACTAACAAAATTTTTACAGTGTATATAATAAGTTAGCAGAGTATTGCACCCACTTGCAAATGGATGATTAACCCCTTAATACCAAAAACGGAATAACAAATGACAAAAACGTTTTTTAAACAGTCACAACAACTGCCACAGCTCTACTGTGGCTTTTTACCTCCCTCAATACGACTTTTGAAGTCTTTTGAGCCCTTCAGAGAAGTCCTGGATCATGCAGGAAGAAGCTGGAAGTCTGTGTCTGTAATTTTTTCTGCGCAAAAAAGCGCTAAAATAGGCCCGTCCCACTCATATTACAACAGTGGGAAGCCTCAGGGAACTGTTTCTAGGCAAAATTCAAGCCAGCCATGTGGAAAAAACTAGGCCCCAATAAGTTTTATCACCAAACATATGTAAAAAAACGATTAAACATGCCAGCAAACGTTTTAAAATACACTTTTATAAGAGTATGTATCTCTATTAATAAGCCTGATGCCAGTCGATATCACTGCATTTAAGGCTTTACTTACATTACTTCGGTATCAGCAGCATTGCATCCCTAGAAAAATATTTTAACTGCACATACCTTATTGCAGGAAAACCTGCACGCTATTCCCCCTCTGAAGTTACCTCACTCCTCAGAATATGTGAGAACAGCAAAGGATCTTAGTTACTTCTGCTAAGATCATAGAAAACGCAGGCAGATTCTTCTTCTAAATACTGCCTGAGATAAACAGTACACTCCGGTACCATTTAAAAATAACAAACTTTTGATTGAAGAAATAAACTAAGTATAAAACACCACAGTCCTCTTACGACCTCCATCTTAGTTGAGAGTTGCAAGAGAATGACTGGGTATGACAGTGAGGGGAGGAGCTATATAGCAGCTCTGCTGTGGGTGATCCTCTTGCAACTTCCTGTTGGGAAGGAGAATATCCCACAAGTAATAGATGATCCGTGGACTGGATACACTTAACAAGAGAAAGAGATATTGCTGTATTGGGAATCAGAAAATTGTTGTATTTATAGGGGTCATAGTAGAAACTAGACGTTGTATTGATATCTAAAGGGTGCAAAAATAGTCTAAAAGTGAGAAAGGTGGCTGCAGTTACAAGGTTTAAGGTTTGAGGTTTGTTTTTCACTAAATAAAGTGGTTGATTTGGGCTTTTGTTTTTGGGGTTTGGGTTGTTTAACATTTTGTGTAAGATCAATACACTGCCATATATAAAAGGACAGTTCACATATTTAAGAAGGTAAAAATCTCTACAATAATATATAAAAAAGGATAGGGATTTCTGTTTTTCTGTTCTCTGCACTAAGGCTCACACAAGTACACACAAGCTAATTACTCAATAGGGTTTTATACCTGTATTTTGCAAAAGCACACAGAGCACATATTTTTCAAAAGATCTACACTCTTATTTCTTCGACATAAAGGTATAAGATATAAGTTTTTTTCCTATTTCAATTAAGTGGGTCTCTTTTCTCTTTTTTTACCTTTGGTGCTAAGCAAAGGCGCACTTAATTTTACACGATCTATTTATTTAATAAAGTTGTACACATCTTGGGTAATTTTTTGAAAAATTACACTATATTGGAGCACATACACCTATGGAAAAGTATATGAAATCTAGGTCACCAGCTATGCCACCTAAAATGAAAGATAAAAAGCACACCAATTAAAGCAGTGAACTGGTATCAGAAACAACTTTAGATGAGTCCCATATAAATATGTCAGAACCACAACAGCTACTGCAGCAAATCTCTGATTTAATGCTCCCCCAATTCAATAATATTAAGCAGGAAATCAGTAACCTCTCTAATGAAATTAGGCAATATGCTAACAGACTTACTGAGGCGGAAGCACGTATATCCACAATGGAAGATCAGGTTTATAATATTGACCAAGTGGTTTTAACACAGAATAAGCAGCTGACATTCCTACACAATAAAGTAGAGGACCTCGACGATAGAACTCTAAGGAACAATGTTAAAGTGATTGGGTTACCTGAGTCCATAGAATATAGAGATTTGCTGTTCTTTGACTCTAATACATTGACACAATATTTAGGGTTTCCTCGAAAAGAGTTGCTGATTAAAATCGAAAGAGCACACAGGATAGGGTCGAGGAGATCAGACCAGGGACACCAAAAACCCAGACCAATTATGTTAAAGCTGCTAAACTTTCAAGATAAAGTAAATATGCTCCGTCAATATTGTAAAAAAAAGGAACTAATTATAGAACAAAACAAAATCTTATTGTTCCAAGACTTTTCAGCAGAAACAAGTAAGAAAAGACGGGAAATGGCACCCTTTTGCACCAAACTTATTGAGGCAAAATGGTCAGCCAGAATAGTATATCCAGCCAAAATCTGCATCAAGAGTAATGGTACAATAAGGAATTTACTTACGAAAATAGATGCCCAAGCCTTCTGTAAAGAACATGGTAATTGAGTAGTTTTTAAAAAAATTTTAGTTTAGAGTTCAATTTAAAAGGAAAATCAAGATGATTAAGTCAAAGGTTTAATTTATGTTTGTTGTCAGAATAGCTGTTTTAAGGGGTGCCGGGGGGGGGGGGGGACTTATCCAGACCCACAATATGAGGGAGTTGGTCAAGCAACTAAAGGAAGATACCCAAAAATAAGACAGATCACAGGTAGAAGTTAAAAATGGCGAATAATATTTATTTGTTATCATGGAACGTAGGCGGAATAACGTCTCCGATAAAAAGGAAAATGATTTTAACACAACTAGGCCATATGAAGCCGAGTATAACACTCCTTCAGGAGACGCATCAATCAAACTGAAACATTAAAACTGAAATCTAAATGGGTAGGGGAGGTATTATCTACGCCATACTGTGGAAGGAAAAAAGGGGTGGCAATACTTTTTAATAAAAATTTAACCTATAAGATCCTATCTCAAGAATGCGACAAACAAGCTAGATATTTTATAGTAGAAATACAAATATATAACTTAAATTTAGTGCTCTGTAATATTTATGGGCCCAATAAATTGGAATTTGAATTCTGGGAGGAATTAAACGACAAACTTATTAAATATATAGGAAAGAATATAATCGTGGGGGGTGATTTTAACTTGGCACCAACACCATTAATAGACAGAATGAGGTATAGTAACCCTAGAGAGATTAAAAGAGAAGCAAAAAATTTAGTTTTTTTCTGCAAGGGTCTCAAGTGGCGAGATGTCTGGAGAACTCAGAATCCGGACACGAGAGCTTTTTCCTGTGTATCCAAAACACACAATACCTTCCCCCGGATAGATCTATTTCTAATGTCTGACAACTTACTGGGATTAGATTTACAGGCAGATATCAAAGACATTAACATATCAGACCATGCAATTATTTCACTTGAAATACAGAATACAGCCAGTCCCAAACATAGTACAGGTAGTTTCACCTTCCCTAGATATCTGGTAGAACATATACATTTTAGAAATTATACTTGCGAGAGAATAAAGGAATACCAACAATTTAATAGAGCATATATAGGTAAATGGGACGTTTATTGGGAAGCTGCAAAAGCATTTTTAAGGGGCACCATGAAAGCCTACATATGTAAATGGAAGAAGAAAAATAAAGAGAGGAGCCTTCAATTAGCAAATCAACTAAAAAATAGTTATAGCGCATATATAAATAACCCCAACCCAAGATTATGGAAGAAATATGTGATTAGTAAATAAGAAAGAGACCTGTTTTTGTAACAGAGCGCTATCCAACAAAATAAGAAAGATAGAGCTCTATATAGAGGTTACCTTGTGTCACACTTTATGTGGATGATGTTTAAGTTAGATTTCAACTGCAGATCCTTTGAAAAGGAACTAGGAACACAGAATAGAAAAATACACTATCAAGTTGTTTCTTGGAAATTGGTTACAGGAGAGAGGGCTTTAGTTCTCCCTGTATTGATCTTGAAGTGACTGATTGATGCAAGACAATGAAAGTCCATTCACTTTAAGATTGCCACTATAGTATGAGAAATCAAGATGAGAAAACACTCTGTGGCTTTGCTTATTCTTTCATGCATACAGTCTTTAAGTTCTAGGCAGAATGCAGTATAACACAGATGTTTGGGTGAATGATAGTTGTTACTTATACTCTGCACTTGTAGGCGTGAATACCCTGAAGGAGTAGATGCTGTCTATGGAGGTAAGTCAGTTGTGACGAAAACATATGCAACGTGTGTGCCGTGATAGACTGTGTGGGCGTGTAGCCCTGATGTATCGGCAATCTGTTGACGTTGCAAGAAGGGGCGTGTGAGCCGTGGGGAATTCCGTGGGCGTGTTAGCCCAGGTGACTTGCCGAGGACCTGACGTGTAAGAGGGGCGTGTTAGCCCGGAGTAGTGAGGAGACTCTGCTCCGTACGTCAGCAGTGACGTGGTGAGAAGGGCGGAGTTGTCCGGTAATGGCTTGTAGTCCGTGATCCGTAGTAATCTTTGACAGCGGTTGTTGAATTAGAACCGGATCAGGTAGGTAACGATGTGATGAGTTGCTGTTTGGTTGTTATGGTGCAGAGCCAGTTAGAAATGTTCAGAGCTAGAACGGAGTTCAACTTCAGAGGGTGAGACCTCAGCAGAAATGAACCAAACAAATAGAACCTAGCAATCCTGCAGTAGAAGGTGATTAATCTGAGTTTTAAGGATAGCTGAGTTAGGCAGGAAACTTCCAAACTTCTTTAGGATAGAACTTGAGCCTAATTAACACAAGAGCATCAGACATGCAGCTACGCTAAACTCTATACACACATTAATTGGAAAGTGGTGAAGGGCTCCATGGGAATTTATAGGGCACTTCTTAAAGGTATATACATACAATGTGAGAATCCTGACACTACGGAAGATCAGCCAAGTATTTAGCTATATTTACCAAAAATAACTCACTGAAAAACTATATAACCTCAATCAAGATAGGCAAAGAGATAAGACAAGTAATATATGAATATTTCCACCAACTATATACAAAAAGTAAGGTGGATGTTAAAAATAAAGCAGTTTTTTTGTGATAAGATAGCCACTTCAAAACTGACAGAGGATGATAATTAGTTTTTAAATAAATAAATAACAGAGAAGGAAGTAGCAGAGACTATATTCAAGATAAAAGTAAATAAAGCCCCAGGGCCAGATATGCTCCAGGTAGATTTTTATCAAATGATGGCAAAGGAGATAACACTGATACTCACCAATTTATACAATAACTATTTTATTCAAGGAGAAATACACTAAATATTTTGCAACATCCTCGATTATATTAATAGCTAAAAAAAAATAGGGACCCAGAGGACTCAGCATCATACAGACCAATCTCATTATTAAATAATGATTATATTATTAACAACCATTATTGCAAACAGAATTAAAAAAGTTATGTATAAATTGGTGCATATGGATCAAGCCGGATTTATGGAGGGACGTAATCCCACAAGGAATATAGGGAAAGTCTTTACTATGATTAATTATTGTAGACAGAGAGCAGATCGGGATACAAGGAAAGTAGATGTAGATATGGTAGTCGACGCCGAAAAGGCGTTCGACTCCATAACATGGGATCACTTGTTTACTGTTCTGGATAAATTTGGGATACAGGGTAACCTAAAAACATTTCTAAAATTGATATATAGGGATCCCACCTCTAATATTATTGTAAATGACGAATTAACGTCAAATATTCAGTTAAAAAGGGAAACAAGGCAGGGCTGCCCTCTATCACCTTTACTATTAAATCTCTCAATAGAGCCATTAGCAGGCATCAATATACAACAGCATAAAATAGTATTAAACATTTCATGTCAATAGCTAAAAACTTCAGTTCCTTTTCAGGATATAAGATCAATATAGACAAATCGGAAATTATGTGGATATCTGGCCCAGAAAACGAAAGGGGGGAATGCCCATTTAGAAACGTGGGATGTATGAAATATCTGGGAGTTTTATAACTAAAAACCCCAGACAGTGGTATAGTAGTAATATTACGACATGTCTAGACAAATGCATAACAGATTGTAAAAAATATATATCAAACAACTTTTTTGTTGTGTGTTGCTCCAAAGAATATGCAACTATTAAAAATAGGTGCCTTTAAAAGGTTTGTGCAGCTGTATTAGTTCTTCTGGAATCAGACTGAGCTGAATGTGCTTCATAATATAGCCTAAGCCCAGTTTATTACCTATATCACAAAATTCAGCTTCCGCTTGTTGACCAATTGCTGTCACAGAGGTAGATTCTCGATCTAGAACTCCAAATACGAGAGGCCGTGGAGGTAGTGTGCAACCGCACTCTTGGGCGCCCCTACGTAGTAGAAAAGAGATGGTGGTTTCCCGCTGTATGATTCCGTCAGCTCCCTGTTTATTCAGCACTCCTTTCCCTTTATAAGTAGCAGCGCTACGATGAGTCACATGTGGGGAATCACCTGGAGTGTCTCGCTATGCTTTGCAGCCCCGGTGATTGTTGATGTCCATAGCGGCGGCCGCCGGTAGTCAGCAAATGGTGGCGGTGAAGCTGTTGATAAAGCTAATGGATGAGGAATAATCCCAGGGGGTAAGGGACTCTCACAGCATTTACTATTTGTGGTAATTAGTCGTTTCATAGGTCAAAAATCTCCTGTCTTGGTATATTACACAGTGCTCACAGAAAACACGTCTGTTCCATCATGTGGCTAGCTCCGCCCCATGCACATTTTAATTTTGATCTACCCAAGTAACCATTCTAATATAGCAGCAACTGCGACATGATTGGCTGCTTCTTGCAACAAAATACAGGAATAAATTGCAAAGCTGGCATGTGATTGGCTGCATTAACAAAGCACAACCACTCCCAAGACAGATGGATTGATAGAGCTATGTAAACAAAGCAGAGCAAATCCTGAGAGGCTCATACAGTTGAAGAAGCCCGGTAATTAGATAAGAATAGCAATAAACATTTGAAGCCTTGAACAAAATAAAAGCTAATATATTTTTTTTTTTACTTTTTATTTAAAATAAATTTATTTTTTCAAAACTAATATGACAACTATGATTAGGACTTTTAGTAGATACTAAAAATACATTTTAGATTTTGTACAACTGTGAAGAGAGAAGACATTCCCAACTAATTATAAGACCTTATCAGCATAATTAAGAAGCATATAATCATTCCATGGTAGGCTTGGCTGCCATAACCAGTACCAGAGTAAGGGCTTCATTGGCCTGGAGCTAAAGATTTTGGTGGGACTATTTTTGAAATGGTATGAAACACACTGATACACATACATACTGACATAATCACTGACACATATACATACATAAATACACGCTGACACACATTCATACACACATTTACATAGAAACACATACTGATACATACATACATGCACGCACTGACACATACATACGCATACTCACATAGAAACACACACCGACACACATACTGACACACATATATACATTCATGCACGCACACTAACATACATACATATGCACTGACACATAAATACGCATACTCACATAGAAACACATACTGACATACATACTGAGACACAAAATGTACAAACATACATACATGCACATTGACACACATACACACTCACATAGAAACACACTGACACTCACACAAAAAACACACACATGCACTCTGATTGAGCTGTCTGGAATAAAGAAATGATCTGAAGAGATGCAAGATGATCATGTACCATGAGATGGGAACTAGCGTTCAAGTCCATATCCTGGGGTACCTCAAGTATTAGGTCACCTTCGTTTTTCAGTCAACACATCAACTGTAGGCTCATTAATCAAGTCTTGTGGGTTTCAGTATCAATCTACTTTTCTGCACCAGCTATTTTCTCGCCCCTGCTAACTCGTGCCACCAGCTGCCTAGCTAATATCTCATCATTGATGGCTTCTCACTACCTGAAGCTGAATCTCTTTAAAACTGACATCCTTCCATTTCCTCTCCCTACCACACCCATTCCCCAAATCTCATGTAGGCCCCGATATTCAAAGCATCAACAGATAAATGAGAAACTGCCTTTGTGGCCTTGTTAGTCACATAATCCTTCGCTATATTCTAAAAAAGGAGATGGATCCACTAAGTGGATGGCGTGTGGCGATGTTTCTCCTGTAAGTATATTTATAAGAATCTCAGCAGTACTCTCCAAATAATATGTCAGTATATGGCAGGGTTATAACACAATATATTTAATAATTATTCTTTAAAATAAACCCTCAATAAATATGCATATACTAAGACAATAAAATTAATATAAATTCCTGAATTTATGTATCTATGAACACATTGAAATATATTTGTAGGAACCAGAATATGAATCAATATTATATACGCTTACAAACTATTAAAATATGCTATGCAATCAATTATGGTGCTTAATCGCTTCAGGAGATCACTACCAATAATTAAACAATCAGTTGGCAGATCCACTATAATGACAGGGTGTCTTATGACCCTGTTCCCTATTTTAAATTTTAACCATGCCGTACCATGGACTTTTAGAGAGTCACCCCCAACACCTATTAGAGAACCATCAAATTCTTTTATTTTAGGTTTGTGGGGTGTTAGCTCATTTAGCTGTGTGTAGTACCTGTGGGATAAGATAGTTGCCTGAGACCCAGTATCAATTAATCCCATGATAGGGTTGGTGACTGAATCTTGCAGCTCAGCTAATACATAATATCTCCCTGCAGTTTCTACCATTTCACACATAAAATTGGCATTATCATACATCTGTGGGCTTCGCCACGTGTTACCTGAATCCACTGTGTTGCCCGATGCAGAGGAAACTTCATACCTACCGGTCTCCTCTATGACAGGGTCCTTGTGTACTGCATCTGTGGAAACAAGGTTAAGAGAACGCTGCAAAGGAAGGTATGTGTTAAGGCTTTCTGGCCGAGGTTGCTCGTCATCACAGCTAAATCGTCCGTTTCCGGTCTGTGGGGAGAGAGTATGATTAGTACCATTATTGACATTTATCATTGCATTTTGTATATCTCTCCCCTCCCTTTTGGGTGGTACTGTAGTATTTATGACTGTGCCTGTGGCCCACCGCTGGTTGTACCCCTAAAAAAAGGTTGGTTAGGTTGCTGAGCCGTAAGTGTTTGACTTATATTAGCAACTTGTTCGCTCAACCGAATTAGCTGGGTACTAAGCTGATCTACTTGATCGTGCAAGTTACCTCTACCCCTGGGCCTATCCCTTGATGCCCCATAGTTGTTATTCCTGACCATTGGGTTCCCTCAGAATCAAGGCCGCCGTTTCTATCCTGGCGTGGTTGACGCTGGGGTTCAATTTGTTCAGGATTAGTATTTTGGGGAGCATTATTTATTTGGGGTGTCTGGTTATCCTGAGAATATCTTCGCCATCTATTGTATCTACCCTTGCGTGGATACCAACTATTTTGTGGGTATTCTCTTTGGGAGTAATTATTTACCTGAGTATGTCCCCCACTTTGGTTATAGTTTCTCTGCGCCTCAGCCCGTGTTGGGGGAGGGGTAGAGTTAAACCTCTGTGGAGAGGGCCTGTTTCCTCTGGCCACCTCAGCGTAGGTTTTCTTTTTAGACTCCAAATTTAGGGGGCTAGGTGACACCCTAGTTTTGGCCACTATTTTAGGATTGGGCTTTCTCTCTCTTTTATCCCCCTGTTCACCGGATTACGGAATAGAGTATAACTTTGTACTCTCTTTGATCAGCCATTCCAATGAGCAGTTCTCATCAAAATCTCTAGCTAAATTAATTTTGATGGGTGTGGGCAGTGCTTCAAAAAATAAATTCACAAATTCTGAGCATTCAAATATGGGATTATCTTCAGCCATACTGTACGCATTTTTCAGTACAGAAAGAAATTCTACTGGGCTTTGATTTGCACTACATTTTAAACCATATACAGCTATGTTCGCTGCAGTTTTAGTGCGATGTTGCCCGAATTCTTTTCTGCACTGTCATTTTGTTTCACTCCAGGAATGAATATTCATATCCTTTAGTGAAGCAAAGAATTTGTGATGTTTACCTTCAAATACACAGGGTAGAAATTCAATTTTTAATTGCTCATTTGTAACACTTATTATAGATAAAGCATTTTCAAAGGCCTCTAAATGGTCAATTATGGAAGTGGCCCCCCCTTTGGAAAATGGGCGTACTGCATTCTTTAGGAATTTAATTATTGTGGGGGTGTCAAACACTTTATTTAGTACATTACTGGATTCCATTGGGAACTTATTGTTTGAGTTAGGGTGCCTTTCATCTGTCCTATCTTTACTATGCTGAAATCTTACCCGTGTATTTTTATATGGGCTGTCTGAGAAGCTAGCCCCCCTTTCTGACCCGAATTAGGGCTATAATTTGCGTACTTTTGTCTATCCTCCCTCCTGGTATCTGGAAACTCATTTCTGACGCAGTCCTTAATTGAGTTAAACCTTTCAGCATTAGCGTTATTACTTAAAAGTTCCTTATTACTGCTGATTTGTCTCTTTAATTTATTTATGTCCTGTTCATATCCTTTTTCAGCCTCACGATATCTAGCTTTTAAAGTTTTATTCTCACCTTGGCATTTTTCATATTCTTCTTCAAAGATTATATTTATTTAAGTCAGAAACCTTTTTATTAGCTTCTAGAACCTCTACCTTTCCATGAATAAAGGCTTCTTCAAATTCTCGTAATGAATCATTTTCCTCCCTTAGCCGTCCTAATTGTCTGTCTTGTCCTGCCATTTGGTTAGACATTTCACAGCTCAAATACATTAGGATCAGCCAAGTTTTGAAAATTAATTCATCATGCCCTCTAAATTCCGTGCATTTATTAAGTTGCAGTAAAATTTGGTATAATTCCCCATCTTCAAACCACATATCTCTAACTAAATCTTTGGTCTTAGCTTTACACTCCTTAATATACATGGAGACATCGTCCCCAATATCAATTCTAGTCATGAGGTGGTACATGACTTCTAATTTGAGAGTTTTTGCCTGAACCATTTCATGGACAGAGGATCTTGGGGAGGGTACAATTTCATCAGGTACAGAAACGCTAGCATTACTTTTTGCTGAAAACATTGTTATTTTAGTGTTGTACTTAATAAGATAAAAACGCTAATACAATTTTGACCAATAAGAGAGGGGAAAAAAAATTATATTTTTAAAATTATCAATATTAATTTTGAAATATGAAAAATTAATACTTTTATTAATTTTGAAATATGACAAATTTAATTTATATTTTAATGAATTTTGAAATATGAAAAATTAATATTTTTGAATAATTTTGACATATAAAAAATTAATATTTTTATTAATTTTTCAAAAATTAATTTTTAATATTATTTCAAGATATTAATATTAATCTTGAACATGAAAATCAATATTTCAATTTTCAAAAAAATATATATTTTCAAAATATTAATTTCGAAATATGAAATTTGTTCTCTTTTTTATAATAATTTCTATTTACTACAAATAATCATAATAATAATTATCAATATGATAAATATTAATAATATCTCATGCAATGCCTCCAAATAATATGTAAGTATATTTATAAGAATCTCAGCAGTACTCTCCAAATAATATGTCAGTATATGGCAGGGTTATAACACAATATATTTAATAATTATTCTTAAAAATAAACCCTCAATCAATATGCATATACTAAGACAATAAAATTTATATAAATTCCTGAATTCTTCATTATTAGTTAATATCTATGAACACATTGAAATATATTTGTAGGAACCAGAATATGAATCAATATTATATACATTTACAAACTATTAAAATATGCTATGCAGAGTTCATACAAGTTAACACAATGAGATTTCAAGATATTTAGTTGCTAACATTCAAGCAATACAATTTTAACAGTGCTTAGTTAAACCATAGGACAATATATATATATATATACTCTAATTGAAACACCAAACATTATATGTATATATATATATATATATTCTATATTTTGCACGGATAAATTACTTACGGCTAGATTTAGAGTTTTGTCGGTAACGACCCGCGTATCTAACGCTGGCTTTTTTCTGGCCGCACCTTTAAAATAACTCTGGTATTGAGAGTCCACAGAATGGCTGCGTTAGGCTCCAAAAAAGGAGCGTATAGCATATTTAACGCAACTTCAACTCTCGATACCAGAGTTGCTTACGGACGCGGCCAGCCTCAAAAATGTGCTCGTGCACGATTCCCCCATAGGAAACAATGGGGCTGTTTGAGCTGAAAAAAAACCTAACACCTGCAAAAAAGCCGCGTTCAGCTCCTAACGCAGCCCCATTGTTTCCTATGGGGAAACACTTCCTACGTCTGCACCTAACACTCTTAACATGTACCCCGAGTCAAAACACCCCTAACCTTACACTTATTAACCCCTATTCTGCCGCCCCCGCTATCGCTGACCCCTGTATATTATTTTTAACCCCTAATCTGCCGCTCCGTAAACCGCCGCTACTTACATTATCCCTATGTACCCCTAATCTGCTGCCCCTAACACCGCCGACCCCTATATTATATTTATTAACCCCTAATCTGCCCCCCACAACGTCGCCTCCACCTGCCTACACTTATTAACCCCTAATCTGCCGAGCGGACCGCACCGCTATTATTATAAAGTTATTAATCCCTAATCCGCCTCACTAACCCATAATAATAAATAGTATTAACCCCTAATCTACCCTCCCTAACATCACCGACACCTAACTTCAATTATTAACACCTAATCTGCCGACTGGAGCTCACCGCTATTCTAATAAATGTATTAACCCCTAAAGCTAAGTCTAAACCTAACACTAACACCCCCTTAATTTAAATATAATTTAAATCTAACGAAATTAATTAACTCTTATTAAATAAATTATTCCTATTTAAATAAATTATTCCTATTTAAAGCTAAATACTTACCTGTAAAATAAATCCTAATATAGCTACAATATAAATTATAATGATATTATAGCTATTTTAGGATTAATATTTATTTTACGGGTAACTTTGTATTTATTTTAACCAGGTACAATAGCTATTAAATAGTTAAGAACTATTTAATAGCTAAAATAGTTAAAATAATTACAAATTTACCTGTAAAATAAATCCTAACCTAAGTTACAATTAAACCTAACACTACAATATCAATAAATAAATTAAATAAAATACCTATAATTATCTACAATTAAACCTAACACTACACTATAAATAAATAAATTAAATACAATTCCTACAAATAAATACAATGAAATAAACTAACTAAAGTACAAAAAATAAAAAAGAACTAAGTTACAAAAAATAAAAAAATATTTACAAACATTAGAAATATATTACAACAATTTTAAACTAATTACACCTACTCTAAGCCCCCTAATAAAATAACAAAGCCCCCCAAAATAAAAAAATTCCCTACCCTATTCTAAATTACTAAAGTTCAAAGCTCTTTTACCTTACCAGCCCTGAACAGGGCCCTTTGGGGGGCATGCCCCAAGAAGTTCAGCTCTTTTGCCTGTAAAAAAAACCATACAATACCCCCCCCCAACATTACAACCCACCACCCACATACCCCTAATCTAACCCAAACCCCCCTTAAATAAACCTAACACTAAGCCCCTGAAGATCTCCCTACCTTGAGTCGTCTTCACCCAGCCGAGCCAAATTCTTCATCCAAGCGGAGCAAGAAGAGGTCCTCCATCCGGTAGAAGTCTTCATCCAAGCGGGGCAGAAGAGGTCTTCCATCCGATTGAAGTCTTCATCCAAGCGGCATCTTCTATCGTCATCCATCCGGAGCGGAGCGGCAGCATCCTGAAGACCTCCAACGCGGAACATCCATCCTGGCCGACGACTGAATGACGGTTCCTTTAAATGACGTCATCCAAGATGGCGTCCCTCAAATTCCGATTGGCTGATAGGATTCTATCAGCCAATCGGAATTAAGGTAGGAAAATTCTCATTGGCTGATGGAGTCAGCCAATCAGAATCAAGTTCAATCCGATTGGCTGATCCAATCAGCCAATCAGATTGAGCTCGCATTCTATTGGCTGATCGGAACAGCCAATAGAATGCAAGCTCAATCTGACTGGCTGATTGGATCAGCCAATCGGATAGAACTTGATTCTGATTGGCTGATTCCATCAGCCAATCAGAATATTCCTACCTTAATTCCGATTGGCTGATAGAATCCTATCAGCCAATCGGAATTCGAGGGACGCCATCTTGGATGACGTCATTCAAAGGAACCGTCATTCGTCGTTCAGTCGTCGGCCAGGATGGATGTTCCGCGTCGGAGGTCTTCAGGATGCTGCCGCTCCGCTCCGGATGGATGACGATAGAAGATGCCGCTTGGATGAAGACTTCAATCGGATGGAAGACCTCTTCTGCCCCGCTTGGATGAAGACTTCTACCGGATGGAGGACCTCTTCTTGCTCCGCTTGGATGAAGAATTTGGCTCGGCTGGGTGAAGATGACTCAAGGTAGGGAGATCTTCAGGGGCTTAGTGTTAGGTTTATTTAAGGGGGGTTTGGGTCAGATTAGGGGTATGTGGGTTGTAATGTTGGGGGGTATAGTATGTTTTGTTTTACAGGCAAAAGAGCTGAACTTCTTGGGGCATGCCCCGCAAAGGGCCCTGTTCAGGGCTGGTAAGGTAAAAGAGCTTTAAACTTTAGTAATTTAGAATAGGGTAGGGCATTTTTTTATTTTGGGGGGCTTTGTTATTTTATTAGGGGGCTTAGAGTAGGTGTAATTAGTTTAAAATTGTTGTAATATATTTCTAATGTTTGTAAATATTTTTTTATTTTTTGTAACTTAGTTCTTTTTTATTTTTTGTACTTTAGTTAGTTTATTTCATTGTATTTATTTGTAGGAATTGTATTTAATTTATTTATTGATAGTGTAGTGTTAGGTTTAATTGTAGATAATTATAGGTATTTTATTTAATTTATTTATTGATAGTGTAGTGTTAGGTTTAATTGTAACTTAGGTTAGGATTTATTTTACAGGTAAATTTGTAATTATTTTAACTATTTTAGCTATTAAATAGTTCTTAACTATTTAATAGCTATTGTACCTGGTTAAAATAAATACAAAGTTACCTGTAAAATAAATATTAATCCTAAAATAGCTATAATTATAATTTATATTGTAGCTATATTAGGATTTATTTTACAGGTAAGTATTTAGCTTTAAATAGGAATAATTTATTTAAGAAGAGTTAATTAATTTCGTTAGATTAAAATTATATTTAATTTAGGGGGGTGTTAGTGTTAGGGTTAGACTTAGCTTTAGGGGTTAATACATTTATTAGAATAGCGGTGAGCTCAAGTCGGCAGATTAGGGGTTAATAATTGAAGTTAGGTGTCGGCGATGTTAGGGAGGGCAGATTAGGGGTTAATACTATTTATTATAGGGTTAGTGAGGCGGATTAGGGGTTAATAAGTGTAGGCAGGTGGAGGCGACATTGAGGGGGGCAGATTAGGGGTTAATAAATATAATATAGGGGTCGGCGGTGTTAGGGGCAGCAGATTAGGGGTACATAGCTATAATGTAGGTGGCGGCTCTTTGCGGTCAGCAGATTAGGGGTTAATTATTGTAGGTAGCTGGCTGCGACGTTGTGGGGGGCAGGTTAGGGGTTAATAAATATAATATAGGGGTCGGCGGTGTTAGGGGCAGCAGATTAGGGGTACATAAGTATAACTTAGGTGGCGGTCGGCAGATTAGGGGTTAAAAAAATTTAATCGAGTGTCGGCGATGTGGGGGGGCCTCGGTTTAGGGGTACATAGGTAGTTTATGGGTGTTAGTGTACTTTAGAGCACAGTAGTTAAGAGCTTTATAAACCGGTGTTAGCCCAGAAAGCTCTTAACTACTGACTTTTTTCTGCGGCTGGAGTTTTGTCGTTAGATTTCTAACGCTCACTTCAGACACGACTCTAAATACCGGAGTTAGAAAGATCCCATTGAAAAGATAGGATACGCAATTGACGTAAGGGGATCTGCGGTATGGAAAAGTCGCGGATGAAAAGTGAGCGTTAGACCCTTTTTTGAATGACTCCAAATACCGGCGGTAGCCTAAAACCAGCGTTAGGAGCCTCTAACGCTGGTTTTCAGGGCTACCGCCAAACTCCAAATCTAGGCCTTAGTATACAAAAGATAAACTTAACCCTATACAGGACTATGAATATAAACTAAAATACAGACTGCTCTCTTTAATCTATCAGTTGTAATTTAACTGTAGCGACTATGCATATATTTTTGTTAAAATATTAATGTAATTAATATTTGATATATATACTTTACCAAATAAACCAATCGATATCTAGTTTCCAATGTTTCTCAACAGGAACAATCTCACCTCAGAATACGAATAAGTATATTTTGCAATCAATGAGAAAAGGAAGGCCAGCTTTGCTAGAGTAATGGTATTTCAATCGCCCAGTAACCAGTTACAAGTCAGCTTAGCAGCATCTCCTTTTCCTATATTGCTTAAGCTTATATATGTTTCCATCATAGGTGAGAATATGGGAGGCCCTTTCAGAAAACCTGTTTTGTTATTGGCCCACACGGAGCTGAGCATGGATTTGATATCTGGGATATCTTATCGGATTGGCCCTGGGAAATTTCATTTTTAACAGCCAGAAGGCCTTCTGGCTGTAATTCTCGCATCACAAAAAACATAATTTATGTAAGAACTTACCTGATAAATTCATTTCTTTCATATTAGCAAGAGTCCATGAGCTAGTGACGTATGGGATATACATTCCTACCAGGAGGGGCAAAGTTTCCCAAACCTCAAAATGCCTATAAATACACCCCTCACCACACCCACAAATCAGTTTAACGAATAGCCAAGAAGTGGGGTGATAGGAAAAAAGTGCGAAAGCATAAAAAATAAGGAATTGGAATAATTGTGCCTTATACAAAAAAATCATAACCACCACAAAAAAGGGTGGGCCTCATGGACTCTTGCTAATATGAAAGAAATGAATTTATCAGGTAAGTTCTTACATAAATTATGTTTTCTTTCATGTAATTAGCAAGAGTCCATGAGCTAGTGACGTATGGGATAATGACTACCCAAGATGTGGATCTTTCCACGCAAGAGTTACTAGAGAGGGAGGGATAAAATAAAGACAGCCAATTCCGCTGAAAAATAATCCACACCCAAAATAAAGTTTAAATTATAAGCAGAAGATTCAAACTGAAACAGCTGCCTGAAGTACTTTTCTACCAAAAACAGCTTCAGAAGAAGAAAACACATCAAAATGGTAGAATTTAGTAAAAGTATGCAAAGAAGACCAAGTTGCTGCTTTGCAAATCTGATCAACCGAAGCTTCATTCCTAAACGCCCAGGAAGTAGAAACTGACCTAGTAGAATGAGCTGTAATCCTTTGAGGCGGAGTTTTACCCGACTCGACATAAGCATGATGAATTAAAGATTTCAACCAAGATGCCAAAGAAATGGCAGAGGCCTTCTGACCTTTCCTAGAACCGGAAAAGATAACAAATAGACTAGAAGTCTTTCGGAAATTCTTAGTAGCTTCAACATAATATTTCAAAGCTCTAACAACATCCAAAGAATGCAATGATCTCTCCTTAGAATTCTTCGGATTAGGACACAATGAAGGAACCACAATTTCTCTACTAATGTTGTTAGAATTCACAACCTTAGGTAAAAATTTAAAAGAAGTTCGCAACACCGCCTTATCCTGATGAAAAATCAGAAAAGGAGACTCACAAGAAAGAGCAGATAATTCAGAAACTCGTCTGGCAGAAGAGATAGCCAAAAGGAACAAAACTTTCCAAGAAAGTAATTTGATGTCCAACGAATGCATAGGTTCAAATGGAGGAGCTTGAAGAGCCCCCAGAACCAAATTCAAACTCCAAGGAGGAGAAATTGACTTAATGACAGGTTTTATACGAACCAAAGCTTGTACAAAACAATGAATATCAGGAAGATCAGCAATCTTTCTGCGAAAAAGAACAGAAAGAGCAGAGATTTGTCCTTACAAGGAACTTGCAGACAAACCTTTATCCAAACCATCCTGAAGAAATTGTAAAATTCTCAGAATTCTAAAAGAATGCCAGGAAAAATGATGAGAAAGACACCAAGAAATATAAGTCTTCCAGACTCTATAATATATCTCCCTAGATACAGATTTACGAGCCTGTAACATAGTATTAATCACAGAGTCAGAGAAACCTCTTTGACTAAGAATCAAGCGTTCAATCTCCATACCTTTAAATTTAAGGATTTGAGATCCTGATGGAAAAAAGGACCTTGCGACAAAAAGGTCTGGTCTTAACGGAAGAGTCCATGGTTGGCAAGAGGCCATCCGGACAAGATCCGCATACCAAAACCTGTGAGGCCATGCTGGAGCTACCAGCAGAACAAACGAGCATTCCTTCAGAATCTTGGAGATTACTCTTGGAAGAAGAACTAGAGGCGGAAAGATATAGGCAGGATGATACTTCCAAGGAAGTGACAATGCATCCACTGCTTCCGCTTGAGGATCCCTGGATCTGGACAGATACCTGGGAAGTTTCTTGTTTAGATGAGAGGCCATCAGATCTATTTCTGGAAGTCCCCACATTTGAACAATCTGAAGAAATACCTCTGGGTGAAGAGACCATTCGCCCGGATGTAATGTTTGGCGGCTGAGATAATCCGCTTCCCAATTGTCTATACCTGGGATATGAACTGCAGAAACTAGACAGGAGCTGGATTCCGCCCATACCAGAATTCGAGATACTTCCTTCATAGCCAGAGGACTGTGAGTCCCTCCTTGATGATTGATGTATGCCACAGTTGTGACATTGTCTGTCTGAAAACAAATGAACGATTCTCTCTTTAGAAGAGGCCATGACTGAAGAGCTCTGAAAATTGCACGGAGTTCCAAAATATTGATCAGTAATCTCACCTCCTGAGATTCCCAAACCCCTTGTGCTGTCAGAGACCCCCAAACAGCTCCCCAACCTGTCAGACTTGCATCTGTTGAAATTACAGTCCAGGTCGGAAGAACAAAAGAAGCCCCCTGAACTAAACGATGGTGATCTGTCCACCACATCAGAGAGTGTCGTACAATCGGTGTTAAAGATATTAATTGAGATATCTTTGTGTAATCCCTGCACCACTGGTTCAGCATACAGAGCTGAAGAGGTTGCATGTGAAAACGAGCAAAGGGGATCGCGTCCGATGCTGCAGTCATAAGACCTAGAATTTACATGCAAAAAGCTACCGAAGGGAATGATTGTGACTGAAGGTTTCGACAAGCTGATATCAACTTTAGACGTCTCTTGTCTGTCAAAGACAGAGTCATGGACACTGAATCTATCTGAAAACCTAAAAAGGTTACCCTTGTCTGAGGAATCAATGAACTTTTTGGTAAATTGATCCTCCAACCATGATCTTGAAGAAACAACACAAGTCGATTCGTATGAGATTCTGCTAAATGTGAAGACTGAGCAAGTACCAAGATATCGTCCAAATAAGGAAATACCACAATACCCTGTTCTCTGATTACAGACAGAAGAGCACCGAGAACCTTTGTAAAAATTCTTGGGGCTGTAGCTAGGCCAAACGGTAGAGCCACAAACTGGTAATGCTTGTCTAGGAAAGAGAATCTCAGAAACTGATAGTGATCTGGATGAATCGGAATATGCAGATATGCATCCTGTAAATCTATTGTGGACATATAATGCTCTTGCTGAACAAAAGGCAGGATAGTCCTTACAGTTACCATTTTGAATGTTGGTATCCTTACATAACGATTCAATATTTTTAGATCCAGAACTGGTCTGAAGGAATTCTCCTTCTTTGGTACAATGAAGAGATTTGAATAAAACCCCAGCCCCTGTTCCAGAACTGGAACTGGTATAATTACTCCAGCCAACTCTAGATCTGAAACACATTTCAGAAATGCTTGAGCCTTCGCTAGGTTTACTGGGACACGGGAAAGAAAAAATCTCTTTGCAGGAGGCCTTATCTTGAAGCCAATTCTGTACCCTATTGAAACAATGTTCTGAATCCAGAGATTGTGAACGGAATTGAACCAAATTTCTTTGAAAAAACGTAATCTGCCCCCTACCAGCTGAGCTGGAATGAGGGCCACACCTTCATGTGGACTTGGGAGCTAGCTTTGGTTTTCTAAAAGGTTTGGATTTATTCCAGACTGGAGATGGTTTCCAAACTGATACCGCTCCTGAGGATGAAGGATCAGGCTTTTGTTCCTTGTTGTGACGAAAGGAACGAAAACGATTATTAGACCTAAATTTATCTTAGATTTTTTATCCTGTGGTAAAAAAGTTCCTTTCCCTCCAGTAACAGTTGAGATAATAGAATCCAACTGAGAACCAAATAATTTATTACCCTGGAAAGAAAGGGAAAGCAGAGTAGACTTAGAAGACATATCAGCAATCCAAGTTTTAAGCCATAAAGCTCTTCTAGCTAAAATAGCTAGAGACATATACCTGACATCAACTCTAATGATATCAAAGATGGCATCACAAATAAAATTATTAGCATGTTGTAGAAGAATAATAATGCTATGAGAATTATGATCTGTTACTTGTTGCGCTAAAGCTTCTAACCAAAAGGTTGAAGCTGCAGCAACATCCGCTAAAGATATAGCAGGTCTAAGAAGATTACCTGAACACAAGTAAGCTTTTCTTAGAAAGGATTCAATTTTCCTATCTAAAGGATCCTTAAAGGAAGTACCATCTGCCGTAGGAATAGTAGTACGCTTAGCAAGAGTAGAGACAGCCCCATCAACCTTAGGGATTTTGTCCCAAAATTCTAATCTGTCAGATGGCACAGGATATAATTGCTTAAAACGTTTAGAAGGAGTAAAAGAATTACCCAAATTATTCCATTCCCTGGAAATTACTTCAGAAATAGCACCAGGGAAAGGAAAAACTTCTGGAATAACTACAGGAGATTTAAAAACCTTATCTAAACGTTTAGATTTAGTATCAAGAGGACTAGAATCCTCAATTTCTAATGCAATTAGGACTTCTTTAAGTAAAGAACGAATAAATTGATTTTAAATAAATATGAAGATTTATCAGCATCAACCTCTGAGACAGAATCCTCTGAATCAGAAGAACCATTATCAGAATCAGAATGATGATGTTCATTTAAAAATTCATCTGAAAAATGAGAAGTTTTAAAAGACTTTTTACGTTTACTAGAAGGAGGAATAACAGACATAGCCTTCTTAATGGATTTAGAAACAAGATCTCTTATGTTATCAGGAACACTCTGAGTATTAGATGTTGACGGAACAGCAACAGGTAATGTAACAGTACTAAAGGAAATATTATCTGCATTAGCAAGTTTGTCATGACAAACAGTACAAACAACAGCTGGAGGAACAGATACCAAAAGTTTACAGCAGATACACTTAGCTTTGGTAGCTCCAGCACCAGGCAGGGATTTTCAAGAAGTATCTTCTGACTCAGCTTCAACGTGGGACATCTTGCAATATGTAATAGAAAAAACAACATATAAAGCAAAATTGATCAAATTCCTTAAATGAGTTTCAGGAATGGGAAAAAAATGCCATATAACAAGCTTCTAGCAACCAGAAGCACAAAATAATGAGACTTAAATAATGTGGAGACAATAGTGACGCCCATATTTTTTTTAGCGCCAAAAAAGACGCCCACATTATTTGGCGCCTAAATGCTTTTGGCGCCAAAATGATGCCACATCCGGAACGCCGACACCTTTGGCGCAAAAAAAACGTCAAAAATGACGCAACTTCCGGCGACACGTATGACGCCGGAAACAGAAAAAAATTTTGCGCCAAAAAAGTCCGCGCCAAGAATGACGCTATAAAATGAAGTATTTTCAGCCCCCGCGAGCCTAACAGCCCACAGGGAAAAGTCAAATTTTTAAGGTAAGAAAAAATGATTTATTCATATGCAATATCCCAAATATGAAACTGACTGTCTGAAATAAGGAACGTTGAACATCCTGAGTCAAGGCAAATAAATGTTTGAATACATATATTTAGAACTTTATATAAAAGTGCCCAACCATAGCTTAGAGTGTCACAGAAAATAAGACTTACTTACCCCAGGACACTCATCTACATGTAGTAGAAAGCCAAACCAGTACTGAAACGAGAATCAGTAGAGGAAATGGTATATATAAGAGTATATCGTCGATCTGAAAAGGGAGGTAAGAGATGAATCTCTACGACCGATAAGAGAGAACCTATGAAATAGACCCCGTAGAAGGAGATCACTGCATTCAAATAGGCAATACTCTCCTCACATCCCTCTGACATTCACTGCACGCTGAGAGGAAAACCGGGCTCCAACCTGCTGCGGAGCGCATATCAACGTAGAATCTAGCACAAACTTACTTCACCACCTCCATAGGAGGCAAAGTTTGTTAAAACTGATTTGTGGGTGTGGTGAGGGGTGTATTTATAGGCATTTTGAGGTTTGGGAAACTTTGCCCCTCCTGGTAGGAATGTATATCCCATATGTCACTAGCTCATGGACTCTTGCTAATTACATGAAAGAAATGGGGGGCAACATGTCAATCAACACAGCAATACATTTTAATCATTTCTAACATTTAAACATATTTCTTTAAAATGTGCAATAAATGCTATAATTTCCTTAAATTAATAAGTTAGATGTTCATTTGTACTGGGCTAGGTCACAATATTTATTCTGATTATTTTAATATGAAATATAGTATATTTTTAACATTATATTATATCAAAGCAATTATACTGCTAATTATTCCAAAATCCTGATATATATATATATATTCATACAAATACAGCATGTTTCACATTCAGTGTACTTCTTCCTGAATTTATAAATTGATGCCCATGACCAATTGTTGTCTGCAACACAAAGAAATAATTTTTAGAAATGTTAAACATTCATATATATATTTGCAATATTTATCAATGTAGTTATTATTCAATACAGCAACTATTTATTTAATATAATATGTCCCAGCTCAATATATATATATATATATATACACACACACATATATGGGTCATTTGAATTATTTCAAACACACATGAAAAACTGGCATCATTCCTTTTGTAAGATTTATTTATTTTTATTTATGCCATACAGGGACTGTAAATGGTAATTTGTCTGTTCTCTACGCATGGAAAACTTCACAGGAGATAATTTACACATGGTCTTTAAGTTACAGTTCCTTTGGAAGATGTTTGTATCTTCAAACATCTTCCCAGACGGAGCGGCTACACCTTGGGCAGGAAACCCATATATGGGCATGTATTTTTGAGGCTCCATATGCTAATATTACTTTGAAGTGGTTCCCTGATTTTATCTATACAACAATTTAAGCTTTTATTCTTTTCTTTGCAGTGACTTAAATGTTATCTTTTAATTAGGATAAATGTGTTTTCACCCAGCCAAAACCATTTGGCATAGTTTTTTTTTCTTTTTACAGTGAATAGAACTGTTGTTATTCTTATATATAATTAGTGGGGGAGGATGGAATTTGGTCAGTCAAAGCATCCAATGCTTTATGAATGAATGAATCACCTGGCACTGACTAGCCAAATATATAATAACATACATATTAATCTTTACATATACCTTGACACTCCCATAGGAAATAATAGGGAAATAATAGGAAATAATAGGGGTGGTGGCTTCTGCAAAACTCCACCAACATTGCCACTTGTTGGCCCTTTCAACAAGCACACAGACAGTGCGTTCACTGAAATCAAACATTTACTGTATAGGAACAATTCCAGTAATACATACCAAACCTAACTGTAACTAAACTGTAACTAAACCTACACTACCTGCCCCACACTGAAAAGGTGAGACAAACATGGCTAACACCCTATACCTAACCTGCACTTAGAATATATCTCACTAATGGTGATTTAACCCAAGTAAAAGGCAGGTTACTCCCCTGGAACGCTCAGCTAACTCCCACAGAATGCCTACATCTACATCGTCTCTCCTCCTATATCTCTGTCCTTGTCTGCAAATACTTCCGAACCCGTCCCCTCCACTCAGCCCAAGACCTACTTCTCTCAGTACTTCCTCACACTCAGCAAGACTTTTCAAGAACTGCACCTATCATATGGAACTTCTTGCCTTGATCAGTCAGACTTTCCTCTAGTCTCAAAACTTCAAGTATTCCTTAAAAACATAACTGTTCAAGGATGAATACAACTTACATTAAGCTGTCTATGCTACTTCTCTCTCCTTCAACTATCCCATGTACTTCTCACAAGTCTTCTTTTCCTGTTTATTACTTTAGGTAGATGGTTTACAGCTTACAGTGACTCAAGGGCAGGGCGCTCTCTACCTTTATAATTTAAGTAAATGTCTTCTGATCATTGGACTCTAAAACTGTATACTTAATGTTACAGCATTGCGTAATGTGTTTGCGCTTTATAAATAAACAATAATAATAATGTTTAGGCCCAGGCTGAGCTGACGTCCCCCAGTGCCTTAGCAGTGAGAGGAAGGGGAGGATTGGATTTGCATCATGCATAACAGTAATAATACTGGTGGGTCAAGTTGTGGACTGTATAAAAAGAAGCACACACAGCTTAGAGGAAAGTGGGAACGATGGTTATGTGTTTATTTAGGGTCTGGGGCTGTAGCTTCACCAGTCCCTATGTTAATCCGGCCCTGGCAATAACTCATCCTCCTTGGTAATATCGAACCGCTGTGGGAGCCAGACTGGCAACAAATTAGCCAGTTCTATGTACTTAGTGCTAATAAAAGTCGCTAATTTGTATAAATAAAATGATTAGATGTCTCACTGATATTGAAATTGAGTTTACTAGTTAAAATAATGCAATGTATGTAGTAAAAAAAATAAAACCATAAACATTTTAAGTAATAAAATAGTCCATTTCAGTACAACTTTACCATGTCCAAACTTAAATGCTGTGGTCATATCAGTATCTCTTTCAGTGCATGTACATAGCGTCTGACAGAGCACCCAGCGCTTGTGCAACATGACTGACACCTACATGTGAATATTATAGTAAGGAGAATCAGAAAAAATTGTATTAGTGTATATGTGTCCTTAACTAATAATTCAATCCTGCATGCCTGCTATTAGCTCTACACAATGCCTTATCTGCACACAGAAGCCTGTCATACCTGATCTGTTTATCTCTCTTTAAAAAGGATCCCGCTTTCCTGCCTTCAGCTCTGCACATTGTCTAAACTGAACTTTAAGTCTGCCTTATCAGATGTTAGATCCGGTTTTCATCCTCTCACCTCGCACGTGTCTTAACTTTGCACATATGCCTAAACTCAATGTGAAACGCATCCTTACCATATTTTTTATCTCTCCTTAAAACAGGATCCTGCTTGGAAAGTAGTGGTTGGAGTCCATTGCAAACAAATGACAGAAAACAAGGCTAAATCTGTATATCAAACTATTAGAAGACAACAGAAAAAAATGTGTGATTATAAAGTGTTTACTGTTCCTTTAAAGACAATTTGTAGACCGCAATCAAGATTAAAGGGACACTAAAACCAAATTTTTTCTTTCATGATTCAGATAGAGCATGCAATTTTAAGCAACTTTCTAATTTACTCATTATAATTTTTTCTTCGTTCTCTTGCTATCTTTATTTAAAAAGCAGGAATGTGATGCATAGGAGACGGCCCCTTTTTGGTTGAGAACCTGGGTTATACTTGCTTATTGGTGGCTAAATGTAAGCATCCAATAAGCAAGTGCTATCCATGGTGCTGAACCTAAAATGGGCTGGCTGCTAAGATTTACATTCCTGCTTTTAAAATAAAGATAGCAAGAGAACGAAGAAAAATTGATAATAGGAGTAAATTAGAAAGTTGCTTAAAATGTCATGCTCTATCTGAATCATGAAAGGAAACAATTGGGTTCAGTGTCCCTTTAAGATAATGTGCAGAACTGAGAGCATGAAACCAGGGATCCTGTTTTTAAGGATATATAACCAGGTCTGGTAATAAGCTTCCTTGTGCAGTTGAGAGAGCATGCAAGCAGGATCCCGTTCTTAAATGAACAGATCAGGTAAGACAGACTTCCCTGTGCAGTTAAGACAATGTGCAGAGCTAAGAGCATGCAAGCCTAATCCTGATTTTAACCCCTTAGTGACCAGACCATTTTGCAATTTTTTTTACAGTTTGGGACCAGGGCTATTTTAACATTTCTGCTATGTTTGTGTGTAGCTGTAATTTTCCTCTTACTCATTTACTGTACCCACACACATTATATACAATTTTTCTCGCCATTAAATGGACTTTCTAAAGATACCATTATGTTCATCATATCTTATAATTTGCTATAAAAAAAATGACAAAATATGAGGAAAAATGGGAAAAACCCAACAATTTTTCTAACTTTGACCCCCAAAATCTGTTACACATCTGCAACCAGCAAAAAACACCCATGCTAAATTGTTTCTAAATGTTGTCCTGAGTTTAGAAATACCCAATGTTTACATGGTCTTTGCTTTTTTGCAAGTTATAGGGCAATAAGTATAAGTAGCACTTTGCTATTTCCAAACCATTTTTTTTCTCCAAAATTAGCGATAGTTACATTGTAACACTCATATCTGTCAGGAATCCCTAAATAACCCTTCAAATGTATATATATATATATATATATATATATATATATATATATATATATATATATATATATATATATATATATATTCTTTAGTAGACAACTCAAAGTATTGATCTAGGCCCATTTTGGTATATTTTATGCCACCATTTCACTGCCAAATGCGATCAAATAAAAAATAATTGTTAACTTTTTCACAAACTTTAGGTTTCTCACTGAAATTATTTACAAGCAGCTTGTGCAATTATTGCACAAATGGTTGTAAATGCTTCTCTGGGATCCCCTTTGTTCAGAAATAGCAGACATATATGGCTTTGGCATTCCTTTTTGGTAGTTAGAAGGCCGCTAAATGCAGCTGTGAACCACACTTGTATTATGCACAGCAGTGAAGGGGTTAATTAGGTAGCTTGTAGGGTTAATTTTAGCTTTAGTGTAGAGATCAACCTCCCACCTGGCACATCCCACCACCTGATCCCTCTCAAACAGCTCTCTTCCCTCCTCCACCTCACAATTGTCATTGAAAGTCTGCCAGTACTAAAATGAAAAGGCTCTTATATATATATATATATATATATATATATTATTCTGCAGTGGTGGATCCCCTTAGCCCCCAACCTCCCTGATCCCCCCCAAACAGCTCTCTAACCATCCCCTTCTCTACCTATTTGCCGCCATCTTGGGTACTGGCAGCTGTCTGCCAGTACCCAGTTTGCTAACAAATTTGCTTTATTTTATACAAAACATTTTTTTAGTAGTGTAACTGCCCCCCTCAATACCCTGCCCCCTCCCAGATCCCTTTCCCAGCACTTATTTCCCCCTCCCTCTTTCCACTACAGCACTTATCACGCAATCCCGCCCCCTCCTCAAACACTCTGCCGGAACTGATCCAGCCACCCACCCGCCTCCCTTCTATGGCTCCCACCCACCAACGATCGGCACCATCACTGGCCTATGCAGAGAGGGCCACAGAGTGTCTCTCTCTGCGTCGCTAGGTAAATAAAAGGTATTGCAGGATGCCTCAATATCGAGGCATCACTGCAATACCCTGAAAGTGGCTGGAAGCGATAACGTTCGCTTCCAGCGCTTGAAAACACTGAGGACGCGCAAGGTACGCCCTTGGTCATGAACATTTTTTTTGTAGGACGTACCCTGCATGTCCTTGGTCGTTAGGGGTAAAGGATAAACAGATCTAGTAACTCAGGCTTCCCTATGCAGTTTAGACAATGTGCAGAACTGAGAGCATGCAAGCAGGATCATTTTTTTAATGAGAGATCAGGTAAGGTAGGCTTCCTTGTACAGTTGAGACCATATGCAGAACTGAGAGCATGCAAGCAGTATCACATTTTTAAGGAGAGATGAAAAGATCAGGTAAGACAGACTTCCCTGTGAAGTTTAGACAATGTGCAGAGCTCAGAGAATGCAAGCAGGATCCTTTTTTTAACAAGCGATAAACAGGTCAGGTAAAAAAAAGGCTTCCTGTGCAGTTTAGACAATTTGTAGAGCTGAGAGTAGGCAGGTAGGATCCTGTTTTTATTTTAAAGAGAAATAGCTAAGGCTGATAGAGGAGGCTTGTATAGGCAGCTCAGACTTTATACAGACTGTCAGCACACACAAGCATCTCTTGCCTTGCTTGTTGCAGAGAGTTGAGCAGTGAGTTGTTTTCATTATTTCATATTCTCAGCTGGATACATAATGGATGGAAGCCTGCAATAGTAACCCGACCTGCAAGTATAGGCATATATGCATATGCCACTGCTGATTCAACACCACTGTTAATGTTTGGAATATAGTAGAAACAGTATAAAATAAATAGGTAAATATATAATAAACAGCTCAAGACATAAAACATGTAATTACAATATTATTCACATAGTAAGCATTTAATCAGTTCTGATTTTTAAAATAACTACAATGTTCCATTAAAATGACCAAAGTTCAGTAGAGAAAATTTGAATAATTTTCAGCACTACTATATTAAGCAGGGTATGTAGTGGAGAAGTTGGGGATTCTAAATATCTGATTTCCTAACAGTTCCCACATTCAGAACATTATTTTTTTTATCTTTACGATGAACTTTCTGATGTTTAATAAGTTGTATTTTCTGAATAAAACACTTCCCACAATCATAACACGAAAATGGCTTTTCTCCTGAATGAATTTTCTGATGAGTAGTAAGGTGTGATTTCAGAGTAAAACTTTTCCCACATTCAATACATGAAAATGCTTTCTCTCCTGTGTGAATTTTTTGATGTCTAATAAGATCAGATTTAAGGAAAAAACATTTTCCGCAGTCAGTACACGAAAATGCTTTGGTTCCTGTATGAATTTTCTGATGAGCAAGAAGGTACGATTTCAGTGTAAAACATTTCCCACATTCAGGACATACAAATGCTGCTTTCTCATCTTTGTGAATATTCTGGTGCTTAATAAGACTGAATTTCTGGGTGAAACATTTCCCACATTCAGAACATGAAAATGCCTTTTCTCCTGTATGAATTTTTTGATGAGTAACAAGATTTGATTTTGTGGAAAAACATTTCCCACATTCAGAACATATAAATGTTGTTTCTAATGTATGAATTTTCTCATGTGTAATAAGATGTGATTTGAGAGAAAAGCATTCTCCACATTCAGAACACGAAAATCCTTTCTCTCTTGCATGAATCTTCTGATGTCTAAGAAGATTTGACTTCTTGGCAAAACATTTCCCACATTCAGTGCATAAAGTTCCCAGGTGACTTTGTCCTTGATAAAGATTGAGAGGGGTATCAGCACTCTGACCATGACTAGGATAACTGTGATTTGTGAAGCTACCTGTTGAAAAGAAATACAATGGGAATAATGTTATTTATTACTGACATAATTATTTTATCTTTAGATCATGTTTACTGTTCTGAATTAGTGTCTACTACAATGGGGGAACTTTCAATGACACCTACACCTTTCTTCAACCTCCATTTCTAAGGCTTAAAGGGACATTAAACAATATATAAATGCTAGATAGGATGATGCATTTAAAGAAAAGATTCGCTTGAGAATAAAATGTAGACATTTTTTAACATTTCATTAGTTGTTTTCAATATTGACAAAATAAGTGTAAACTTTTACTGTCTATAAAACAATGGGAGCTGCCATGTTGTAACTTAGGTTACAGTCTATTCTGTGGCCAATTAGGGACAGTTATAAATAGGTCACTAGAGTGTGTAGCCAATGGCTGTGTGGAATATAACAGTGTTCTGCATTTCCATTTCTATCAGGAACTGAAAAGCTCACAATTTCATAGTGAAATTACAGGAAAAGGGTACAAAATAAATAATGAAAGTATATTGCAGAGTTATTTTTATTTATATGATTTATCATTTTATATTACCATCTCCAGGTGTTTAATGTCCTTTTAAGGGCAGTTTGCTTAAGGACTCGCAGCATCGAATATTTGTCAATCACTGATAAAAACATAAAAAATCTTTTGTAATTTTGTTTAGCTTTTATTTTACTTAAATGTATTCAGAGCTTTTAAAATTGTGCACAGACCATTTTAGTACAATTATTCCTGTCCCGAAACTACTCTTTATAACTATTCCTTGTGTTCATGAAGCATTTAATCTATTTTTTAAAATGTTGCTAACATGCCACATGTTCTTTATTCTGATGTACTTTTAGACATCGACATCAGAATATAATTTAGTAGAAAAAAAGTTATTTATAATAATAATAAATATATACTGAACATAGGCAAATAAATATTTCTGGAATTTCTAGAAAGCTATAATATCGTCTATATTAGCTATAATATTTTGTTTAATGTAATTAAAACATATTTAGAGTTTTTAAAATTATGTTCACATAACATTTCAGCTTATAAAGATAAATCATGACTACTCTTTATAACTATTGCTTTATTTATATTGTTGCTATATAATTCTACTTTTTATGTTTTCAAAGCTTTTAGTAAATAAAAGTGAAATGAAAGTTTATTTAAAAACAATATTTGAAACCTCTTTTTTCTCACTCTTGCAGTCCTCACCTCCTGTTTCTCATCCTCCTACCCTTCTAGATTGTAAGTTCCCACGGGAATAGGGCCCTCAATTCCTCCTGTATGTATTTTTCAAATTTTGTCTTGTGTCTTACAAGTTTTACATCATTGTTGTATTTAAAAGAATTGTACCCACGGACAGCGCTGCGGAATATGTTGGTGCTTCATAAATAAAGTATAATAATAATAATACATCAAGAAAAAATAGCAATTAAAAATCTTTTTGAAAAAAGAGATATAGTTTTTCACGTGGCGTAGTGGGGGCACAGTGGTGCGAACAGAAAACAGAATGTATAATTACCAATACATTTCTTTCTTTTGGGATGATGAGAGCTCATAGGTGTCCATAACACAGGATATATTTTCCACCACTAGGAGGAGGTCAAGAACCATCACAAGAGCTTCTAATCCCTCCTATTGGCTCTCCCCACTTATTTTACGTATAGTCGAACAGAGGAGAGAGACTTAAAAAGGTAGTAAAGACAGAAAGCAGGGTTAAGAGGTGCAAATAAGAACGGTCACCAATATTAGCAAAAATCTGGACGGGTCCTATGGATTCATCATCCCAATTGTGCAAAATGCTCTGATACCTAAACCGATACTGTAATGCAGTAATGAATTACATCACTGTGAGGGAAACTGTGAGGGAGGGAAGGAGGGACGCGACGCAAGGGAACTTCTGCCCTTAGTGCGGTACGACCTGTGCAGTGGCACATCTCTCAATAGTTCTATGGCAGCTGAGGTACATTCCTCTAAGTGCTCTTCCAGTACACTGCTCCCTAGCACGCCTTGTAATGATATCGGGAGCCGGAAATGATGTCACAGGCATCATTAAAAGGCGCGCAAGGGAGCAGTTTACTGGAAGAGCACTTACAGTAATGTACCTCGGCTGCCATAGAACTACTGAGAGATGTACCACTACACAGGTTGTACCACAGAGTCTGCAACAGTGAAAGAAAAGTTATGTACAGTTGTGCAGCTACATACATAAGCACAGCTTCAGGACAGATAGATTAGGTAGGCAATATAGGGGTCCTATCCCCTAGATAGGGTCCTAACTGTGGCCATTAGATTGGGCTGTGTTTGTATGGGCACAGGAATATTGTAAACAGCAGGCTCGGAGGGAGGGAGAGACAGCTATGGGGGGGGAGGGGGAGTAAGAGCTATAGGGAAGGAAGAAGAGACAGCTATGGGGAGGGAGGAAGAAAGAGACAGCTATGGGGAGGGAGAGATAGCTATGGGAAGGGAGGAAGAGACAGCTATGGCAAGTGTGGAAGGAAGAGATAGTTATGAGGAGGGAGGAAGAGACAGCTATGGGGGGGAGGGTGAGAGACAGCTATGGGGAGGGAGTAAAGTATCGGTAATTGGTATTGGCGAGTACTTGAAAAAAGTATCGGTACTTATACTCGGTCTTAAAAAAAAAATGGTATCGGTGAATCACTATATAATACTATAATATAAAATATAATATATACATAATGAGCAGGGGAATAAGAAGATTAGGTCTCAAAATAACAGTTACAGACTATAAAGCTGTTTGCCTAAATATATAATTTAATCATATTAGCAAATAAGAGACTAACTCAGTAAATATCATATTCCTCTATTCAACATATTTTGTCTATAAAACCGACTAACAAGCTAAGTAAAATAGGTAGATAAAATGCTAACTTTTTCTATATGTCAATTACCTGTTCATTGGAATATGAGAGGATCTACTTTGTAATATAGGTTGGCAAATTCTAACTTAAATGTATAAACTGCCAGACCTACATATATAAATATGCATATATACTTATTGTATCTGAGTCTCAATAAAAAAACGAAAGCTTCTAAAGATTCTTTAATGCAAACAACATGAATAGGCTGGAGCTTAATGTTAGTAGATCCTAAAGTAAAATCTATAAACTGTAAAACTGCTTACTGCAAAATATGAATTTACTATTGGCATAAATCAACTTTGATTAATAGTTTAATTCACGGTACTTGAGTAAGCAGCTAGGTAAAATATGTAGCACTCTATATATTTTATACACTCATTAAATACTATTAAGAGACTAGTAGTGAGGTAGCTATATATAATACTATAATATAAGGTATAAGGTATATAATGAGCTGGAGAATAATACAATTAGGTCTCAAAATAACAGTTGCATACTATAAAGCTGTTTACTGCAATATAACATTTTCAAATATTGGTATATAGGAGACTAACTCAGTAAATATAAGACTCCCTTATTCAACATAATTGGGTCTATATACCCTTGTAACCAGCTAAGTAAAGTAGGTAGATAAAATGCTAACTTTTACTGTATGTCAGCTATCTGTTAATTGGAATATGAGAGGATCTACTTCTTAATATAGGTTGACAAATGCAAACTTAAATGTATAAACAGCCAAACCTACATATATAGATATGTTCTGTATATATACTTCTAAATATAAGAGTTTCAATAAAAACTAAAGCTTCTAAAAATTCTTTAATGCAAAGAAATATAATTAAAGTAGCAGTATTCGCGAGATAAACCGCAGAATCTGCCTTTGGACAAAATCAGCTGATGCCAGAGTAAATTAGTAAGTGGGGGGAATAGAACCTTGGAGCCAGCCGGCTATGCAAATACTAACTGTATTTTTATTTGAATGAATCAGATCAAAGAACTATAGATAAAGGTATGGGTCAGCTACCATCCTCTACCCATCACGCCTTTCATCACTTAGTAATAAAATATTTTACTGTCAGGCACAATTGCCATCATAGCTAGTGAGAAATTAAATAATAGGAAGATCTAGAGTGTAGCTATACCAATAGTTGAATTAGGGAGTATGGCTAAATTAGGGAGTATGGTTAAATTAGGGAGTATGGCTAAATTAGGGAGTATGGTTAAATTAGGGAGTATGGTTAAATTAGGGAGTATAGCTAAATTAGGGAGTATAGCTAATTTAGGGAGTATGGTTTTTCCGCAATCTTGTGTTTTTATATCCTGTCACCTAGATATGAGCCCTATACCCAAATGACAGGTAGGACAATTTTATTTGTAAGTGAGTAATCCTGGTAGTTGTCTGCTTAACCTCCCTTAGTTACATGAATGATAATTTTAATGCCCATTGTGTTGGAGAGATAGTCTGAGACAAATGATTTACTAATTTCACAAAAACAGAATTTATGTTTACCTGATAAATTACTTTCTCCAACGGTGTGTCCGGTCCACGGCGTCATCCTTACTTGTGGGATATTCTCTTCCCCAACAGGAAATGGCAAAGAGCCCAGCAAAGCTGGTCACATGATCCCTCCTAGGCTCCGCCTACCCCAGTCATTCGACCGACGTTAAGGAGGAATATTTGCATAGGAGAAACCATATGTTACCGTGGTGACTGTAGTTAAAGAAAATAAATTATCAGACCTGATTAAAAAAACCAGGGCGGGCCGTGGACCGGACACACCGTTGGAGAAAGTAATTTATCAGGTAAACATAAATTCTGTTTTCTCCAACATAGGTGTGTCCGGTCCACGGCGTCATCCTTACTTGTGGGAACCAATACCAAAGCTTTAGGACACGGATGAAGGGAGGGAGCAAATCAGGTCACCTAAATGGAAGGCACCACGGCTTGCAAAACCTTTCTCCCAAAAATAGCCTCAGAAGAAGCAAAAGTATCAAATTTGTAAAATTTAGAAAAAGTGTGCAGTGAAGACCAAGTCGCTGCCTTACATATCTGATCAACAGAAGCCTCGTTCTTGAAGGCCCATGTGGAAGCCACAGCCCTAGTGGAGTGAGCTGTGATTCTTTCAGGAGGCTGCCTTCCGGCAGTCTCATAAGCCAATCGGATAATGCTTTTAATCCAGAAGGAGAGAGAGGTAGAAGTTGCTTTTTGACCTCTCCGTTTACCAGAATAAACAACAAACAAAGACAAAGTTTGTCTGAAATCCTTAGTAGCTGCTAAGTAAAATTTGAGAGCACGAACTACATCCAAGTTGTGCAACAAACGTTCCTTCTTTGAAACTGGATTAGGACACAAAGAAGGCACAACTATCTCCTGGTTAATGTTTTTGTTAGAAACAACTTTTGGAAGAAAACCAGGTTTAGTACGCAAAACCACCTTATCTGCATGGAACACCAGATAAGGAGAAGAACACTGTAGAGCAGATAATTCTGAAACTCTTCTAGCAGAAGAAATTGCAACCAAAAACAAAACTTTCCAAGATAATAACTTAATATCAACGGAATGTAAGGGTTCAAACGGAACCCCCTGAAGAACTGAAAGAACTAGGTTGAGACTCCAAGGAGGAGTCAAAATTTTGTAAACAGGCTTGATTCTAACCAGAGCCTGAACAAAGGCTAGAACATCTGGCACAGCTGCCAGCTTTTTGTGAAGTAACACAGACAAGGCAGAAATCTGTCCCATCAAGGAACTTGCAGATAATCCTTTTTCCAATCCTTCTCGAAGGAAGGATAGACTCTTAGGAATCTTAACCTTGTCCCAAGGGAATCCTGCAGATTCACACCAACAGATATACCAAATTATGTGGTAATTTTTCTGGTTACAGGCTTTCAGGCCTGAACAAGAGTATTAATAACAGAATCTGAGAACCCTCGCTTTGATAAGATCAAGCGTTCAATCTCCAAGCAGTCAGCTGGAGTGGGTCGAACGGACCTAGAACAAGAAGGTCTCTCAAAGGTAGCTTCCATGGTGGAGCCGATGACATATTCACCAGATCTGCATACCAAGTCCTGCGTGGCCACGCAGGAGCTATCAAAATCACCGACGCCCTCTCCTGATTGATCCTGGCTACCAGCCTGGGGATGAGAGGAAACGGCGGGAACACATAAGCTAGTTTGAAGGTCCAAGGTGCTACTAGTGCATCCACTAGAGCCGCCTTGGGATCCCTGGATCTGTACCCGTAGTAAGGAACTCTGAAGTTCTGACGAGAGGCCATCAGATCCATGTCTGGAATGCCCCACGGTTGAGTGACTTGGGCAAAGATTTCCGGATGGAGTTCCCACTCCCCCGGATGCAATGTCTGACGACTCAGAAAATCCGCTTCCCAATTTTCCACTCCTGGGATGTGGATAGCAGACAGGTGGCAGGAGTGAGACTCCGCCCATAGAATGATTTTGGTCACTTCTTCCATCGCTAGGGAACTCCTTGTTCCCCCCTGATGGTTGATGTATGAACTTGGCCCTCGCTAGCTGAGGCCAAGCTTTGAGAGCATTGAATATCGCTCTCAGTTCCAGAATATTTATCGGTAGAAGAGATTCTACCCGAGACCAAAGACCCTGAGCTTTCAGGGATCCCCAGACCGCGCCCCAGCCCATCAGACTGGCGTCGGTCGTGACAATGACCCACTCTGGTCTGCGGAAGGTCATCCCTTGTGACAGGTTGTCCAGGGACAGCCACCAACGGAATGAGTCTCTGGTCCTCTGATTTACTTGTATCTTCGGAGACAAGTCTGAATAGTCCCCATTCCACTGACTGAGCATGAACAGTTGTAATGGTCTTAGATGAATGCGCACAAAAGGAACTATGTCCATTGCCGCTACCATCAAACCTATCACTTCCATGCACTGCGCTATGGAAGGAAGAGGAACGGAATGAAGTATCCGACAAGAGTCTAGAAGTTTTGTTTTTCTGGCTTCTGTCAGAAAAATCCTCATTTCTAAGGAGTCTATTATAGTTCCCAAGAAGGGAACCCTCGTTGACGGAGATAGAGAACTCTTTTCCACGTTCACTTTCCATCCGTGAGATCTGAGAAAGGCCAGGACAATGTCCGTGTGAGCCTTTACTTGAGGAAGGGACGACGCTCGAATCAGAATGTCGTCCAAGTAAGGTACTACAGCAATGCCCCTTGGTCTTAGCACCGCCAGAAGGGACCCTAGTACCTATGAGAAAATCCTAGGAGCAGTGGCTAATCCGAAAGAAAATGCCACGAACTGGAAATGCTTGTCCAGGAATGCAAACCTTAGGAACCGATGATGTTCCTTGTGGATAGGAATATGTAGATACGCATCCTTGAAATCCACCTTGGTCATGAATTGACCTTCCTGGATGGAAGGAAGAAGTGTTCGAATGGTTTCCATCTTGAACGATGGAACCTTGAGAAACTTGTTCAAGATCTTGAGATCTAAGATTGGTCTGAACGTTCCCTCTTTTTTGGGAACTATGAACAGATTGGAGTAGAACCCCATCCCTTGTTCTCCTAATGGAACAGGATGAATCACTCCCATTTTTAGCAGGTCTTCTACCCAATGTAAGAATGCCTGTCTTCTTATGTGGTCTGAAGACAACTGAGACCTGTGGAACCTCCCCCTTGGAGGAAGCCCCTTGAACTCCAGAGAATAACCTTGGGAGACTATTTCTAGCGCCCAAGGATCCAGAACATCTCTTGCCCAAGCCTGAGCGAAGAGAGAGAGTCTGCCCCCCACCAGATCCGGTCCCGGATCGGGGGCCCGCATTTCATGCTGTCTTGGTAGCAGTGGCAGGTTTCCTGGCCTGCTTTCCTTTGTTCCAGCCTTGCATAGGTCTCCAGGCTGGATTGGCTTGCGAAGTATTACCTTCCTGCTTAGAGGACGTAGCCCTTGGGGCTGATCCGTTTCTGCGAAAGGGACGAAACTTAGGTTTATTTTTGGTCTTGAAAAGACCTATCCTGAGGAAGGGCGTGGCCCTTGCCCCCAGTGATATCAGAGATAATCTCTTTCAAGTCAGGGCCAAAGAGTGTTTTCCCCTTGAAAGGAATGTCAAGCAATTTGTTCTTGGAAGACGCATCCGCTGCCCAAGATTTTAATCAAAGCGCTCTGCGCCACAATAGCAAACCCAGAATTTTTTCGCCGCTAACCTAGCCAATTGCAAGGTGGCGTCTAGGGTGAAAGAATTAGCCAATTTAAGAGCACGAATTCTGTCCATAATCTCCTCATAAGAAGAAGAATTACTAATAATCGCCTTTCCTAGCTCATCAAACTAGAAACACGCGGCTGCAGTGACAGGGACAATGCATGCAATTGGTTGTAGAAGGGAACCTTGCTGAACAAACATCTTTAGCAGACCTTCTAATTTTTTATCCATAGGATCTTGGAAAGCACAACTATCTTCTATGGGTATAGTGGCGCGCTTGTGTAGAGTAGAAACCGCCCCCTCGACCTTGGGGACTGTCTGCCATCAGTCCTTTCTGGGGTCGACTATAGGAAAACAATTTTATAAATATGGGGGAGGTACTAAAGGTATACCGGGCCTGTCCCATTCTTTACTAACAATGTACGCCACCCGCTTGGATATAGGAAAAGCTTCGGGGGGCCCCGGGGCCTCTAAGAACTTTTCCATTTTACATAGTGGTTCTGGAATGACCAGATAATCACAATCATCCAAATTGGATAACACCTCCTTAAGCAGAGCGCGGAGATGTTCCAACTTAAATTTAAAAGTAATCACATCAGGTTCAGCTTGTTGAGAAATGTTTCCTGAATCTGAAATTTCTCCCTCAGACAAAACCTCCCTGGCCCCCTCAGACTGGTGTAGGGGCCCTTCAGAAACCATATCATCAGCGTTCTCATGCTCTACAGAATTTTCTAAAACAGAGCAGTCGCGCTTTCGCTGATAAGTGGGCATATTGGCTAAAATGTTTTTGATAGAATTATCCATTACAGCCGTTAAATGTTGCATAGTAAGGAGTATTGGCGCACTAGATGTACTAGGGGCCTCCTGTATGGGCAAGACTGGTGTAGACGAAGGAGGGGATGATGCAGTACCATGCTTACTCCCCTCACTTGAGGAATCATCTTGGGCATCATTTTTACTAAATTTTTTTATGACATAAAATACATATAGTTAAATGAGAAGGAACCTTGGTTTCCCCACAGTCAGAACACAATCTATCTGGTAGTTCAGACATGTTAAACAGGCATAAACTTGATAACAAAGCACAAAAAACGTTTTAAAATAAAACCGTTACTGTCACTTTAAATTTTAAACTAAACACACTTTATTACTGCAATTGCGAAAAAGTATGAAGGAATTGTTCAAAATTCACCAAAATTTCACCACAGTGTCTTAAAGCCTTAAAAGTATTGCACACCAAATTTGGAAGCTTTAACCCTTAAAATAACGGAACCGGAGCCGTTTTTATATTTAACCCCTTTACAGTCCCTGGAATCTGCTTTGCTGAGACCCAACCAAGCCCAAAGGGGAATACGATACCAAATGATGCCTTCAGAAAGACTTTTCTATGTATCAGAGCTCCACACACATGCAGCTGCATGCCATGCTGTCCTCAAAAACAAGTGCGCCATACCGGCGCGAAAATGAGGCTCTGACTATGATTAGGGAAAGCCCCTAAAGAATAAGGTGTCTAAAACAGTGCCTGCCGATATAATCATATCAAAATACCCAGAATAAATGATTCCTCAAGGCTAAATATGTGTTAATAACGAATCGATTTAGCCCAGAAAAAGTCTACAGTCTTAATAAGCCCTTGTGAAGCCCTTATTTACTATCTTAATAAACATGGCTTACCGGATCCCATAGGGAAAATGACAGCTTCCAGCATTACATCGTCTTGTTAGAATGTGTCATACCTCAAGCAGTAAGAGACTGCACACTGTTCCCCCAACTGAAGTTAATTGCTCTCAACAGTCCTGTGTGGAACAGCCATGGATTTTAGTTACGGTGCTAAAATCATTTTCCTCATACAAACAGAAATCTTCATCTCTTTTCTGTTTCTGAGTAAATAGTACATACCAGCACTATTTTAAAATAACAAACTCTTGATTGAATAATAAAAACTACAGTTAAACACTAAAAAACTCTAAGCCATCTCCGTGGAGATGTTGCCTGTACAACGGCAAAGAGAATGACTGGGGTAGGCGGAGCCTAGGAGGGATCATGTGACCAGCTTTGCTGGGCTCTTTGCCATTTCCTGTTGGGGAAGAGAATATCCCACAAGTAAGGATGACGCCGTGGACCGGACACACCTATGTTGGAGAAATATTGGTTTGCTACAAAGTGAAAGCTAACATATTTAACACACTATGGGGATATATTTCTAGCCACATAACTAAGCGTCCTCTGGTGAATCAGACACTACAGTCCTCATACAGAACTTTGTTCCTGTGGAAGGATAGTAATTAAAATAAACAATAAATAAGCTTACAAATAGCCTGTAAGAAAACAAATATCAAAACCTACACAAACCAAACACGGCATATAAATTCGTAATGAGAAATACATTTTGCGACAAGTTTATATATTTAAAAGTCCATTGTGAAATTCCAAGACCAGTTGCTCTGATTCCACAGCTCACATATGTACTTTCTAGCGTAAGCAATTGCGAAATTTAAAGCAATCTTGCAAATAAAGAAAAGAAAAACCTCAAAATGCAGTAAAAAGTATCTAAAAGTCCAGAGTAGGGTTAACTAGTTAGCCAAGTGAAAGTATGGCCAGACTTAACACTATACAGAAAAGAAAAAAAGTCAGCCTACACCAACTCTCACATTTGGAATGTAGAGTATTGCTGTATGTGTAGAAGGTCGCGCATAGAGGTTTTCAGAGTCACACAGTTCTGTAGATTTTTTTTATTCCGGTAACTGCTTTGCACAATACTATCTCTCTCGAAATGGATACTGGAGTCCACATATGGAGCTATATATCTCAGTTTCTTCGGCTTCAATCCTTGCGCGGGTTCTATTGCAATAAGTTCTACTCTACCAGAATCCTCAATGTCGCTTTTAACGGAATCCTTAACAGTAATATCCATATTAACAGGATAGAAAGCTCCTGCCAGTGTTTTGGTAATGGAGTCATGATGGTCTTTGAGCAGCTTTGTTATCTTAGCTATTAGGTTCTGATAAGTTGCCATAGTATCCTTTTAGGTATAGCATAGGAGAAAAGGCTGAAGTGTTTCTGCACTGCTTGCAGTATTTGCAAAGCTAGCCGTATAACTATGTGTCTGTAGAAAGACAGGCTGTGCTAGGCCTGTGGGGGAGCCAGTAATGTCATGGGATTACATTAAATCCTTTCTTCCAATGTGGCTTTCAAAATCAAGATTAGGTATCTCTTGAAAAAAATAGCTTCTCAATTACCACACTTGAATGTAAAGTACCAATACTTGAGGTTGCTTGTAGTGGTAGATTCTCCCTCTGCTGCGCAGCATGTAAAGATGGCCACCATGTCTGTGATCACTGTACTCCACATGTCTGTCAGCTATAAGGTCAATGTGTTATACGGACTACTCCGTGTTCCAAAGATCAGCAGTGTGATCACCAAGAAGATAGGATGTTTGTCCAGAACGTTTATATTTACTTGAAGCGTTCCATAATTGGCGTTTAAATCAAATTATTGCCAGCACTGCAACTGAATGTGACTGCTCGCGTTCCCAGTTGGCCGCCGACCCCCGAAAGAAATTTAATTGTAAATAGTTTTCTTTCGTAAGATGATGAGAGTCCATAGGTGTCCATAACATGTGGGGTACAATATTTAAGCTGAGAGTCCATGTTGACGACGGGTGGGACAAAATGATGGCAGTTTATATTTGCCAGCACTGCGGCCTGAAGGACTTTCCTACTACAAGCAGCTTTTTAAGAAACATTAATATCAAAATGAAAACATTTATTAAAAGGTATGGAGAGAAGACTAAGTTGCCGCTTTGCAAATCTGTTCCAAGAAGACCTAATTTTTTTGAAGGCCTTATGAAGTATATACAGACCTAGTAGAATGAGCAGTTACTCTTTTTGGAGATAGTTTTCCCACAAACAAAAAGCCTTATGAATAAACTGCTTCAGCCATGATGCCAAATTCACCGCTGTAGCCTTTTGACCCCTTCTGGGACCTGAAAAGTGGACAAATAAGCTAGAAGTCTGTATAAAATCTTTAGTAGCCTGAAGATAAAATTGTACAACTCTGACTACATCCAAATTGTGTAGTAGTCAATTTGGGCACAGCGAAGGAACAACAATTGCCGAATTAATATTCTCTGAAAAAACCCCAAGAAGGAGTGATCAGAAGACAAAGCTGATAATTCAAAAACTCTTATAGTGGAAGAAATGGCTAAAAGGAAGAGAACTTTCCATGAAAAAATGTTTAGGTTCAGATTCAAATTCCAAGGGGGAGAAATGGGCCTAATAACAGGGTGAATGCTCACAAAGGCTTGTACAAAAGTTTGAACATCAGGCACTTAGCCAGCTTTTTATGAAGCATAACAGATAATGCAGAAATCTGGCCCTTTAAAAAACTAGCCGATAAACCCTTATCCAGTGAGAATTTTGGGAATTCTAAAAGATTTCCAAGAGAAACCTCTAAAAGAACACCAAAGAAAGTAAGCTTTCCAAATTCTATGATAAATTATCTGTGTGACAGGCTTTCTGGCTTGCAGTAGAGTAGAGATAACAGAATCTGAGACGTTCAACCTCCATGCCGTCCAACTGAGAGTTCTGAGATCCGGATGATACAAGGATTCCTGAGACAGCAGATCATTTTTAGGGGTAAAGACCATAGCGGAAAAGATCTGAATTAGGTCTGCATACCAAGTTCTGCAGGGCCACACTGGTGCTATGAGAATTACTGAAGCTGATTCCGGTTTGATTCTGGCAATGACTCTTGGAAGAAGAACAAGCTAAGGAAATAGATAGGCCAGTAAAGTTCCAAGGACAGACTAGAACATCTATCATGTGAGCTCTTGGATCTCTTAAACTGGCACAATAAACTGGAAGTTAGCGATTCAATTTAAACGCCATTAGATCTATTTCTGGAAGACCCCACCACAAATTAATCCAATATGCCCTGATGAAGAGAACATTCTCCTGTATGGATGAACTGACGACTTAGGTAATCTGCTTCCCAATTTTTCAGTTGGGGAATGTGAATGGCCGATAGGGTGTAGAGGTTTTCCTCTGCCCAAGACAGAATGGCCAAGTATATAGACTTCTATTTACAACCTTTTTTCGCACATACAAGAGCTTTTCTGAGAGATACCATCAATGTAATAAATACACTTGAGGGAATAGAATGGTATCATGATTTTTTTATGGATTACATGTGAACAGCCTTAAACACTACAATTCCCCATACTAAGGGTATTAGAGCAATCCAGTAAAAATGAGAAAAGATTAATTTACCTAATATACAGATCCAATTTATATTAGACTCCATTCTACCTATTCATCTTGAACCAAAACATATTCAGGGCACAATGATGGGGACGACATTTGCCCCATCTTATGCCAACCTATACACAAACAATTTTGAAGAAAAATACATTTGATCTGACAATGCATATAAATCTAAAATAATAAGACATTTTCAGTAGATGACATCATAATGATCTGGCAAGGACAAACAGGTTAAATAGAGGAAATCATTAGATATCTGAATAATAATAATGACTTTAATCTTAAATTCACTTGTAGTTATTCTGATACTTTAGTTGCTTTCCTAGACCTGACCCTGTTCCATAACCATCAAGACCACACATTAGCAGTTAAAAATGATCTTAACCCTACTGATAGGAATGGATTATTAAATGCACATAGAGGGCACTTATAACAATAAAAGGATAAACTGGGGTTGGGCAATATCAATGTATTAAACGTATTTGCACTAGGAAGGATGATTTTGAGGAAGAAGCAAAAATTCTTACAAATCCATTTCTAGAGAAGTGATATAATGCAAATCTATTGAGTAAAACCAATAGAAGTGTAGACCAAATGGATTGGGCAAGTCTTTTTACAACTAAACATGAGAACAGCAAAAGACAGACAAGATGGGATTCAAATGCAGCACTTAATTCTATTTAAAAATACAGTACACGGGGGCGGAGCTTGGCCACGGACCGAGATGGCAGCTTGTTAGCACAGCTCCTAGGCCCTTGTCCCCAGGTCAATTAAATAAAATGTAACTGTCAAGCCACAAGCCCTACCTAACTACACTAATGCCCTAACTGAGCACCAGGGACGGAGGAGAGGTCCTAAGTGCGATATTTCTCACACGCTGACCAAAGCAACAACCGCAAGCACACTGCAGACGGCCCCCAGGCAAACACAAACACTGCCTTGACTGCCGTGAAAGAGAAAGACACCGAGCCCGGTACACTTAACCCAGGGGCATAAATACCGCTGGCGGGACTTACCACTGCCAGCGGAGAACGCAGCAGAGAGAGCGGGCAGGACGAGGGTTACATCGAGCACGGCCGCGCTTGGACGGCGGGAAGGCGTGTGGGTGACACTTCAAGAAGGCAGCGCACATAGAAGAGGACCCGACTTCTAACACCATACCCAGGTGATAACACCGCCACAATCGGCGGCGACAAAACGGCAGATAGAGCAGCGTAATAAGCTGAGTGCACACCGCAAGACAGGCCAGTAAGACGGCTCCTTTCAGCCATTCCACGTGGCTGGCAGACAGCGGCACAATCTGCACAGCAGTTCAAGTTAAGCAAAAGGGGTAAGCTCATAGCTACAATACATTTGCCTACAACTCCCCTAAGACCCGACACCCACCACACAACCTAGGGGCTAAAACACTACGGGAGATCTATGGGAGATAATAGTTTTCACTGCTACTTAATAAGTACGCAGTTTGGGCCTAACGGGACAGTGCATTTAAGCTAACATTCAGGGGAACCTGGTGAAAGCAGTAGGTGCCCCGCAATTGAAATCTGACAGTAGGAGTGCATATATAGCCCCATTGAACTTGCATACTTATCCTCTAAGTGAATAATAAAATTTGGGCACTGTAATTAGCATAACAGCCAACAGTAAAAGCTGGGAACCGAATTATGGAAGGCTAGGCCCTAACAGCACCTGCAATAATTTGCACAATACCCTAAAGCTTAAAATTAGTAGATTGACCAACTAAAAAAAATAAATAGTGTGACAGTTCCACAGAAGGGGAATGCAGGCCAAAAAGATTGTAAAAATGGATATTAACCCCAAAGCAAAGATGATAGAGCATTACCTAAAGACAACAGAAGACCCAACATCAGCCCCCCAGGAAACCACACAGACTACACCACTATCGTCAGAGATAAGCAGGAACAGTGGGACATCTCCAGATATCCCTACCAACCAAGTAGCAATTACAAGGGAGGACCTGAAACTATTAGCCTCTAAAGAAGATATCAAATCCGCCATGGCAGACATGAGGAACATGTTTCAAGAGATGAAAAGGGATATCAAACGAATAGAAAACAGAGTGGTCAATCTCGAAAAAAACCATGAGGTCACCACTCAGGACATGCACCACTTATCGCAGCTTATGTACAACCAAGAGGAAACCATCCAGAATCTGCAAGAAAAAGTGGAAGACCTCGACAACAGAGGGCGCAGAAACAACCTGCGAATTAGGGGTATCCCAGAGAGTGTACAACCGTCAGCCCTATCAGGGTATTTACAGGACCTTTTCAGAACTCTCAAGGGCTCCAGCAATGCGGCAGAAGTGATAATGGAAAGGGCACATAGGGCCCTGAGAGCTAAACCCTCTCCAAAAGCCCCGCCAAGGGACGTAATCATAAAGTTCCTTAATTATCAGGAAAAGGAGGACATTCTGCGACATGCAAGACAAAAGCCTCAATTTATGCATGCGGGAATACCCATACAAGTATTCACAGACCTCAGCCCGGTAACTCTCCAGAAGCGGAGGGAGCTCCACTTTATTACTTTGGTCCTGAGAGAGAAAGGCATACAATATAGATGGGGTTTCTTAGTTTGCATAAACGCCACAAAAGGCGACAAATCAGCTACATACAGAGGCCCAGATGACCTGGATCGCTTTTGCGAAACCCTCCAAGTGACCATTGCACCACCTAGAGATCACTTATCACAAGATAGAAGCACACCTTTGGACCTACAGGCACGGAAAGGTGCTACTCAAAAGGAAACATAAGGACTAATACAAGGTCATTGTCATGGACATTATCTCTTCTTGGATGGACTGACCTAACCACCTTTATCAGAAGCTGCCTGGGAAAACATAATTTATGTAAGAACTTACCTGATAAATTCATTTCTTTCATATTAGCAAGAGTCCATGAGCTAGTGACGTATGGGATATACATTCCTACCAGGAGGGGCAAAGTTTCCCAAACCTCAAAATGCCTATAAATACACCCCTCACCACACCCACAATTCAGTTTAACGAATAGCCAAGAAGTGGGGTGATAAAGTGCGAAAGCATATAAAATAAGGAATTGGAATAATTGTGCTTTATACAAAAATCATAACCACCCCAAAAAAAGGGTGGGCCTCATGGACTCTTGCTAATATGAAAGAAATGAATTTATCAGGTAAGTTCTTACATAAATTATGTTTTCTTTCATGTAATTACCAAGAGTCCATGAGCTAGTGACGTATGGGATAATGATTACCCAAGATGTGGATCTTTCCACGCAAGAGTCACTAGAGAGGGAGGGATAAAATAAAGACAGCCAATTCCTGCTGAAAATAATCCACACCCAAAATAAAGTTTAATGAAAAACATAAGCAGAAGATTCAAACTGAAACCGCTGCCTGAAGTACTTTTCTACCAAAAACTGCTTCAGAAGAAGAAAATACATCAAAATGGTAGAATTTAGTAAAAGTATGCAAAGAGGACCAAGTTGCTGCTTTGCAAATCTGATCAATCGAAGCTTCATTCCTAAACGCCCAGGAAGTAGAAACTGACCTAGTAGAATGAGCTGTAATCCTTTGAGGCGGAGATTTACCCGACTCAACATAGGCAAGATGAATTAAAGATTTCAACCAAGATGCCAAAGAAATGGCAGAAGCTTTCTGGCCTTTTCTAGAACCAGAAAAGATAACAAATAAACTAGAAGTCTTTCGGAAAGACTTAGTAGCTTCAACATAATATTTCAAAGCTCTAACAACATCCAAAGAATGCAATGATTTCTCCTTAGAATTCTTAGGATTAGGACATAATGAAGGAACCACAATTTCCCTACTAATGTTGTTAGAATTCACAACTTTAGGTAAAAATTCAAAAGAAGTTCGCAACACTGCCTTATCCTGATGAAAAATCAGAAAAGGAGACTCACAAGAAAGAGCAGATAATTCAGAAACTCTTCTGGCAGAAGAGATTGCCAAAAGGAACAAAACTTTCCAAGAAAGTAATTTAATGTCCAATGAATGCATAGGTTCAAACGGAGGAGCTTGAAGAGCCCCCAGAACCAAATTCAAACTCCAAGGAGGAGAAATTGACTTAATGACAGGTTTTATACGAACCAAAGCTTGTACAAAACAATGAATATCAGGAAGATTAGCAATCTTTCTGTGAAAAAGAACAGAAAGAGCAGAGATTTGTCCTTTCAAAGAACTTGCGGATAAACCTTTATCTAAACCATCCTGAAGAAACTGTAAAATTCTCGGAATTCTAAAAGAATGCCAAGAAAAATGATGAGAAAGACACCAAGAAATATAAGTCTTCCAGACTCTATAATATATCTCTCTGGATACAGATTTACGAGCCTGTAACATAGTATTAATCACAGAGTCAGAGAAACCTCTTTGACCAAGAATCAAGCGTTCAATCTCCATACCTTTAAATTTAAGGATTTGAGATCCTGATGGAAAAAAGGACCTTGCGACAGAAGGTCTGGTCGTAGCGGAAGAGTCCACGGATGGCAAGAGGCCATCCGGACAAGATCCGCATACCAAAACCTGTGAGGCCATGCCGGAGCTACCAGCAGAACAAACGAGCATTCCTTCAGAATCTTGGAGATTACTCTTGGAAGAAGAACTAGAGGCGGAAAGATATAAGCAGGATGATACTTCCAAGGAAGTGATAATGCATCCACTGCTTCCGCCTGAGGATCCCGGGATCTGGACAGATACCTGGGAAGTTTCTTGTTTAGATGAGACGCCATCAGATCTATTTCTGGAAGCTCCCACATTTGAACAATCTGAAGAAATACCTCTGGGTGAAGAGACCATTCGCCCGGATGCAACGTTTGGCGACTGAGATAATCCGCTTCCCAATTGTCTATACCTGGGATATGAACCGCAGAGATTAGACAGGAGCTGGATTCCGCCCAAACCAGAATTCGAGATACTTCTTTCATAGCCAGAGGACTGTGAGTCCCTCCTTGATGATTGATGTATGCCACAGTAGTGGCATTGTCTGTCTGAAAACAAATGAACGATTCTCTCTTCAGAAGAGGCCAAGACTGAAGAGCTCTGAAAATTGCACGGAGTTCCAAAATATTGATCGGTAATCTCACCTCCTGAGATTCCCAAACTCCTTGTGCCGTCAGAGATCCCCACACAGCTCCCCAACCTGTGAGACTTGCATCTGTTGAAATTACAGTCCAGGTCGGAAGCACAAAAGAAGCCCCCTGAATTAAACGATGGTGATCTGTCCACCACGTTAGAGTGTCGTACAATCGGTTTTAAAGATATTAATTGAGATATCTTTGTGTAATCCTTGCACCATTGATTCAGCATACAGAGCTGAAGAGGTCGCATGTGAAAACGAGCAAAGGGGATCGCGTCCGATGCAGCAGTCATAAGACCTATAATTTCCATGCATAAGGCTACCGAAGGGAATGATTGTGACTGAAGGTTTCGACAAGCTGAAATCAATTTTAGACGTCTCTTGTCTGTTAAAGACAGAGTCATGGACACTGAATCTATCTGGAAACCCAGAAAGGTTACCCTTGTCTGAGGAATCAATGAACTTTTTGGTGAATTGATCCTCCAACCATGATCTTGAAGAAACAACACAAGTCGATTCGTATGAGATTCTGCTAAATGTAAAGACTGAGCAAGTACCAAGATATCGTCCAAATAAGGAAATACCACAATACCCTGTTCTCTGATTACAGACAGAAGGGCACCGAGAACCTTTGTAAAAATTCTTGGAGCTGTAGCTAGGCCAAACGGCAGAGCCACAAACTGGTAATGCTTGTCCAGAAAAGAGAATCTCAGGTACTGATAATGATCTGGATGAATCGGAATATGCAGATATGCATCCTGTAAATCTATTGTGGACATAAAATGCCCTTGCTGAACAAAAGGCAAGATAGTCCTTACAGTTACCATTTTGAACGTTGGTATCCTTACATAACGATTCAATATTTTTAGATCCAGAACTGGTCTGAAGGAATTCTCCTTCTTTGGTACAATGAAGAGATTTGAATAAAACCCCATCCCCTGTTCCAGAACTGGAACTGGCATAATTACTCCAGCCAACTCTAGATCTGAAACACAATTCAGAAATGCTTGAGCTTTCACTGGATTTACTGGGACACGGGAAAGAAAAAATCTCTTTGCAGGAGGTCTCATCTTGAAACCAATTCTGTACCCTTCTGAAACAATGTTCTGAATCCAAAGATTGTGAACAGAATTGATCCAAATTTCTTTGAAAAAACGTAACCTGCCCCCTACCAGCTGAGCTGGAATGAGGGCCGCACCTTCATGTGGACTTAGAAGCAGGCTTTGCCTTTCTAGAAGGCTTGGATTTATTCCAGACTGGAGATGGTTTCCAAACTGAAACTGCTCCTGAGGATGAAGGATCAGGCTTTTGTTCTTTGTTGAAACGAAAGGAACGAAAACAATTATTAGCCCTGTTTTTACCCTTAGATTTTTTATCCTGTGGTAAAAAAGTTCCTTTCCCACCAGTAACAGTTGAGATAATGGAATCCAACTGAGAACCAAATAATTTGTTACCCTGGAAAGAAATGGAAAGTAGAGTTGATTTAGAAGCCATATCAGCATTCCAAGTTTTAAGCCATAAAGCTCTTCTAGCTAAAATAGCTAGAGACATAAACCTGACATCAACTCTGATAATATCAAAAAATGGCATCACAGATAAAATTATTAGCATGCTGAAGAAGAATAATAATATTATGAGAATCATGATCTGTTACTTGTTGTGCTAAAGTCTCCAACCAAAAAGTTGAAGCTGCAGCAACATCAGCCAAAGATATAGCAGGTCTAAGAAGATTACCTGAACACAGATAAGCTTTTCTTAGAAAGGATTCAATTTTCCTATCTAAAGGATCTTTAAACGAAGTACCATCTGACGTAGGAATAGTAGTACGTTTAGCAAGGGTAGAAATAGCCCCATCGACTTTAGGGATTTTGTCCCAAAATTCTAATCTGTCAGACGGTACAGGATATAATTGCTTAAAACGTTTAGAAGGAGTAAATGAATTACCCAATTTATCCCATTCTCTGGAAATTACTTCAGAAATAGCATTAGGAACAGGAAAAACTTCTGGAATAACCACAGGAGATTTAAATACCTTATCTAAACGTTTAGAATTAGTATCAAGAGGACCAGAATCCTCTATTTCTAAAGCAATTAGTACTTCTTTAAGTAAAGAACGAATAAATTCCATTTTAAATAAATATGAAGATTTATCAGCATCAATCTCTGAGACAGAATCCTCTGAACCAGAAGAGTCATCAGAATCAGAATGATGATGTTCATTTAAAATTCATCTGTAGAGAGAGAAGTTTTAAAAGATTTTTTATGTTTACTAGAAGGAGAAATAACAGACATAGCCTTCTTGATGGATTCAGAAACAAAATCTCTTATGTTATCAGGAACATTCTGCACCTTAGATGTTGAGGGAACTGCAACAGGCAATGGTACATTACTAAAGGAAATATTATCTGCTTTAACAAGTTTGTCATGACAATTAATACAAACAACAGCAGGAGGAATAGCTACCAAAAGTTTACAGCAGATACACTTAGCTTTGGTAGTTCCAGCACTAGACAGCGATTTTCCTGAAGTATCTTCTGACTCAGATGCAACGTGAGACATCTTGCAATATGTAAGAGAAAAAACAACATATAAAGCAAAATTGATCAAATTCCTTAAATAACAGTTTCAGGAATGGGAAAAAATGCCAATAAACAAGCTTCTAGTAACCAGAAGCAAAGAAAAAATGAGACTAAAATAATGTGGAGACAAAAGCGACGCCCATATTTTTTGGCGCCAAATAATACGCCCACATTGTTTAGCGCCAAAAATGACGCCACATCCGGAACGCCGACATTTTTGGCGCAAAAGGACGTCAAAAAATGACGCAACTTCCGGCGACACGTATGACGCCGGAAACAGAAAAGATTTTTTAAGCCAAAAAAGTCTGCGCCAAGAATGACGCAATAAAATGAAGCATTTTTCAGCCCCCGCGAGCCTAACAGCCCACAGGGAAAAAAAGTCAAATTTTTAAGGTAAGAAAAAATGATTGAATCAAATGCATTGTCCCAAATATGAAACTGACTGTCTGAAAAATAAGGAATGTTGAACATTCTGAGTCAAGGCAAATAAATGTTTGAATACATATATTTAGAACTTTATAAATAAAGTGCCCAACCATAGCTTAGAGTGTCACAGAAAATAAGAATTACTTACCCCAGGACACTCATCTACATGTTTGTAGAAAGCCAAACCAGTACTGAAACGAAAATCAGCAGAGGTAATGGTATATAAATAAGAGTATATCGTCGATCTGAAAAGGGAGGTAAGAGATTAATCTCTACGACCGATAACAGAGAACCTATGAAATAGACCCCGTAGAAGGAGATCACTGCATTCAAATAGGCAATACTCTCCTCACATCCCTCTGACATTCACTGCACGCTGAGAGGAAAACCGGGCTCCAACTTGCTGCGGAGCGCATATCAACGTAGAATCTAGCACAAACTTACTTCACCACCTCCATAGGAGGCAAAGTTTGTAAAACTGAATTGTGGGTGTGGTGAGGGGTGTATTTATAGGCATTTTGAGGTTTGGGAAACTTTGCCCCTCCTGGTAGGAATGTATATCCCATACGTCACTAGCTCATGGACTCTTGCTAATTGCATGAAAGAAAGACCGGGTAAAGTTATCAAAGTTGTAAAGTTATAATTTAACACATTTTATTTGTCAGAATGCTCATGTTTCTAGATGTTAGTTCCACAGTAATTTCATCCACTTATCCCTATGTTACTCATAACTGAAGTCTCGATAACTTGGTTAAAAGTTATAATGATAGATACTGGTATAATGCTCTAGTTAACTGTATAGTCTTAAACAACCTAAGGCGCCTAAGTTGATATAATACATATGTAACTGTGGACATTTACTAGGCGGTTACCAATACTACGCCAACTATACCATTGCGGACAATTTAATTGGTGTCATGGTGAGCTCCCGTCATGTCTGCTGATGGATGAGACTCTTATAAGGACAGTAATATGGGTTTTTCTCATACACTAAACGGCAACGGACCAGCCTTGGCCAAAAACAGAATTTATGTTTACCTGATAAATTACTTTCTCCAACGGTGTGTCCGGTCCACGGCGTCATCCTTACTTGTGGGATATTCTCTTCCCCAACAGGAAATGGCAAAGAGCCCAGCAAAGCTGGTCACATGATCCCTCCTAGGCTCCGCCTACCCCAGTCATTCGACCGACGTTAAGGAGGAATATTTGCATAGGAGAAACCATATGATACCGTGGTGACTGTAGTTAAAGAAAATAAAATATCAGACCTGATTAAAAAACCAGGGCGGGCCGTGGACCGGACACACCGTTGGAGAAAGTAATTTATCAGGTAAACATAAATTCTGTTTTCTCCAACATAGGTGTGTCCGGTCCACGGCGTCATCCTTACTTGTGGGAACCAATACCAAAGCTTTAGGACACGGATGAAGGGAGGGAGCAAATCAGGTCACCTAAATGGAAGGCACCACGGCTTGCAAAACCTTTCTCCCAAAAATAGCCTCAGAAGAAGCAAAAGTATCAAACTTGTAAAATTTGGTAAAAGTGTGCAGTGAAGACCAAGTCGCTGCCCTACATATCTGATCAACAGAAGCCTCGTTCTTGAAGGCCCATGTGGAAGCCACAGCCCTAGTGGAATGAGCTGTGATTCTTTCGGGAGGCTGCCGTCCGGCAGTCTCGTAAGCCAATCTGATGATGCTTTTAATCCAAAAAGAGAGAGAGGTAGAAGTTGCTTTTTGACCTCTCCTTTTACCGGAATAAACAACAAACAAGGAAGATGTTTGTCTAAAATCCTTTGTAGCATCTAAATAGAATTTTAGAGCGCGAACAACATCCAAATTGTGCAACAAACGTTCCTTCTTCGAAACTGGTTTCGGACACAGAGAAGGTACGATAATCTCCTGGTTAATGTTTTTGTTAGAAACAACTTTTGGAAGAAAACCAGGTTTAGTACGTAAAACCACCTTATCTGCATGGAACACCAGATAAGGAGGAGAACACTGCAGAGCAGATAATTCTGAAACTCTTCGAGCAGAAGAAATTGCAACCAAAAACAAAACTTTCCAAGATAATAACTTAATATCAACGGAATGTAAGGGTTCAAACGGAACCCCCTGAAGAACTGAAAGAACTAAGTTGAGACTCCAAGGAGGAGTCAAAGGTTTGTAAACAGGCTTGATTCTGACCAGAGCCTGAACAAAGGCTTGAACATCTGGCACAGCTGCCAGCTTTTTGTGAAGTAACACAGACAAGGCAGAAATCTGTCCCTTCAGGGAACTTGCAGATAATCCTTTTTCCAATCCTTCTTGAAGGAAGGATAGAATCTTAGGAATCTTAACCTTGTCCCAAGGGAATCCTTTAGATTCACACCAACAGATATATTTTTTCCAAATCTTGTGGTAAATCTTTCTAGTTACAGGCTTTCTGGCCTGAACAAGAGTATCGATAACAGAATCTGAGAACCCTCGCTTCGATAAGATCAAGCGTTCAATCTCCAAGCAGTCAGCTGGAGTGAGACCAGATTCGGATGTTCGAACGGACCCTGAACAAGAAGGTCTCGTCTCAAAGGTAGCTTCCATGGTGGAGCCGATGACATATTCACCAGATCTGCATACCAAGTCCTGCGTGGCCACGCAGGAGCTATCAAGATCACCGACGCCCTCTCCTGATTGATCCTGGCTACCAGCCTGGGGATGAGAGGAAACGGCGGGAACACATAAGCTAGTTTGAAGGTCCAAGGTGCTACTAGTGCATCCACTAGAGCCGCCTTGGGATCCCTGGATCTGGACCCGTAGCAAGGAACTTTGAAGTTCTGACGAGAGGCCATCAGATCCATGTCTGGAATGCCCCACAGTTGAGTGACTTGGGCAAAGATTTCCGGATGGAGTTCCCACTCCCCCGGATGCAATGTCTGACGACTCAGAAAATCCGCTTCCCAATTTTCCACTCCTGGGATGTGGATAGCAGACAAGTGGCAGGAGTGAGACTCCGCCCATAGAATGATTTTGGTCACTTCTTCCATCGCTAGGGAACTCCTTGTTCCCCCCTGATGGTTGATGTACGCAACAGTTGTCATGTTGTCTGATTGAAACCGTATGAACTTGGCCCTCGCTAGCTGAGGCCAAGCTTTGAGAGCATTGAATATCGCTCTCAGTTCCAGAATATTTATCGGTAGAAGAGATTCTTCCCGAGACCAAAGACCCTGAGCTTTCAGGGATCCCCAGACCGCGCCCCAGCCCATCAGACTGGCGTCGGTCGTGACAATGACCCACTCTGGTCTGCGGAAGGTCATCCCTTGTGACAGGTTGTCCAGGGACAGCCACCAACGGAGTGAGTCTCTGGTCCTCTGATTTACTTGTATCTTCGGAGACAAGTCTGTATAGTCCCCATTCCACTGACTGAGCATGCACAGTTGTAATGGTCTTAGATGAATGCGCGCAAAAGGAACTATGTCCATTGCCGCTACCATCAAACCTATCACTTCCATGCACTGCGCTATGGAAGGAAGAGGAACGGAATGAAGTATCCGACAAGAGTCTAGAAGTTTTGTTTTTCTGGCTTCTGTCAGAAAAATCCTCATTTCTAAGGAGTCTATTATTGTTCCCAAGAAGGGAACCCTTGTTGACGGAGATAGAGAACTCTTTTCCACGTTCACTTTCCATCCGTGAGATCTGAGAAAGGCCAGGACAATGTCCGTGTGAGCCTTTGCTTGAGGAAGGGACGACGCTTGAATCAGAATGTCGTCCAAGTAAGGTACTACGGCAATGCCCCTTGGTCTTAGCACAGCTAGAAGGGACCCTAGTACCTTTGTGAAAATCCTTGGAGCAGTGGCTAATCCGAAAGGAAGCGCCACGAACTGGTAATGCTTGTCCAGGAATGCGAACCTTAGGAACCGATGATGTTCCTTGTGGATAGGAATATGTAGATACGCATCCTTTAAATCCACCGTGGTCATGAATTGACCTTCCTGGATGGAAGGAAGAATTGTTCGAATGGTTTCCATCTTGAACGATGGAACCTTGAGAAACTTGTTTAAGATCCTGAGATCTAAGATTGGTCTGAACGTTCCCTCTTTTTTGGGAACTATGAACAGATTGGAGTAGAACCCCATCCCTTGTTCTCCTAATGGAACAGGATGAATCACTCCCATTTTTAACAGGTCTTCTACACAATGTAAGAATGCCTGTCTTTTTATGTGGTCTGAAGACAACTGAGACCTGTGGAACCTCCCCCTTGGGGGAAGCCCCTTGAACTCCAGAAAATAACCTTGGGAGACTATTTCTAGCGCCCAAGGATCCAGAACATCTCTTGCCCAAGCCTGAGCGAAGAGAGAGAGTCTGCCCCCCACCAGATCCGGTCCCGGATCGGGGGCCAACATTTCATGCTGTCTTGGTAGCAGTGGCAGGTTTCTTGGCCTGCTTTCCCTTGTTCCAGCCTTGCATTGGTCTCCAAGCTGGCTTGGCTTGAGAAGTATTACCCTCTTGCTTAGAGGACGTAGCACTTTGGGCTGGTCCGTTTCTACGAAAGGGACGAAAATTAGGTTTATTTTTGGCCTTAAAAGGCCGATCCTGAGGAAGGGCGTGGCCCTTACCCCCAGTGATATCAGAGATAATCTCTTTCAAGTCAGGGCCAAACAGCGTTTTCCCCTTGAAAGGAATGTTAAGTAGCTTGTTCTTGGAAGACGCATCAGCTGACCAAGATTTCAACCAAAGCGCTCTGCGCGCCACAATAGCAAACCCAGAATTCTTAGCCGCTAACCTAGCCAATTGCAAAGTGGCGTCTAAGGTGAAAGAATTAGCCAATTTGAGAGCATTGATTCTGTCCATAATCTCCTCATAAGGAGGAGAATCACTATCGACCGCCTTTACCAGCTCATCGAACCAGAAACACGCGGCTGTAGCGACAGGGACAATGCATGAAATTGGTTGTAGAAGGTAACCCTGCTGAACAAACATCTTTTTAAGTAAACCTTCTAATTTTTTATCCATAGGATCTTTGAAAGCACAACTATCTTCTATGGGTATAGTGGTGCGTTTGTTTAAGGTGGAAACCGCTCCCTCGACCTTGGGGACTGTCTGCCATAAGTCCTTTCTGGGGTCGACCATAGGAAACAATTTTTTAAATATGGGGGGAGGGACGAAAGGAATACCGGGCCTTTCCCATTCTTTATTTACAATGTCCGCCACCCGCTTGGGTATAGGAAAAGCTTCTGGGAGCCCCGGGACCTCTACGAACTTGTCCATTTTACATAGTTTCTCTGGGATGACCAACTTGTCACAATCATCCAGAGTGGATAATACCTCCTTAAGCAGAATGCGGAGATGTTCCAACTTAAATTTAAACGTAATCACATCAGGTTCAGCTTGTTGAGAAATGTTCCCTGAATCAGTAATTTCTCCCTCAGACAAAACCTCCCTGGCCCCATCAGACTGGTTTAGGGGCCCTTCAGAACCATTATTATCAGCGTCGTCATGCTCTTCAGTATCGAAAACAGAGCAGTCGCGCTTACTCTGATAAGTGTTCATTTTGGCTAAAATGTTTTTGACAGAATTATCCATTACAGCCGTTAATTGTTGCATAGTAAGGAATATTGACGCGCGCTAGATGTACTAGGGGCCTCCTGAGTGGGCAAGACTCGTGTAGACGAAGGAGGGAATGATGCAGTACCATGCTTACTCCCCTCACTTGAGGAATCATCTTGGGCATCATTGTCATTGTCACATAAATCACATTTATTTAAATGAGAAGGAACTCTGGCTTCTCCACATTCAGAACACAGTCTATCTGGTAGTTCAGACATGTTAAACAGGCATAAACTTGATAACAAAGTACAAAAAACGTTTTAAAATAAAACCGTTACTGTCACTTTAAATTTTAAACTGAACACACTTTATTACTGCAATTGCGAAAAAATATGAAGGAATTGTTCAAAATTCACCAAAATTTCACCACAGTGTCTTAAAGCCTTAAAAGTATTGCACACCAAATTTGGAAGCTTTAACCCTTAAAATAACGGAACCGGAGCCGTTTTTAACTTTAACCCCTTTACAGTCCCTGGTATCTGCTTTGCTGAGACCCAACCAAGCCCAAAGGGGAATACGATACCAAATGACGCCTTCAGAAAGTCTTTTCTAAGTATCAGAGCTCCTCACACATGCGACTGCATGTCATGCCTCTCAAAAACAAGTGCGCAACACCGGCGCGAAAATGAGGCTCTGCCTATGATTTGGGAAAGCCCCTAAAGAATAAGGTGTCCAAAACAGTGCCTGCCGATATAATCTTATCAAAATACCCAGATTAAATGATTCCTCAAGGCTAAATATGTGTTAATAATGAATCGATTTAGCCCAGAAAAAGTCTACAGTCTTAATAAGCCCTTGTGAAGCCCTTATTTACTATCTTAATAAACATGGCTTACCGGATCCCATAGGGAAAATGACAGCTTCCAGCATTACATCGTCTTGTTAGAATGTGTCATACCTCAAGCAGCAAGAGACTGCTCACTGTTCCCCCAACTGAAGTTAATTGCTCTCAACAGTCCTGTGTGGAACAGCCATGGATTTTAGTAACGGTTGCTAAAATCATTTTCCTCATACAAACAGAAATCTTCATCTCTTTTCTGTTTCTGAGTAAATAGTACATACCAGCACTATTTTAAAATAACAAACTCTTGATTGAATAATAAAAACTACAGTTAAACACTAAAAAACTCTAAGCCATCTCCGTGGAGATGTTGCCTGTACAACGGCAAAGAGAATGACTGGGGTAGGCGGAGCCTAGGAGGGATCATGTGACCAGCTTTGCTGGGCTCTTTGCCATTTCCTGTTGGGGAAGAGAATATCCCACAAGTAAGGATGACGCCGTGGACCGGACACACCTATGTTGGAGAAAAGACTAACACATAAAAGTCTGGCGCTGTTTTTATAATGAACAGAATCTAGTATGTTAGGCAATTACTGTAAGAATGTTTGACACACATGATTTAATCTCTGCTTAAGGGAGGTTTTGGACACAGAGGTTGATATAAAATACAACAATATGCAATGTGGGGAATGTCTTATAAATTGTTTAGACATATGGTTAATAATAATATGGGCCTTGGGAGCTGACTTGGTGAATAGACACTCGTTATAAATCCTAGAAATGTTGATATTGATCTGCCCAGCACACCTCTTTCACAGACTAAAGATTAGGAGACCTCACAGCCTTTCTGCACGCTAATGGAATTGCTAAACACATAACCAAAGGGAGATAGAGCAGGTTAACAGGGACAGGTATGATCTGGGGCGCTAGCGTAACGATCATTATGAAGAAGACATGATAAGGCATCCACACACAGGCGACTTCACAATAATAAACTACACCCCATGCCCTAGACACCTGCACGTTCACGGCACTGATCAGAACATGGGGGCATACATCACATCACACCCAAAATACTCAAACCTGCAGAAGACCCGCACGCGCAGTGCACTATAGGACTCTACACGGGGCACCTCTTAGCCAACCCGAGTTAACTAGTGATCTAAATATCCATAAATAGGGCAGCCAGATCTAATACACAGGAGGGCAATTTTTTATCAGAAGATTGGCCTGGGGACAAGGGATAACACCCTCCAACTTAACGTAGATTTTTGGGATACTACGTGTTATACAGAACACAGGGAACACAAGTCACCTTTCTAGGTGAGTTGCACTCGCGGTATAGGGACTGACACTCCTCGCGCCTCTCTGACGGTCGCCCAAGCCAGTTAACACCGCAAGGGGAACAATACCACCTCCAGGTCGCGAAATGATTAACTCAGTAGATATAGAGGCGGAGAGGGACCGAATTAGAGGGCACAAACTGCGCCTCATCTCCATTAATGCCAAAGGCCTTAATAGCCCGGCAAAGAGATCCATCGCCTTTAACGACTTGAGAAAGCAAAAAGGCGATATATTATTCATACAGGAGACTCATTTTAAGAGGGGGAGAGAACCGAAGGTACTGAACCCTAGATATCAAACAAAATTCCTGGCCTCAGGCCCTACAAAGACAGGAGGGGTGGGAATTCTTATCAATAACAACATACAGTTCCAAGCCACCCATGTAGAGAAGGACAAGGAAGGAAGATATCTCATAGTAGTGGGACTCTTATACAATAGACATGTGACATTAGCAAACATATACTTACCCAATCAACAGCAGCACATAGCCTTGAAAAAAGTAACACTAAAACTCCTGGAATTAAGCAAAGGGGAAATGATAGTCGGAGGGGATCTTAACACACCCCTAGACCCAAAGATAGACACCTCCAATGAGTCTTCTAATACCCCCAAAAAAGTCCTTAAATCAATAATAGCGCAACTACAGCAGCTATTACTTCGGGACACATGGCGGGCGCAGCACCCAAAAGAAAGGATTTATACATTCTACTCGCACCCACATCATCTATACTCTAGAATAGATGTCATACTGGCTGACCCAGCTATGCTCTCACAAATTACTCACACGGACATACTCCCTATCTCATGGTCAGACCACGCGCCTGTAGTATGCGAATTTGAGTGGCAAGAAAAACCATTTCTCCCCTATATCTGGCGGCTAGATGAGAACCTACTAAATAACCCGATAGTTGTAATGGAGATAACAAAAGAACTAGATGAGTACTTTAGACTAAATCATCTATGATATGGGAGGCGCACAAAGCGGTGATACGAGGCGTAATGATTAAAATCAAGGCACAACAGAACAAACAGAACAGGCAATATTATAACTCGTTGAAAGCACAACTCGTATACTGGGAAAAGGAACACAAAAAAGACACAACTGATATAAATGTATACACATCCCTGAAAAGGGTCAGGACTGAATTACAAAACTTACAAATCAAAGAGGCTCAAACTAAAGCACTCCACTTAAAACAACACTACTTCGAATACAGTAACAAACCTGGGGATTCACTAGCAAAAGCACTTAAACGAAAACAATACAGGGCCTACGTTTCAGGGATTATAGATAAGCAAGGGAAAAAACATGACGATAGCAAAAATATTGCAGAGACTTTGAGGCTATACTACTCAACTATAACTTAAAAGGACATGCACGGCCATCTGACGAGCACCCAGAAGTTAGGAACACAGACCATGAGTTAGAGACATATGCAGACGATATAGACATCCCCCAAATCAGTACGGAAGACGCGGAAAAACTGGAAGTGTGCATAACGCCAGTCGAAATTTTAAACGCGATAAAAGACACACCTGCAGGAAAAAGTCCGGGACCGGACGGTTTTGGCATAGCTTACTACAAAAAATTCGGACAGCTGCTGGCCCCCTACCTCGCAGACACATACAACACACTACATAGAGACGGGGGTTTTTCACGGAATCTTCTAGAAGCACATATCACTGTCCTCCCCAAGCCGGGAAAGACCCTGGATAAGCCTGAAAACTTTCGCCCCATCTCCTTACTCAATTCGGACGTAAAAATTTATGCGAAGATACTGGCCCCACGAATAAATAGGGTTCTCCTAGGGATAATAAACTCAGACCAGGTGGGCTTCGTCCCAGGCAGGGAGGCAAGGGACAATACCTTGAAAGTATTGCAGCTGATACAATACGCTAAACTGGAGCGTACCCCAATAACACTGACATTCCTAGACGCAGAGAAAGCCTTTGACAGGGTGAGCTGGAAGTTTTTGCTGTTCGCCCTGTCAAAGATGGGATTCAGTACACACTTCATTGAAATTGTTTTCTCTTTATACACCGCCCCGTCCGCTAGGATTAAAGTTAATGGCCTTTTATCTGCTAGTTTTGACATCACAAATGGGACCCGGCAGGGTTGCTCTCTCTCCCCTATATTGTTCGCAATATCGATAGAAATCTTAGCATTAAAGATCCGAGCAGACCCTCAAGTGTCAGGAATAGAACTGGATAGCACAGAACACAAGCTAGCTATGTATGCGGACGACATTCTGTTAACCCTTACAAAATCCGAGGTGTCGTTGCCGCAAACTTTAAAGATAATTCAGGAATATGGCATTCACTCCAACTTCTTATTGAATATCAGTAAATCAGAGGTACAAAATATAAATCTAACAGAGGATAACATATCCCATTTGATGTCCATTTGCCCACTGCGAAGGCAGCCAGTCACAATGAAATATCTAGGAATACAATTGGCAGGAGACATTGAGGCCATTTTTGTATCTAACTATAAACACTTAGAAAAAACGATACTAGGAGATTTATACAATTGGAAAAGCAAAAACTTGTCATGGCTGGGTAGAATCAGTGTTATCAACATGAATATCCTCCCCAGAATACTTTATATACTGCAAGCTCTGCCCATTCCTCTACCAGTAGATTTTTTGAGCAAACTTCAAAACGCCCTAGAATCATACATCTGGGGCGGCATACGACCCAGAATCAATAAGCAAACAATGTATTTAGCAAAGGAGGATGGTGGACTGGGAGTCCCAAACATACAGACAGGCTTTAATGTTACAAAGAATAGTAGAATGGTGCTCCAATGACACCACAAAACAATGGATACAGATTGACAGGGCAATATTACACACTAACAACCCGGGGCATATAGCATGGATACTAAAGAAGGACCGACCACTGACTGTAGATAAGTACCCCCTATACAAAGAGCTATTCAAGGTGTGGGATAAACTCATCCAAATGTCATCACGAATTTCCACACCGACATCCCCCATGACACCATATATGGACAACCCAGCCTTAGCGTTGGGAGTAACAAGGATTTACACACACCAGGGCCGACAAGTAGCGCAGAACACATTCTCCACACTAACTCAGCAACACAAAATCAAAAAATGGGAGGACATCAAAGACACAGAAACACACCTAAATTGGCTGGCCTATGCTCAGATTTCCCACTTTATCTCAACACATAAAGAAAAAAACTCATTACTTAGAGAGCTGACAGACTTCAAACAACTCTGCTATACAGGGCTCACACATTCGCACCTAATATCTATCATCTACAAGAAACTCCGACAAACTAACTAAGGCTGCCTACCAACATACACCAAAACATGGGAGAAGGAGATAGGAGAAGAGTTAAATGTAAAAATATGGAAAAACACATTTCTCAATAACAAAACCGCCTCCATATCGGCACAGAGTTTCTTACCAGGTGGTACCTCACCCCAAGCAGGCTAAAAAAATTGTACCCAAACACATAGGGTAGGTGTTGGAGAGGTTGGGAGATGGAAGGTACCGTATTGCATGTATGGTGCATGTATGGTGGGAGTGCCCAGAGATCCAGCAATTTTGGACGGATACTCTCGCATGCATCAGTAAGACACTAGAGATCATAATTCCCAGAGACCCTAAACTGGTACTCCTATATGCAGGGCTACCCCAGATCAAATGCGCTGAAAAAAGAAAGTTGCTAATGACACTGCTGAATAGCGCGAAAGTTCTAATTCCCCGACACTGGAAAACAGCTACATCCCCCACTCAGCAGGAATGGGTAAGACAAGTAGATTTGCTAATACAACTAGAAAGATACCACCATATTAGAAATGGCACAACAGAAATACACAAAACTATGCTACAAATTTGGAGTAAACACTAGTAATGCAAATGTTATACTGGCGTGAAGATAAACATTGTCCCGCTCCCAGCCCGCCCCCACCCCCCTCCCTCCCCCGCTCACAGATACCAACTCTCCCACTAATAGGCACAAACCCACCCGCTCACTCACCTACTTTACACTTAGGGTAGTGTCACTCGTATCAGACATAACTAGGGGCGCAGCAGAGAGAACATATAGTTTTTAACATAGGGAGACAGGGGGGAGCAACCAACCCTGGAGGTGGGAGGAGAGGTATGGGAGTGCTTAAAGTTCTACTAAGGGATACCGTGGGTGCAAGACAGAATGATATAAAATAGTTCTGTAACAAAAAAACTGTATAAGAATACTGTATTATATTGAAAATAGATGTCAAGCTTTGTTATATTGACTTTGATGCAAAAACTTTGTACTTTTTGAATTACATAATAAAGCTTTAAAAAAAAAAAAAAAAATACAGTACACATCACAATAAAATTCAAGAAATTCTTAAAAGCACTGGCAGGTAATTTACTTGACTGAGGGACAGATCCAGGAATATGGGGACAGTAACTGAAGAAAGGTGTGTAACACTTAGAAACCAAAGGTGCTAAACCAGGATGTTAATAAGACAGAGCAAGGCCCGTCAATGACAACCTAGCAGAAATAAAGATCAGTGTGTCTCACAATCAGGGCTTCTCAGGCCCTATTACCTTCTTCTACGGTAGATCAGAAGGGTTACAAGCAGGGTACAAAGAGTCACTGTTAGACTTTTATAAAGTGTACTATTTTTTTATTAGGTCTTCAATGAATAATAAAAGAAAGAACAAATCAGAGTATAATATAACAAATCAGTAGTAAAGAAATACAGACCAATGTGATGCTGACTAACAGTGTCAGATGTATTCTGGCTGGGATTCAGAACTACCAATAGAAACAATACAAAAATACTTGAGAGCAAGCCGTAAACATTTAAACGATCTTACCAGAATCTGTGCTGTGGAACAGAAACACAGCCTCTCAAGTGTGACAGTCTTGTAGCTTTGCTCCTGACATGGACTTGAGTGAAGAAAAAGCAGACAGTAAAACTCGTCAACACTGGTTGCTTAAGGAGCTGTTAGCAGGCAGTCTGGATGGGTTCACAAGAAGACTCTCCCTGCATCTCCAGACTCTAAGTTTCGTCAATGCTCTCACTGAGAGGCTGACAAGACTACTTAAAACTCCAGTCCCATATTGAAGGGCAAATACCCCTCCTGAGGAACAACTCCAAAATCTTCTGAAACTTCTCTGCCATCCTCCTGTGACGAAAGGCAAAGAATGCCTGGGGGATAGGGGAAGTGGGAGAGGTATTTAAGCCTTTGGCTGGGGTGTCTGTCTCCTCCTGGTGGCCAGGTTCAGTATTTCCCAACAGTAAGGAATGAAGCCATGGACTCTCCTTATATTAAGAAGGAAACTTCTGCAAATTTCTTACTTGAAGCTAATGTTGTGCCCTTATCTCTTAGGGAATTAACAAAGGCTTTACATTGTGTTTTCCTAAGGGTCCTTGCTAACATTTTGCCGGTTTTATTTTTATCTGAATAAAACTTAGAGCTTGTGTACACTGTGAGACCTTTATATAAGGAACATGGAGCTAAGATCTTGGGTTTCTCAGTGACAAGCATGATATTGAATGGGTGGCATTGGGTTGTCCATAAGAGATCTGGGAGCAACTACGTGTGGCAGATAATGCACAGAGCTCACAATTCATGGAAGGGGAGATTGTGATAAGCCACCCTAGCCCTCTGCCTGTCTCTACATAATCACTTTATTCTATGTTTTATCTATGACAAAGCAAAATCATATAAAGCTAAGCTACACACTAACACGTGTCTGTCGTGTAACTATCTGAGCAAATAACTTATTTACATGAGACAAAATTTCACCATCACAGAACCTTCCATTTACTTGATATGCGCTAATCACCTGTAGCCGTATTTATAGGAACTTCATCCTCCTCAGTCTTCACCTGATCACACGTATACAGATCTTCTGTTGTTATCTCAACTTTCTTATCTTCATCTGTACAAATAAAACAGGTTAAGTTTTTATATCACATGATCTAGTTTTTATAACTTTATCATAAAACAGTTTGTGTATTTCCAAGACAGACAACAGCATCTTTATTCTCTTGCTTATCTTACATCTTTTTAGCTAAAAGGAAAGTTTAGAGACAACATACATGTACACTTATCTGTACCCCACAACTCTTATACACAACATACATGCACACTTACCTGTACCCCGCAACCCATATACACAACATATGTGCACACTTACCTGTACCCCACAACCATTAGACCCAACATATGTGCACACTCACCTGTACCCCGCAACCCATATACACAACATATGTGCACACTCACCTGTACCCCGCAACCCATATACATAACATATGTGCACACTCACATGTACCCTACAACCATTAGACCCAACATATGTGCACACTCACCTGTACCCCACAAACCATATACACAACATATGTGCACACTTACCTGTACCCCACAACCATTAGACCCAACATACGTGCACACTCACCTGTACCCCGCAACCCTTATACACAACATACCTGCACACTTACCTGTACCCTGCAGCCCTTATACACAACATACGTGCACACTTACCTGTACCCCACAACCCTTATACACAACATATGTGCACACGTACCTTTACCTGAAACCCTTATATACAATATACGTAACACACTTACCTGTACCCCGCAACCCTTATACACAACATACGTGCACACTTACCTGTACCCCTGTCATGCCTGTACCTTTAATTCAGTCCCCGCCTGTCTTACCTCTACCCTATTTCAACCTGTTCCTCATTAACCTAATTGCTTGGTATTGCTGCTTCACAGTTATTCTGAGCTCTTTGATACTTGTTACTAGGTCAGAAGTTAGACTTGCGATATTTTGCTAAATTACTTTTACCTCAGTCTGTTATCTTAAGCCACTACTGCTTCAGCTTACAACCACAGCTTGAATCCTCTCCTGATCAGAAGTGCTGTTCAAACAAACAGAAACTCATTGCTGCCATCACCACACACACTGTTCCTTTGAAGGTTACTACACTTGATGGTCATTGTGAAATGTTGTCATTCGATGTTACTTCTTCTCCACTTTTCCCTATAGTACTTGGTCTGAAATGGCTACAATTACATCAACCTTCTGTACAATAGGCAGATCTCTCCATTACTTTTAATTCCCCTTTTTGTAAAGATAATTGTATATCCCATGTTTTAGCTCAAGTCACCGACAATGAAATACCAGAGTGTTACTCAGAATACAAAGATGTCTTTAGTAAAAAGGAAGCTGAGACGCTCCCACCACATAGAACCTATGATTGTCCTATTGAACTGTTACCTGGTTCACCTATTCCGGTAGGACATATTTACCCCTTATTACAGCCCGAGTTAAAATACCTAAAAGAATATCTTGATGAAAACCTTAAAAACAGAATTTATGTTTACCTGATAAATTACTTTCTCCAACGGTGTGTCCGGTCCACGGCGTCATCCTTACTTGTGGGATATTCTCTTCCCCAACAGGAAATGGCAAAGAGCCCAGCAAAGCTGGTCACATGATCCCTCCTAGGCTCCGCCTACCCCAGTCATTCGACCGACGTTAAGGAGGAATATTTGCATAGGAGAAACCATATGGTACCGTGGTGACTGTAGTTAAAGAAAATAAATTATCAGACCTGATTAAAAAAACCAGGGCGGGCCGTGGACCGGACACACCGTTGGAGAAAGTAATTTATCAGGTAAACATAAATTCTGTTTTCTCCAACATAGGTGTGTCCGGTCCACGGCGTCATCCTTACTTGTGGGAACCAATACCAAAGCTTTAGGACACGGATGAAGGGAGGGAGCAAATCAGGTCACCTAAATGGAAGGCACCACGGCTTGCAAAACCTTTCTCCCAAAAATAGCCTCAGAAGAAGCAAAAGTATCAAACTTGTAAAATTTGGTAAAAGTGTGCAGTGAAGACCAAGTCGCTGCCTTACATATCTGATCAACAGAAGCCTCGTTCTTGAAGGCCCATGTGGAAGCCACAGCCCTAGTGGAATGAGCCGTGATTCTTTCGGGAGGCTGCCGTCCGGCAGTCTCGTAAGCCAATCTGATGATGCTTTTAATCCAAAAAGAGAGAGAGGTAGAAGTTGCTTTTTGACCTCTCCTTTTACCGGAATAAACAACAAACAAGGAAGATGTTTGTCTAAAATCCTTTGTAGCATCTAAATAGAATTTTAGAGCGCGAACAACATCCAAATTGTGCAACAAACGTTCCTTCTTTGAAACTGGTTTCGGACACAGAGAAGGTACGATAATCTCCTGGTTAATGTTTTTGTTAGAAAAAACTTTTGGAAGAAAACCAGGTTTAGTACGTAAAACCACCTTATCTGCATGGAACACCAGATAAGGAGGAGAACACTGCAGAGCAGATAATTCTGAAACTCTTCTAGCAGAAGAAATTGCAACTAAAAACAAAACTTTCCAAGATAATAACTTAATATCAACGGAATGTAAGGGTTCAAACGGAACCCCCTGAAGAACTGAAAGAACTAAGTTGAGACTCCAAGGAGGAGTCAAAGGTTTGTAAACAGGCTTAATTCTAACCAGAGCCTGAACAAAGGCTTGAACATCTGGCACAGCTGCCAGCTTTTTGTGAAGTAACACAGACAAGGCAGAAATCTGTCCCTTCAGGGAACTAGCAGATAATCCTTTTTCCAATCCTTCTTGAAGGAAGGATAGAATCTTAGGAATCTTAACCTTGTCCCAAGGGAATCCTTTAGATTCACACCAACAGATATATTTTTTCCAAATTTTGTGGTAAATCTTTCTAGTTACAGGCTTTCTGGCCTGAACAAGAGTATCGATAACAGAATCTGAGAACCCTCGCTTCGATAAGATCAAGCGTTCAATCTCCAAGCAGTCAGCTGGAGTGAAACCAGATTCGGATGTTCGAACGGACCCTGAACAAGAAGGTCTCGTCTCAAAGGTAGCTTCCAAGGTGGAGCCGATGACATATTCACCAGATCTGCATACCAAGTCCTGCGTGGCCACGCAGGAGCTATCAAGATCACCGACGCCCTCTCCTGATTGATCCTGGCTACCAGCCTGGGGATGAGAGGAAACGGCGGGAACACATAAGCTAGTTTGAAGGTCCAAGGTGCTACTAGTGCATCCACTAGAGCCGCCTTGGGATCCCTGGATCTGGACCCGTAGCAAGGAACTTTGAAGTTCTGACGAGAGGCCATCAGATCCATGTCTGGAATGCCCCACAGCTGAGTGACTTGGGCAAAGATTTCCGGATGGAGTTCCCACTCCCCCGGATGCAATGTCTGACGACTCAGAAAATCCGCTTCCCAATTTTCCACTCCTGGGATGTGGATAGCAGACAGGTGGCAGGAGTGAGACTCCGCCCATAGAATGATTTTGGTCACTTCTTCCATCGCTAGGGAACTCCTTGTTCCCCCCTGATGGTTGATGTACGCAACAGTTGTCATGTTGTCTGATTGAAACCGTATGAACTTGGCCCTCGCTAGCTGAGGCCAAGCCTTGAGAGCATTGAATATCGCTCTCAGTTCCAGAATATTTATCGGTAGAAGAGATTCTTCCCGAGACCAAAGACCCTGAGCTTTCAGGGATCCCCAGACCGCGCCCCAGCCCATCAGACTGGCGTCGGTCGTGACGATGACCCACTCCGGTCTGCGGAATGTCATCCCTTGTGACAGGTTGTCCAGGGACAGCCACCAACGGAGTGAGTCTCTGGTCCTCTGATTTACTTGTATCTTCGGAGACAAGTCTGTATAGTCCCCATTCCACTGACTGAGCATGCACAGTTGTAATGGTCTTAGATGAATGCGCGCAAAAGGAACTATGTCCATTGCCGCTACCATCAAACCGATCACTTCCATGCACTGCGCTATGGAAGGAAGAGGAACGGAATGAAGTATCCGACAAGAGTCTAGAAGTTTTGTTTTTCTGGCCTCTGTCAGAAAAATCCTCATTTCTAAGGAGTCTATTATTGTTCCCAAGAAGGGAACCCTTGTTGACGGAGATAGAGAACTCTTTTCCACGTTCACTTTCCATCCGTGAGATCTGAGAAAGGCCAGGACAATGTCCGTGTGAGCCTTTGCTTGAGGAAGGGACGACGCTTGAATCAGAATGTCGTCCAAGTAAGGTACTACAGCAATGCCCCTTGGTCTTAGCACAGCTAGAAGGGACCCTAGTACCTTTGTGAAAATCCTTGGAGCAGTGGCTAATCCGAAAGGAAGCGCCACGAACTGGTAATGCTTGTCCAGGAATGCGAACCTTAGGAACCGATGATGTTCCTTGTGGATAGGAATATGTAGATACGCATCCTTTAAATCCACTGTGGTCATGAATTGACCTTCCTGGATGGAAGGAAGAATAGTTCGAATGGTTTCCATCTTGAACGATGGAACCTTGAGAAACTTGTTTAAGATCTTGAGATCTAAGATTGGTCTGAACGTTCCCTCTTTTTTGGGAACTATGAACAGATTGGAGTAGAACCCCATCCCTTGTTCTCTTAATGGAACAGGATGAATCACTCCCATTTTTAACAGGTCTTCTACACAATGTAAGAATGCCTGTCTTTTTATGTGGTCTGAAGACAACTGAGACCTGTGGAACCTCCCCCTTGGGGGAAGCCCCTTGAATTCCAGAAGATAACCTTGGGAGACTATTTCTAGCGCCCAAGGATCCAGAACATCTCTTGCCCAAGCCTGAGCGAAGAGAGAGAGTCTGCCCCCCACCAGATCCGGTCCCGGATCGGGGGCCAACATTTCATGCTGTCTTGGTAGCAGTGGCAGGTTTCTTGGCCTGCTTTCCCTTGTTCCAGCCTTGCATTGGTCTCCAAGCTGGCTTTGCTTGAGAAGTATTACCCTCTTGCTTAGAGGACGTAGCACTTTGGGCTGGTCCATTTCTACGAAAGGGACGAAAATTAGGTTTATTTTTTGCCTTGAAAGGCCGATCCTGAGGAAGGGCGTGGCCCTTACCCCCAGTGATATCAGAGATAATCTCTTTCAAGTCAGGGCCAAACAGCGTTTTCCCCTTGAAAGGAATGTTAAGTAGCTTGTTCTTGGAAGACGCATCAGCTGACCAAGATTTCAACCAAAGCGCTCTGCGCGCCACAATAGCAAACCCAGAATTCTTAGCCGCTAACCTAGCCAATTGCAAAGTGGCGTCTAGGGTGAAAGAATTAGCCAATTTGAGAGCATTGATTCTGTCCATAATCTCCTCATAAGGAGGAGAATCACTATCGACCGCCTTTATCAGCTCATCGAACCAGAAACATGCGGCTGTAGCTACAGGGACAATGCATGAAATTGGTTGTAGAAGGTAACCCTGCTGAACAAACATCTTTTTAAGTAAACCTTCTAATTTTTTATCCATAGGATCTTTGAAAGCACAACTATCCTCTATGGGTATAGTGGTGCGTTTGTTTAAAGTGGAAACCGCTCCCTCGACCTTGGGGACTGTCTGCCATAAGTCCTTTCTGGGGTCGACCATAGGAAACAATTTTTTAAATATGGGGGGAGGGACGAAAGGAATACCGGGCCTTTCCCATTCTTTATTAACAATGTCCGCCACCCGCTTGGGTATAGGAAAAGCTTCTGGGAGCCCCGGGACCTCTAGGAACTTGTCCATTTTACATAGTTTCTCTGGGATGACCAACTTGTCACAATCATCCAGAGTGGATAATACCTCCTTAAGCAGAATGCGGAGATGTTCCAACTTAAATTTAAACGTAATCACATCAGGTTCAGCTTGTTGAGAAATGTTCCCTGAATCAGTAATTTCTCCCTCAGACAAAACCTCCCTGGCCCCATCAGACTGGGTTAGGGGCCCTTCAGAACCATTATTATCAGCGTCGTCATGCTCTTCAGTATCTAAAACAGAGCAGTCGCGCTTACGCTGATAAGTGTTCATTTTGGCTAAAATGTTTTTGACAGAATTATCCATTACAGCCGTTAATTGTTGCATAGTAAGGAGTATTGGCGCGCTAGATGTACTAGGGGCCTCCTGAGTGGGCAAGACTCGTGTAGACGAAGGAGGGAATGATGCAGTACCATGCTTACTCCCCTCACTTGAGGAATCATCTTGGGCCTCATTGTCATTGTCACATAAATCACATTTATTTAAATGAATAGGAATTCTGGCTTCCCCACATTCAGAACACAGTCTATCTGGTAGTTCAGACATGTTAAACAGGCATAAACTTGATAACAAAGTACAAAAAACGTTTTAAAATAAAACCGTTACTGTCACTTTAAATTTTAAACTGAACACACTTTATTACTGCAATTGCGAAAAAACATGAAGGAATTGTTCAAAATTCACCAAATTTTCACCACAGTGTCTTAAAGCCTTAAAAGTATTGCACACCAAATTTGGAAGCTTTAACCCCTTTACAGTCCCTGGTATCTGCTTTGCTGAGACCCAACCAAGCCCAAAGGGGAATACGATACCAAATGACGCCTTCAAAAGTCTTTTCTAAGTATCAGAGCTCCTCTCACATGCGACTGCATGTCATGCCTCTCAAAAACAAGTGCGCAACACCGGCGCAAAAATGAGGCTCTGCCTATGATTTGGGAAAGCCCCTAAAGAATAAGGTGTCTAAAACAGTGCCTGCCGATATTATTATATCAAAATACCCAGAATAAATGATTCCTCAAGGCTAAATATGTGTTAATAATGAATCGATTTAGCCCAGAAAAAGTCTACAGTCTTAATAAGCCCTTGTGAAGCCCTTATTTACGATCTTAATAAACATGGCTTACCGGATCCCATAGGGAAAATGACAGCTTCCAGCATTACATCGTCTTGTTAGAATGTGTCATACCTCAAGCAGCAAGAGACTGCTCACTGTTCCCCCAACTGAAGTTAATTGCTCTCAACAGTCCTGTGTGGAACAGCCATGGATTTTAGTGACGGTTGCTAAAATCATTTTCCTCATACAAACAGAAATCTTCATCTCTTTTCTGTTTCTGAGTAAATAGTACATACCAGCACTATTTCAAAATAACAAACTCTTGATTGAATAATAAAAACTACAGTTAAACACTAAAAAACTCTAAGCCATCTCCGTGGAGATGTTGCCTGTACAACGGCAAAGAGAATGACTGGGGTAGGCGGAGCCTAGGAGGGATCATGTGACCAGCTTTGCTGGGCTCTTTGCCATTTCCTGTTGGGGAAGAGAATATCCCACAAGTAAGGATGACGCCGTGGACCGGACACACCTATGTTGGAGAAAAGGGTTTTATAACCCTATCCACTTCACCTGCTGGCGCAGATATGTTCTTTGTTAGGAACAAGGATGGTACCCTAAGACCTATCATAAACTATAGAGCTCTTAACAAAGTAACAAAGAAAAATAGATACCCACTGCCACTCATACCCGAGCTCATAGAACAGTTATCCAGTGCAAATATATACACCAAGTTGGATCTTAGGGGTGCGACTTTGTCAGGATACGTAGTGGTGACGAGTGGTTGACGGCTTTTCGGACCAGATACGGCCTTTTTGAGTACAGGGTTATTCCGTTCGGGCTTTGTAATGCCCCTGCAACCTTTCAGTTCTTTGTGAATGATATTTTTCATGATTTACTGGATGTATTTATGATAATTTATTTAGACGATATTTTAATATATTCGAATACTATAGAAACACACATCCAACATGTTAAAATCGTCCTAGACAGACTAAGGAAACATCAACTATTTGCAAAACCTGAGAAGTGCATATTTCATACTTCAGAGTTGTCATTCTTAGGATACCGAATCACTCCCCAGGGTATTCAAATGGAAGACAATAAGGTATCTGTAATTACAAATTGGCCAGTACCAACCTCCAAAAAATTAGTTAAAAAATTTCTTGGCTTCTCAAACTTTTATCGCAAATGTATTAAAGGTTTCTCATCTATAGTAAAACCACTCACTAAGTTGACAGGAAAAAACACCAAGTTCCTTTGAACTAAAGAAGTGCAGGCAGCATTTGAATTGCTAAAACAGAGTTTTACATCAGCTCCCATCTTACACTTTTTTTACCACAACCTACAATACATTTTGGAAATAGATGCCAGTGAGTATGAGGTAGGAGCAATCCTTTCCCAAAGGAAATCTCATGATCTACCAATACATCCAATCGCTTTCTTTTCAAGAGCTATGACTCCATCAGAACTTAATTACCCCATTGGGGAGAAAGAACTTTTAGCAATAAAAACTTAATTGGAACACTGGAGACATTTACTGGAAGGTACAGAACAACCTATTCTTGTCTACACAGATCATAAAAATCTGGAATATTTACAAACTAATCGTACCCTCTCTGCCAGACAAGTCCGATGGAGTCTCTATTTCGCTAGATTTAATTTCGTCATTATACATTGACCAGGTTCACGTAACGGTAAGGCGGATGCTCTTTCCCAATTGCCTGCAATACCAACACACTCTACTAATCCAACGACTATCATTCCCAGACAACATATTGTGGCCTTGAACACCACTATGCATGAACAAATAAAGACAGCTCAACAAAATGATGCAAATATTCCTAGATAATTTGTACTACCATAATAACTTACTTTATGTACCTCCATCTGCACAAAATACAATTCTCTGTATGGTACACGACTCAGTCCTCACTTGACACCCTGGTATAAAAAGGACTTTAAAACTATTACAACGTGCATTCTGGTGGCCAAATATGGCACAGACAGTAACCAATTACATAAATTCCTGTACAACTTGCATCCAAACAAAACCTCAAGTAAAAAAGCCCTATGGGATGTTACTATCTTTGTCTATACCAGATAGACCATGGTCTGAGGTTGCTATGGATTTTTTTTTTTAAATCTTTTTATTGTGAGAACAATAATAACAAACAATCTGAAGGAACAAAGTCATCAAATATGTCCACACAGGGAACAACAGTTATCAATATGACCGTAGGGTTACATAGGTCAATAAATGCTTGACATGAACAGTAGACTGGGGTGTAGAATATATTAAGGTTGAAGAGAAGAAGTTAATAATATATATAGTATGGCCACCAGGAGTAACAAGATGACTACATTCCTTAAATAGACGGGATAGGGTTGACAGTTCTCAATTTTACTTATTACATCATATAGTATATAAAGTCCCGTGTTACTAGTTGTCTCGCAGGCTGCTTCTAGGGCGGGGAGGGTAAGGGGGGGGGGGGGGAGAAAGAGAGAGGGAAAAAAAAAAGGGGAAAAAAGGGAGGGGGAATAGGAATGGAGAATTACATAGTGTGAGAGTGGAGTAAGATATTGGGTCTTTAGTTCGGGAATTTCTCTATCCAAGGGGACCAGATCTCTATAAATGAATCCATCTTATCCAGTACAGAATATGAGTAGGATTCCATTTTCTGGATATAATGTACAGTGTTCATGATTTGTGAAATAGTGGGGGTAATTTCTGTTTCCAATCCCTAGCAATTTCCAGTTTAGTGGCCATAAATAGATAGATATAAAGGGACTTGTGAGCTTGGAGCATTGTTGGGAACCCTATATGCAACAGGCAGGTGTGAGAATTCAGGGTATAAGTAAGGTTGATAGAGTTGCAAATGTGAAATAACTGTGTCCAAACTTGTGTGATTTTGGGGCAGGACCACCATATGTGACTCTGTGTTCCCAACATACCGCACCCTCTCCAACATGTGGGGAGGGTGATTGACATGGATCTTGTGCAAGGTATAAGGGACCAAATGCCACCTAACTGTAATCTTGTAGTATACCTCCCATAAGGTCGCGCAATGAAGCAGCTTCTTCGTGAAGAGTATCTCCCCTATGCCATGTTTCAGTATCGACGGTGAACTTGAGCACTCCCTCCCAGGCGGAATGTTGCGAGATCTTCAGATGTGATTGAGAGTCAAGCAGAAGATCGTAGTGAAAGGAAAGATTTCCCCCTAACGAGGAAGGTGAAATCCCTCTATGTTCCCATTTAGTGGGCACTCTAACGTCTTGTCTGGGGAAACCCCAAGATCTAAGAAAAGAGCAGAGATGGAAGGCCTCAAACTGAAGTGTGGGGGGGATCTGTATATCAGCACAGACACTGCTGTGTAAAAGTATACCTGTACGCCCATAGAGATCTGAAACTGTAGTTACCCCAAATCCCCGCCAGGCCATTATGTGTGAGTCGGGGAGACAAAAGAGGGATCCTGCGATCGTCTGCTGTGGGGAGGGATGAGGAGCTATAGAAAGAAGGTGGCGAATTTGATTCCAGAACTGGAGTAGGTGTAGGATAACAGGATGGGAAGTCTTGAGAGATCCCTGTCCATGCGGGAGGATCCATGGGAGATCAGAAAGCAAGAGTCCACAGGGGAGAAGTGATTGTTCAATCTCTCTCCAAGAAGAGGGGTTCACAGTGTCGCTCCAATTTATCAGGTGTGATAGACGTGCTGCTTGGTAATAGCAGAGAATGTTAGGTAGGCCTAGGCCACCTCGGGCAGTGTCCCTCTGTAGTGTGCGCGTAGAGGTTCTAGGTTTTCTATTTTTACAAATATAATTGGTAATCAGGCTCTGTAGTCTGTTTATTATAGGTCTAGGAACATTGACCGGGAGAGAACGGAATAAGTACAGAATCTTAGGAACAAAAGACATCTTAACGGCCGTTATCCGACCAGTCCAGGAAATCTCCCAGAATTCCCAGGATTCTAGTAGCCTCCGCCACTCTGGGATCCTATCCGTGAAGTTTTTAGCAATCACTATGGGAGTAGATATGCTGAGATAGGTGCCCAATAGCTTTATAGTATGAGTAGACCACTGGAATTTAAAATGTTTCTTAAGTGCAGCTAGTTCTAGCTGCGAAATATTCACAGGAAGAGCTTCCATCTTGTTAATGTTCAGCTTATAGTAGCTATATTTACCAAAGCGGGTCAAGAGTTTAAAAACAGCGTGTACTGAGGTGGATGGATTAGTAAGGAGAAGCGTGATATCGTCCGCATACAATGCTATTTTATGCTGTGATTTCCCAAGCGTGAGCCCCGAAATGGCTGGATCTAATCTGATCTGATCGCCTGTGCTAGGGGCTCTATTGAAAGAGCGAAGAGGAGCGGCGAGAGGGGGCACCCCTGTCTAGTTCCATTGGTGATCTCTAAGGATACGGACTGGAATCCCACTCCTCTTACCGTAGCTGTGGGGCAAGAATATAGAGCCTGTACAGCTGTTATGAAGTCACTCGGAAATCCAAAGGTTCTAAGAGTTTCCCAAAGATAGTCCCAGCCCACCCTGTCAAAGGCCTTCTCGGCGTCTAGTGACAGGGCGAGCATGGGGATCTCCGTCTTAGCTGCTTCTAATAAAATGTCCAGGACCCTCCTTGTGGCATCAGGCCTTCTCTCTGAGGGATAAATCCCACTTGGTCCGTGTGGACAAGATTTGGGATTACCTTGGATAGTCGAGTGGCAATGATTTTTGCGTACAACTTCGTATCTATATTGAGGAGGGAGATGGGGTGGTAACTGCCACATTCTAACGGGTCTTTGCCAGGTTTCAAGATTGTGGTAATGGTAGCTTCTAGGAACTCTGCTCTAAAACATCCCTTGCTTTTTATTTCATTGAACATCCTGCATAGTACGGGGGTGAGGATAGGGTCAAACGTTTTATAAAATTGCCCTGTGAAGCCATCAGGTCCTGGAGATTTGGACACCTTAATCTCTTTTATACTGAGACGTACCTCTTCAGGAGAGATTGGGGCAGTAAGTCCCGACCATGCTTCCTGTGGGAGGGAGGGCAAATTCAATGCTTTTAAGAATGCTGATACCTCCTCTGAGGGAAGCAGTTTTTGAGGCTCGCTCGTCTCTAGGTTGTACAGTGTGGAGTAGAATCTCCTGAATGTCTCCCAAATCTCCTTGGGGAAGTGACTATACAGTTTAATGCTTTTATTCGTGGTATTTTTGCCTGGGCGGTTCTACATTTTAGCTTCATAGCTAATAGCGAAGAAGCCTTGTTGCTCTTATAATAATAGATCTGTTTAAGTTTTTCAAGATTAGCTTGAGTCCTCTGATACTCAATCATTCTGATTTGCTGTATTACTTCAGTGAGTTGAGTGTTAAGTACTGCTGAATAGGAAGAAGATAATTGGCTTTTAATAGACCTTAATTGGCAATTAAGTGAGGCTAGAGTAGCACCACGTACTTTCCGCAGTTGGGAGGCTTTAGCAATGTAGTGGCCTCTAAGATAGGCTTTAAGGGATGCCCATAGAATCTCTGCAGTGACCTGTGCCGTATCATTAGTGGATATAAAGTTAGATATGACCTCTCCAGTTTCCACTTGAAAAGTGGGGTGCGTGACTAGGAAGTCTTTGAGTCGCCACATTGGAGGATGGGGGCCAGCCAGATTTGAGCCTATAATAATCAATAAAGAATCATGATCAGACCAAGATATAGGGGAGATCTTTGTGTAGGTGACATGTTCTAATGCACGAGAGCTAAGAAAAAAAAAGTCTATGCGAGTGTAAGACCTATGTGGAGAAGAGTAGAACGTAAATTCTTTATCTGTTGGATGAAAGGCTCGCCATACGTCGTAGAGGTCATATTGGCGGAATAATGTTTGGAGGCTATTGAGAGGGGGTGTGTGGTTCTCTCTGAGATAGAGATCTTAGGTCCCATTCTATCGAGTAGGGGGTCCCATATTAAATTAAAGTCCCCTCCTAGGATTAGCTCACCCTGTTTCACCGCCGATACTGAAGTCAGGAGTTGTTTGAGGAATTTGATTTGCCTCATGTTAGAAGCATAAGCGTTTACCAGGGTGATTAATTTATCATTTAACAAATCTGGCTTGTGTGTCTCTTTCAGTATACTTGATTTCGAGCGTAAGGGAGGAATTGATTATAATTGCAACTCCTCTGGATTTAGAGGTGTAGAAAGCAGAAATGATGGTTGGGAATTTCCTAGTTAGCTTGGGAAAGTCTGTGTTTGTCAGCCAATGTGTCTCCTGGATAAAGGCAATATCAACTCTGGTCTTCTGGAGCATGTTTAACAAGAGGCTACTCTTAGTAGGGGAGTTAAGGCCCTGAGTATTGAGTGTAAGTATGAGTAGTTGCGCCATATTTGGGAACGTATGGCAATTATAGAAAACCTACAGTAGGTGGAAGTTGGGGCGGGGAGGGCTGGAGAGGAGAAAGAGAGAAAGGAGAAGAGAAGAGGAGGAAGAGAAAAAAAAAAAAAAAAAAAAAAAAAAAAAAGGGGAAGAGAGGGTACCGGGGGGAGGGGGTGGAACGAGCAGCCTACGAGACTAGTGTTATCAAGTAAAGAATAATGCTTTAAATGGGATAAGAACTCAGGTTATAATAAGGGGGAAGGAGTTCAGGGGGCAAGAGCCACTCGAAAGTGGTGGAGGGCTTGGGGAGTGGGGGAGCAAAAAGGGGGGGGGGGAGCAGCAGTTAGATTGTTAAGAGAAGTTCTTGGGGGTGCACCAAGAGCTTTATGATGGTAGTAAGCCAAGCTTTTAAAATAGGTAGGATAAGTAAAGGTATGGGGGGAGGTGAGTAAATGTTATCGTCTTTAGATGGAATCAAGCACTTCAGAATGTTAAACGTGGGAGAAGTGAGAAATTATGATGCATGCGAAGGGTAGGGGAGTGCCAAAAGGACTAGGGGTTGCGTAAGAGATCTCCATCTAGCATGGAAAGGTGTATGTGTGTCTAGAGATTAATGGAATAGGGGGGGGGGGTGAGGGATCAGTAAGAGGAAATGAGGGATGCATATTAACTGTCTCTCAGTACATTTAGACACTTCTATTACAACAAGAGGAGTTTATGCATAAATATAAACAAATGCAAGACATATTACTGATACCTATATAGAGAAACATACCTATATAGAGAAGACATACCTGTAATACAATGTGTTTTACTAGGGTGAGATTAATCCAGGCTAATATCAATAGATAAAGATTTTGTAGATACAACAACAAAAGGCATATATATAGGCAATAACAAGTGAGATAGAATACCAGGATAATCATATGATACATAACTCATAAAGGAGTGTGTAGATACCTATACGTACTAGTTCCTGTGAAGGCGATAGAGATATGTGTCATAATAGTACACATTGCTACAAAAGGGTAAGGGTGATTAAAGCTAAGAAGATTATGATGTTACGATGTCTATTCTTATCCTTTCCGCCTACCTGAGTGTAGGTGGTCTGGGGATTGGGATTATCCTAACGTATATATGTGTTAGATAGATACCTGGTTTAGAGTACAATCTGAGGGTGAGAGCACATGTAGTCAGTGTAGCTTGTCATGATTCCAGCTATCTGTGCTTGGGAAGGTATACTAAAATGGGATTTAGGTCTCAAGAGCGTGTTTTCAAATGGGTGGAGTAGTTAACCTAAAGTGCAAATGGATAAGTAGACCATAGAAGGGTGAGTCCCTGAAATATAAACTAACTGATGGTCAGGGGAGAATAAAATGTCTGCCATTTTAGTGTATGACTATACTATATGTCTTAGCAGATAACCTAAATCTTAAAAACATAAAACAAGTTACCAGATCAACATAGAAACAAACATGACATAATTTGAATAATACTTTACCACCAGGTACAATCTCTTCATAATAACTGGAGTTTATTACAAAAGCCACAGTGACCTGTTCCACCAGGGGGTTAGAAGAGCGACTATCTAAATATAAAAAGGAGTGGTGAGCAAATGAATGTTACCAAAGATATTGCCTGCTCTAGTAATTCCGGAAGACCATGTTCAAAAGTCCTCTACAGGCTGATAAACATCTTTCCCCCTGGTTTGACAGTAGAAGATATGTGGCAAAGGCGCAAACTAGGCGCAGCCATCCTAAGATGAAGAAGTAGAAATATTATGTGCATATGGATATTACTAGGGTAATCTCTCGTTCCAGGATTCCTAGGAGTCCAAGTTCAAGTGTCCTCTGTAGATTGAGTAGGGTCTTTCCTCTTGGCTTGGTAATTGAAGGTTTGCGGCAGAGGTCTCCAGCTAGGTGCAGAGGTGTTCAGTCCCACTGAACGTGCTGTAGAATCCTTCAGCTGGACTGGTGCATGGAGTAATTGTAGAGACTGTAGAAGTCTGACCCCCTGTTCTGGGGAGGATACAGAATATGAATGGTCCTCTATTTGAAAATATAATTTGACAGGGAACCCCCAGCGGTAATTGATATCGTTCTGTCTCAGACAGTGGGTGACCTGTTGGAAAGTGCGCCTTCGGAATAGGGTATGTGTTGAGAGATCTGGGAAGATCTGTATCATTTGAAAAGGTTCTTTCAATGTTTTATTGTGGAATGAAGCTCTAAGAACTTTTTCTTTGAATGTGTAGTAATGTAATCTTACTATGACGTCTCTAGAAGAGCCTGAGGGTTATGTTCTTGGGCAGAGAGCTCGGTGAGCTCTATCAATAATGGCATCCTGCGTTTGAACAGGGCCCACCAGTTCACTGAACCGTTCCATGAGGTATTTGGGGAGGGCAGGAGTATCAACATCTTCCGGAATGCCGCAGATCCTCAGATTATTGCGGCGTGACCTATCCTCCATGTCCGCCATCTTTGATTCTAGGTCTGAGATAGTTTCCGCTAATGATTGAGTGTATGCTAACAAATTGGAGTGATCCAGATGAAGATCTTCCTGTTTTTTCTCCAATGTTTCTGTTCCATCACCCAGGGATGAAATCTCTATTTTTAGCTCTGTGACTGATGTTTTTAGATCATGTTTAATGGATGCATGATGTGAGTCCATTTTTTCAGATAACTCCTTTATGGAGTCTAGAATAGAAGCATTTGTAGTTGTGTATCTCTCACTAGGTAGCGGGGTTGCCCTGTGTGTGCTTCTGCTAGATGTTAATGACTCCCTAGAATCTTCATCTGAGAATTCTTGCTCATAGTGAGCTTTACTTGAAAAATGGTCAGAGAGAGTCCTTTTAGGAGCATCATATTGCTTCTGCTTCTTTCTTTGAGTATTAGACAGTGTAATTTAGGTCTGGTGCGCAGTTGTCAACTGTTGTTCTCTGGAGGGATAGGTTTGTAAGTGCGTGGTATATGAAGATAAATAAGTCGGCACTCCCCTTACAGCGTTTTTATGCCTCCATCAGATAAGGGGTAAGGGCAGTAGGAACAAAAATAAAGCAATATCTAAGGAGAGCTTACAGTTGTTATAAGGCCTCCATCCAGAATGCTAATGTGCTATCTCTCCCCAGGGAATTTGCTCACTCCAGAGCGACTAAGGAAAAGGGAACAGGGGGTATGACCCGTAGGCAGATGGGCCGACGGGAAAGGAGAGGGAGAGATAGTGGTAGATGTTCTTCTCTAGTAATCTGTCCATAATTTAATGTGCAGTGTTTGCAGCACTTATAGATACTGTTGCAGTTACTGATGGGGTAAATATAGTAGGCCTGTGGCTTTTCAATGAAAGAGTCCCGGTCAGTTACTAGGCCCCTGTTTGTGTTGTTCTATAGGTAATGCTGGAGCTCTCAGAAATCTGTCTCCAAGTATGTATGATGCGTCTTGTCAAAATAGCAAGGCAGGGAGCATTGAGTTAAATGTGGAGGCACTGAGATGAGTGAGTTCGTGTGAGGCAGTTATCAAGTGCGCAACAAAGCGCAGTTGCTTACCCGGTGTTAACCACAGCCTTCGGCAGGTCCCTGTCAGTGTCCGCCTGACAATTACAAGAGTGCAGCGGTCCAGACTGCAGCGTGTACTGCTTCCGCGGAGAGCGCCCGATGCAGAGCAAAGTGGTAGGGGTAAGTGCGTCCGCGGCTTGCTGATGAGTCTGTTGTGGCGGTCGGCCCCTCTCACCTCAGTAGGTCTCCCGGTTCCGCTGCAGGCAGTAGAATCTGTCTCAGTCTGAGGAGGAGAGTTGAGCGGGCTGCTATAGTGCTAGTGTATATCTGTCCTAAGAGAGAGTCCTTTTAGGAGCATCAGATTGCTTCTGCTTCTTTCTTTGAGTATTAGACATTGTAATTTAGGTCTGGTGCGCAGTTGTCAACTGTTGTTCTCTGGAGGGATAGGTTTGTAAGTGCGTGGTATATGAACATAAATAAGTCGGCACTCCCCTTACAGCGTTTTTATGCCTCCATCAGATAAGGGGTAAGGGCAGTAGGAACAATAATAAAGCAATATCTAAGGAGAGCTTACAGTTGTTATAAGGCCTCCATCCAGAATGCTAATGTGCTATCTCTCCCCAGGGAATTTGCTCACTCCAGAGCGACTAAGGAAAAGGGAACAGGGGGTATGACCCGTAGGCAGATGGGCCAACAGGAAAGGAGAGGGAGAGATAGTGGTAGATGTTCTTCTCTAGTAATCTGTCCTTAATTTACTGTGCAGTGTTTGCAGCACTTATAGATACTGTTGCAGTAACTGATGGGATAAATATAGTAGGCCTGTGGCTTTTCAATGAAAGAGTCCCGGTCAGTTACTAGGCCCCTGTTTGTGTTGTTTTATAGGTAATGCTGGAGCTCTCAGAAATCTGTCTCCAAGTATGTATGATGCGTCTTGTCAAAATAGCAAGGCAGGGAGCATTGAGATAAATGTGGAGGAACTGAGATGAGTGAGTTCGTGTGAGGCAGTTATCAAGTGCGCAACAAAGCGCAGTTGCTTACCCGGTGTTAACCACAGCCTTCGGCAGGTCCCTGTCAGTGTCCGCCTGACAATTACAAGAGTGCAGCGGTCCAGACTGCAGCGTGTACTGCTTTCGCAGAGAGCGCCAGATGCAGAGCAAAGTGGTAGGGGTAAGTGCATCCGCGGCTTGCGGATGAGTCTGTTGTGGCGGTCGGCCCCTCTCACCTCAGTAGGTCTCCCGGTTCCGCTGCAGGCAGTAGAATCTGTCTCAGTCTGAGGAGGAGAGTTGAGCGGGCTGCTATAGTGCTAGTGTATATCTGTCCTAAGAGCTGGGGATCTGGACAGGTAGAGTCAGTCTCACTTTGGCAGTAATACAGGGCCAAGAAGGAGCCGGAAGTGGTTTCCCGCCTCTGTGCGCAAGTGACTGCTAGAACAACGAACGTCCTAATATTAATGTTATTTTTGCGCCTCACCCAACAAATCACACATTGAGGTGCCTGGTAGAAATGGCTATCCTAGGGATCCAATAATAAAAAGCCTGGGATTCAAAATAATAAATAAAAATTAGTTTATCTTTGCTTGGCTCACGGAGCTCTTCTTATGTGCAGCCACCCGGTATCGTGGCTAGCTCCGCCCCCCGGTTGCTATGGATTTTATAGTAGACCTACCAAAATCGTCAAACCATACAACAATACTTGTTGTAATCGACCGCCTTACTAAGATGGCACATTTCATTCCTTCGACTAGATTGCCTAATGCTTCTTTGACTGCTCAACTATTTTTAACTAACATCGTAAAATTACATGGATTACCTATCACTATAACCACAGACAGAGGTAGCCAATTTACCTCCAAGTTTTGGAAAGAGCTTTGTACCTCTTTAAACATTCTCAATCGAATGGGCAGACCGAAAGGGCAAATCAATGCCTCGAACAATATCTCAGAGCATATTGTTCCCATCAATAAGACCATTGGGTTGATTATCTTCCTTACGCTGAATTTGTGTACAACAATGCAACTAATAGATCAACCAAACATTCACCATTTTTTGCCAATTATGGTTATAATCCCTCTTTCCATCCGTTTCCGGATTATTCATCTAGTTCTCCCACAGTTCTGGATCTCACAAACAAGTTGTCACAGATTCATCAAGACCTGAAATCTAACATTGCAGCAGCCCAAAACACCCAAAAACATTACTACGACCTCAGGCACAGAAAACCCCCTACCTATCAGATTGGCTCTCCACAAAGAACATACAGTTACGTGCACCCTGTAAGAAGCTTACTTCTTTGTACATTGGTCCCTATTCTATCACTAAGATAGTAAATAACAACGCGGTCACTTTGGACTTACCTAGTGAATTACGAATTCACCCTACCTTTCACGTCTCCTTACTGAAACCATTCCAACACATTCAAGGAGTTCCAATTCCTTTAAACCATTCCGCTTACAGCGATCAACCGGAATATGAGGTATCTGAAATGCTTGATTCCAGAAGACGTGGACGTATTTTAGAATACTTGGTTCGTTGGAAGGGGTATTCTGCTGATGAGGATTCCTGGGAAACCTCTACGAACCTCTCTGCAGATCGTCTCGTTTCGATCTTTCACGGAAGACATCCGGATAGACCTAAGCCCTGAAACCCAGTGGGTGTAATGTGTTTATTAATGTTGGATCTCAACTGCCGTAAAAGTATGAATGTTTCACTCTAAAATACAGACTATTATTTCAGCATAGGCTGTGATGATTTAGAGTGAGTTTTAATTTATGATGAATTGAAGACTGAGAATATAGTTATAGTAATTAGGTACTATTAATGTGTAGCAATATTCCAATCTATAACTGCAAAGGTAGTTCAATAACTTTGAATTAGAATTCAGAAATGATAATCAGTGAAATTCAGTATTGAGACTTAAGTTCAGATAATGAGCGAGTGAAATGTGGACTAGCCACTGTAAGGCTGTTTGTAATAGTATCCGTCTGGTATGTAGTGAGAGAGAACACTGAAACATGCAGCTGCTGACAGGGGCGTGTCAGGTACACAGGAGTTCCCCAGCTGATGACGTCAGAGCTGTTCCGTAGCGTTACAGTGAAACCGGCTTGATACAAATAATATATTGAAACAAAAAGTAGCGATATGCTAGTAAGTGCAGTAAATAGATCAGTTAACTTTGTGGAAGCAACTTAAGATTTTATTTTACTTGCGGTTACTCCTTGAAAGTCCCGGTTTGTCCTGCTTGCAGGTGTCTGATGAAACAGATCCAATCCTCAGTGTAAAAGCTTGTGTTGGCTGCAGAGCAAACAATAAGTAACTTAGATGATTTAATTCCGTTCACTGGAAAAGTTGTTTATAGGAGCAGTTCCTGCTGGTAATTGTAAATCCAATAACTTGTAATAGCATATATCTTCAATTCATGAATTTATACACAGGATAGGAATTGGATGCATAGAGCTTAGCTGACATGAACTTAATAACTAAGCACTTGTTTGGGGCGGAGACATGACTTAAATAGAGGTGGAAGGTGAGCTGTAGAAAAAGAAGGAAAACCAGGAGTGGAATCCTTACACGTGCCCCCCCTCAAGCAAGCCGACCACGGCTGGATGTTTAGGTCTGTGTGGAAAACGTCTATGGAAACGTGCAACAAGCCTAGTAGCATCAATATGGGTATGAGGTTCCCAGGAGTCTTCGTCAGATGAAAACCCCTTCCATCTTACAAGATACTGAAGTTCACCATTACAATATCTTGAATCCAGGAGATCCTGAACTTCATACATGTTTGCGTCCAGGCATACCGGATCAGGAGGAAGGAAAGGTGTAGGAGGGTGTTGACCTGTATAAGGCTTAAGTAAAGAGACATGGAAGGTAGGGTGTATTACCAAAGTATCAGGCAGATCCAAGGTAACTGCATTCTCATTTACTATGTGAGTGATCTTGAATGGGCCTATGAATAGACTAGCCAATTTCTTCTTGGGAAGATGTAACTTGATATTTTTTGTTGACAACCATACAAAGTCCCCTATTTTATACTTTGGAGCAACTCTTCGTCGTAAGTCATAATACTTTTTCTGAGATGCTTGTGCATGCTGTATGTTCGTACATAAATGATGGAAGTTTTCTGATAGGCGTTGTAATAATTCGTCAACAGATGGTGTATTTTCAGAAGAGGAGTGCTGAAAATTGAATCTAGGATTGAAACCGTAGTTAGCAAAGAATGGAGAGTAATTGGTGGTACTGTTGATAGTGTTATTGTAGGAAAATTCTGCCATAGCAAGAAAAGATGACCATTTATGTTGATGGTATGAACAGTAACAACGTAAGTATTGCTCAAGCCATTGGTTCAATCTTTCAGTTTGTCCGTTCGTTTGCGGGTGGAAGGCAGTACTGAGCCGTTGTTCAATTTGCAGAGTTGTAGTGAGTGTTTTCCAAAACCTTGAGGTAAATTGGCTACCTCTATCTGTGAACAAAACAGTCGGTAAACCATGATGCCTTACAACGTTGTTTAGAAACAAATGTGCAGTTTCTGAGGAAGTAGGTAACTTGTGGTAAGCAATGAAATGTGCCATTTTAGTAAAGTGGTCAGTAACGACTAAAATGGTGGTGAAACCAGAGCTTGGTGGTAGTTCTACTATAAAATCCATACCAATGTGAGCCCAGGGTGAATTGGGTATGTCCAAAGGCATGAGGAGACCGTACGGAGGTCTTCTCTCGGGTTTGGATACAGAGCAAGTATTACACTGTTGAATGTAAAGCTTGATAGAATTTTCCATGGATGGCCACCAGTAAGTTCTGCTTACTAATTCCTTAGTGCGTCTGATACCTACATGACCAAGTAAGGGAGGATCATGGTGTTCTTTAATTATTTGTGCTCTGAGTGGTTCAGGTACGTAAATCTGAGAACCATGAAAATATAACCCATCTTTCTTAATTAGGGAGTTCAGAAGTGTTTGTTTTTCCAAACCTAAGGCGGTTTCATAATCTGGAACTGATATAGATAGTGAAGCGAGAAATTTAGTAGGTGGGAGGATACAACTAGGTGTATATTCAGGAATAGGTCTAGGATCTCTGCGGGAGAGGGCATCTGCCTTTCCATTTTTCGATCCAGGTCTATACAAAATCTGGAAGTCAAAACGACTGAAGAATAGGCTCCATCTAACCTGTCTTCCAGATAAGGTTTTGTTGTTCTGTAGAAATTCAAGATTACAATGGTCTGTATATATTATGATGGGATGAGATGTACTTTCCAGGAGATGTCTCCAAAATTCCAAAGCTCTTTTGATGGCCAGTAATTCTTTATCCCCAATGGAGTAATTCATTTCTGCAGAGGACATAATTTTTGAGAAGAAGCCGATAGGGAATAGAGGTTCTTTGAGTGTCTTACGTTGTGATAAGACTGCACCGAGTGCATAGTCCGAAGAATCCACTTCCAATATATATTGCAGATCGGGGTCAGGATACTTTAAAATAGGAGCTGAAGAAAAAGACTCCTTGAGGAAACTGAAAGCATCAGCAGCTTCTTTCGACCATCGGAACACGCAATTGGAGCTAGTAAGTTTGGTAAGAGGTTTCGAAATCCTTGAGAAATTTCGGATGAATTTCCTGTAATAATTACTGAATCCGAGGAATTTTTGTAGATCCTTTCTGTTCATAGGAGTTGGCCATGATTTTACTGCCTCAACTTTTCCCTCTTGCATTTGAATGCCTTCAGGGCTGATGGAATAACCCAGGAAATCAATCGTTGTAGTATGAAAAATACATTTTTCCAGTTTGGCATATAGTCGGTGAACCTGGAGGCGAGATAAAACCCAACTAACGTGTTTGATGTGGTCAGTAGTATTGGAGGAATAAATTAAAATGTCATCTAAATAAACTATGACACAGATATCGAGTAAATCATGAAAAATGTCATTTATAAAGAATTGGAAGGTTGCTGGTGCATTGGTGAGTCCGAAAGGCATAACTAGGTATTCATACAACCCATATCTTGTTCTAAAAGCCGTGAGCCATTCATCCCCCTCTCTGATGCGTACAAGGTTGTATGCTCCCCTCAGATCCAATTTAGTGTAGATAGTAGCATGTCTTAGTCTCTCTATGAGTTCCGGAATGAGTGGAAGTGGGTAGCGATTTTTTATGGTGATCTTATTTAGTTGTCTAAAATCGATAATAGGGCGTAAAGAGTTGTCCTTGTTTCGGACAAAAAACATACCAGCACCGGCTGGTGAGACAGAAGGACGAATGAATCCTTTCTTCAAGTTCTCATCTAAGTAGCTTTTCAGATGGTCTAATTCGGATTGACATAGAGGATATAAATGTCCTATGGGGGGAGTTGTACCTGGTTTCAACTCTATGGGGCAGTCATAGGATCGATGGGGAGGAAGTGTTTCAGCCTCTTTTTTACTGAAAACCTCAGCGAAGTGACTGTATTCAATTGGTACAAGAGTGTCAGAAGTGGGGTTCAGAGAAAGTAATGACTGCCTAATACAGGTTTGTTGGCAATATTGTGAGTTTAAATGTATGTCTAAAGATTTCCAACTGATCTGAGGTTCATGTAGTTGTAGCCAAGCCAATCCAAGAACAATTGGAAATAAGGGAGATGTAATCACATCAAAAGAGAGATGTTCATGATGATTGTTTAATGTAGTGACAGAAAGAGGAATGGTATGATGTGTAATAGGTCCAGAAGAAATCTCAGAGCCATCAACAACACGAAGTGAAATAGGAGACAATTTCTTAATCAGGGGTATTTTATTGATAGACACTAATGAGCTGTCGATGTAGTTGCCTTGAGCTCCGGTGTCAAGGATAGCAGGGACTGAGATCTGTTTACTTGCCCACTGTAAAGACAAAAGTAGAGAACAGTGAAGTGATTTGTTAAGTACTACTTGAGAGGTGAAGATAGTGCTACACTTACTGTTCTTTTTCTGGGGTATGATAGGGCAGTCCTTAAGACTGTGAGCTGGATCACCACAATACATGCAAAGGCCCCGGGTCTTTCTTCTCATACGTTCATCCGGTGATAGAGGTCCCCTGAAGATACTGATATCCATAGCTTCAGCTCCGGTGGGACTAGTAGACCTAAGAGTAGGTTGGTTAGGACTGGAAAACTTTTTGTTTGGCTGGTCTGAATATTGTCGTTCGGATCTTCTCTCCCTTAATCTTCTATCAATATGGCTACTTAATTTCATAAGAGCCTCAAGTGTCTCTGGCAATTCTGTTCTGGCTAATTCATCCTTGACTGCATCAGAAAGACCAAGCCTAAATTGATTTCTGAGGGCTATGGCATTCCATTGGGAGTCAATGGAATACTGTTTGAACTCCGTTATGTAATATTCCACAGGTCTGGATCCTTGCTTCAATTTCCTCATTTTGCTCTCAGCTGTTATTTGGAGGTTGGTATCATTATACAATTCATCCATGACGTCAAGAAATGCCGAAAAGGATGATAGGACCGGATTATTAGTCTCGAATAGTGTGTCAGCCCATATACGGGGTTCTCCCCTTAAATAACTTATCATGCTGAGAACTTTTACCCTATCATTTGGATAAGTCCTAGGCTTGAGAGAAAAATTAAGAAGGCAAGCATTCTTAAAGTGGCGGTATTGATTTCTGTCTCCTTGAAAACATTCTGGAGGAGCAACAAAGGGTTCAGGAGAGGTCTCTTGGGCTGGTAGCTTAGGATTGATGGAATCTTTTATAACGTTTCTCAAAGTCTCATTCTCCAATTGTAATTCTCTTAGACCCTGGCTGAGTTGGTCTACCCTTTGTGACAGGTTAAAGACAATTTGTGGGAGCTCGGCTGGATCCATAATAATGGCTTAGTTATTCTGTAATGTGTTTATTAATGTTGGATCTCAACTGCCGTAAAAGTATGAATGTTTCACTCTAAAATACAGACTATTATTTCAGCATAGGCTGTGATGATTTAGAGTGAGTTTTAATTTATGATGAATTGAAGACTGAGAATATAGTTATAGTAATTAGGTACTATTAATGTGTAGCAATATTCCAATCTATAACTGCAAAGGTAGTTCAATAACTTTGAATTAGAATTCAGAAATGATAATCAGTGAAATTCAGTATTGAGACTTAAGTTCAGATAATGAGCGAGTGAAATGTGGACTAGCCACTGTAAGGCTGTTTGTAATAGTATCCGTCTGGTATGTAGTGAGAGAGAACACTGAAACATGCAGCTGCTGACAGGGGCGTGTCAGGTACACAGGAGTTCCCCAGCTGATGACGTCAGAGCTGTTCCGTAGCGTTACAGTGAAACCGGCTTGATACAAATAATATATTGAAACAAAAAGTAGCGATATGCTAGTAAGTGCAGTAAATAGATCAGTTAACTTTGTGGAAGCAACTTAAGATTTTATTTTACTTGCGGTTACTCCTTGAAAGTCCCGGTTTGTCCTGCTTGCAGGTGTCTGATGAAACAGATCCAATCCTCAGTGTAAAAGCTTGTGTTGGCTGCAGAGCAAACAATAAGTAACTTAGATGATTTAATTCCGTTCACTGGAAAAGTTGTTTATAGGAGCAGTTCCTGCTGGTAATTGTAAATCCAATAACTTGTAATAGCATATATCTTCAATTCATGAATTTATACACAGGATAGGAATTGGATGCATAGAGCTTAGCTGACATGAACTTAATAACTAAGCACTTGTTTGGGGCGGAGACATGACTTAAATAGAGGTGGAAGGTGAGCTGTAGAAAAAGAAGGAAAACCAGGAGTGGAATCCTTACAGTGGGTTTCCTTTTGTGGGGGGGTACTGTCAAGCCTGTACCTTTAATTCAGTCCCCGCCTGTCTTACCTCTACCCTATTTCAACCTGTTCCTCATTAACCTAATTGCTTGGTATTGCTGCTTCACAGTTATTCGGAGCTCTTTGATACTTGTTACTAGGTCAGAAGTTAGACTTGCGATATTTTGCTAAATTACTTGTACCTCAGTCCATTATCTGTAAGCCACTACTGCTTCAGCTTACAACCACAGCTTGAATCCTCTCCTGATCAGAAGTAAAGTGCCGTTCAAACAAACCGCAACTCATTGCTGCCTGAAATTCGTCTCTCTGCTGTCATCATCGATACTGAAGGAAGACAGCCTCGTTTTCGTCACAGCTCATAACCCCAGCTAGACGCTGAAGGAATTAAGTCCTCTCTCCAACTGCTCTGCAAAATCAGCTGCTAAATAGTATGTAAGTACCGGTCTTACTGTTTCCATTTATACTTGTGTCACACATTCCTAGGAAGTGTTCTAACAAGTCTTTAGGTATTTTCAACACTTGGGAAGTTGTTTGATCTTTCATTCAGAATTGTCACTACCGTAATTATTGAAGTAAGATCTTATGTACCATTACCACATTCTCTGTAGCAATTGTTACATATTAGCAGATTCGTGGCCATAGGAGGTTACTTACTTTTAATCATAGCAAGTAATCTTACTGAATATGTTAGTATATAAAAGCTGCTTAATTAATGCTGCTCATTTATTTCATAATAAGTAGGAATTTGTTAATGCAGCAACACACTATATATCCTTAAGTAATAATAATTATATATATTTCTTCTTTTCTGCAAAAACAGATCCAAATACAAACAAGCCATTACAACCCCTCAATCATTATACACAACATACGTGCACACTTACCTGTACCCAAAACCCTTATATACAACATACGTGCACACTTACCTGTACCCAAAACCCTTATATACAACATACGTGCACATTTACCTGTACCCACAACCCTTACACACAACATACGTGTACACTTACCTGTACCCCGCAACCCTTATACACAACATATGTGCACACTTACCTGTACCCAAAACCCTTATATACAACATACGTGCACATTTACCTGTACCCACAACATACGTGTACACTTACCTGTACCCCGCAACCCTTATACACAACATATGTGCACACTTACCTGTACCCGCAACCCTTATACACAACATACGTGCACACTCACCTGAGCTGATACTGTCACTTGTTTCTTCATTTGGAGCTCCCAGCTGAGGCCTCGCCCACAAATCTTCTGTTATCACAAATTTCACTATATCAGCGCTATCTTCGTCTGTACAAATAAAGCAGATTCAGTTTCTATAACTTTACCATAAAACCTTTTATATTTCCTAGACAGACACTATCACCAGATAGAAACATTGTTTTTTTCCTTCTTATTGTTTAATTATTTTACAATGTTAAATCATACGTGCACACTCACCTGTAACTCACACCCCTTACACACATCATATGTGCACACTCACCTGTAACTCACACCCCTTACACACATCATATGTGCACACTCACCTGTAACTCACACACATTATACATGCACACTCATATTCCTCAGACACACCACACATGCAGAGTCACATGTAACTTGCACGCCTCACACATATCATACGGGCACACTCACCTGTAACTTACACATCACACGTGCACACTCACCTGTAACTCACACACATCACATATGCACAGTCACATGCAACTCTCAGCCCTCACACATCATACATGCACACTAACTTGTAACTTACATCCCTCACACACATCATACGTGCACATTCACCTGTAACTCACACACATCACACATGCACAGTCACATGTATCTCCCAGCCCTCACACTCATCATATGTGCACACTAACCTGTAACTAACATCCATTACACACATTATACATGCACACTAACCTGTAACACACATCATACGTGCACACTCATCTGTAACTGACAACACTCACGCACATCACACATGCACACTCACCTGTAGCTTAAACCGCTCACACATCATACGTGCACATTCATCTGTAACTCATACACATCACACATGCACAGTAACATGTAACTGTCAGCCCTCACACACATCACACGTGCACACTCCCCTGTAACTCACACACATCATACATGCACACTAACCTGTAACTTACATCCCTCACACACATCATACGTGCACACTCACCTGTAACTCACACACATCACACATGCACAGTCACATGTAACTCTCAGACCTCACACACATCATACATGCACACTAACCTGTAACTCACATCCCTTCCACACATTATACGTGCATACTAACCTGTAACACACATCCCTCACACACATTATACATGCACACTAACCTGTAACTCACACCCCTCACACACATAATACGTGCACACTCACCTCAACTGTAACTCACACCCCTCACACATATCATACGTGCACACTCACCTGTAACTCACACACATCACACATGCACAGTCATATGTAACTCTCAGACCTCACACACATCATACGTGCACACTAACCTGTAACTCACATCCCTTCCACACATTATACGTGCACACTAACCTGTAACTCACATCCCTCACACACATTATACGTGCACACTAACCTGTAACTGACACCCCTCACACACATCATACGTGCACACTCACCTGTAACTTACACCCCTCACACACATCATACATGCACACTAACCTGTAACTTACACCCCTAACACACTTCATACATGCACACTCACCTATAACTCACACATCATACTCGTACACGTACACTCACCTGTAACTCACATCCCTCACACACATCATACGTGCACACTAACCTGCAACTCAAACATCATACATGTACACTCACCTGTAACTCACATCCCTCACACATATCATATGTGCACACTAACCTGTAACTCACATCCCTCACACACATTATACGTGCACACTAACCTGTAACTCACACCCCTCACACACATCATACGTGCACAGTCACCTCACCTGTAACTCACACCCCTGACACACATCACACATGCACACTCACACACCTCATATGTGCACACTCACCTGTAACTTACACCCCTCACACACACATCATGCATGCACAGTCACACTCACCTATAACTCACACATCATACATATACACTTACCTGTAACTCACACCCCTCACACACATCATTTATGCACACTCACCTGTAACTCACACCCCTCACACACATCATTCATGCACACTCACCTGTAACTCACACCCCTCACACACATCATACATGAACACTAACCTGTAACTCACACCCCTCACACACATCATTCATGAACACTAACCTGTAACTCACATCCCTCACACACATCATAAGAGCAGACTAACCTGTAATTCACCCCCTCACACACATCATATGTGCACATTTACCTGTAACTCACATCCTTCACACTTCATACGTGCACACTCATCTGTAACTCACAAACATCACATGTGCACACTCACATGTGATACTGTCACTAGTTTCCTCATCTGGAGTTTCCAGCTGTTGCTTTACACTCTGATCTTCTATTATCTCAGCTTTCACTATATCAGCTTTATCTTCATCTGTACAAATAAAGCAGATTCAGTTTTTATATCACATGATCTAGTTTTATAACTTTGCCATAAAACAGTTTGTGTATTTCCCAGACAGACAATAGCACCAGATACAAACACACTGTAGTGCTTTTCCTTTATTCTCTGACTTATCAAATATCTTTTTTAGGAATAGACCAATATATATCGGAGCGGCCGATTTTTATGGCTGATATTTGGAATTTCTGAAAACAGAATTTATGCTTACCTGATAAATTACTTTCTCCAACGGTGTGTCCGGTCCACGGCGTCATCCTTACTTGTGGGAATATCTCTTCCCCAACAGGAAATGGCAAAGAGTCCCAGCAAAGCTGGCCATATAGTCCCTCCTAGGCTCCGCCCACCCCAGTCATTCGACCGACGGACAGGAGGAAAAAATAGGAGAAACCATATGGTGTCGTGGTGACTGTAGTTAGAGAAAATAATTAATCGGACCTGATTAAAAAACCAGGGCGGGCCGTGGACCGGACACACCGTTGGAGAAAGTAATTTATCAGGTAAGCATAAATTCTGTTTTCTCCAACATTGGTGTGTCCGGTCCACGGCGTCATCCTTACTTGTGGGAACCAATACCAAAGCTTTAGGACACGGATGAAGGGAGGGAGCAAATCAGGTCACCTAAACGGAAGGCACCACGGCTTGCAAAACCTTTCTCCCAAAAATAGCCTCCGAAGAAGCAAAAGTATCAAATTTGTAAAATTTGGCAAAAGTGTGCAGTGAAGACCAAGTCGCTGCCTTACATATCTGATCAACAGAAGCCTCGTTCTTGAAGGCCCATGTGGAAGCTACAGCCCTAGTGGAGTGAGCTGTGATTCTTTCAGTAGGCTGCCATCCGGCAGTCTCATAAGCCAATCGGATGATGCTTTTAAGCCAAAAAGAAAGAGAGGTAGAAGTTGCTTTTTGACCTCTCCTTTTACCAGAATAGACGACAAACAGAGAAGAAGTTTGTCTGAAGTCTTTCGTAGCTTCTAAGTAGAATTTTAGAGCACGGACTACATCTAAATTGTGTAGCAAACGTTCCTTCTTTGAAACTGGATTCGGACACAAAGAAGGTACAACTATCTCCTGATTAATATTTTTGTTGGAAACAACCTTTGGTAGAAAACCAGGCTTAGTACGCAAAACAACCTTATCTGAATGGAACACCAGATAGGGTGGAGTACATTGTAGAGCAGATAACTCAGAAACTCTTCTAGCAGAAGAAATAGCAACCAAAAACAAAACTTTCCAAGATAACAACTTAATATCTACGGAATGTAAAGGTTCAAACGGAACCCCTTGAAGAACTGAAAGAACTAGATTTAAACTCCAGGGAGGAGTCAAAGGTCTGTAAACAGGCTTGATCCGAACCAAAGCCTGAACAAATGCTTGAACATCTGGCACAACTGCCAGTCGTTTGTGCAGTAGGACAGATGAAGCAGAAATCTGTCCCTTTAGAGAACTTGCAGATAATCCTTTATCCAAACCTTCTTGTAGAAAGGAAAGAATCCTAGGAATCTTTATCTTATTCCATGGGAATCCCTTGGATTCACACCAGCAGATATATCTTTTCCATATTTTATGGTAAATCTTTCTAGTTACCGGTTTTCTGGCTTGAACCAGAGTATCTATCACGGAATCTGAAAACCCACGCTTTGATAGAATCAAGAGTTCAATCTCCAAGCCGTCAGCTGGAGGGAGACCAGATTTGGATGTTCGAATGGACCCTGAACAAGAAGGTCCTGTCTCAAAGGTAGCTTCCATGGTGGAACCGATGACATATTCACCAGGTCTGCATACCAAGTCCTGCGTGGCCACGCAGGAGCTATCAAGATCACAGAGGCCCTCTCCTGTTTGATCCTGGCTACAAGCCTGGGAATGAGAGGAAACGGTGGAAACACATAAGCTAGGTTGAAGGTCCAAGGCGCTACTAGTGCATCCACTAGAGTCGCCTTGGGATCCCTGGATCTGGACCCGTAGCAAGGAACCTTGAAGTTCTGACGGGACGCCATCAGATCCATATCTGGAATGCCCCATAGTTGCGTCAACTGGGCAAAGATCTCCGGGTGGAGTTCCCACTCCCCCGGATGGAATGTCTGACGACTCAAATAATCCGCTTCCCAGTTTTCCACACCTAGAATGTGGATCGCAGATAGGTGGCAGGAGTGATTCTCCACCCATTGTATTATTTTGGTCACTTCTTTCATCGCCAGGGAACTCCTTGTTCCCCCCTGATGATTGATATACGCAACAGTCGTCATGTTGTCTGATTGGAATCTTATGAATCTGGCCTTTGCTAGCTGAGGCCAAGCCTTGAGAGCATTGAATATCGCTCTTAGTTCCAGAATGTTTATCGGGAGAAGAGACTCTTCCCGAGACCACAGTCCCTGAGCTTTCAGGGATTCCCAGACCGCGCCCCAGCCCACTAGGCTGGCGTCGGTCGTGACGATGACCCACTCTGGACTGCGGAAGCTCATTCCCTGGGATAGGTGATCCTGGGTTAGCCACCAACGGAGTGAGTCTCTGGTCTTCTGATCTACTTGAATCACTGGAGACAAGTCTGTATAATCCCCATTCCACTGTTTCAGCATGCACAGTTGTAATGGTCTTAGATGAATTCGCGCAAAAGGAACTATGTCCATTGCTGCAACCATCAATCCTACTACTTCCATGCACTGAGCTACGGAAGGACGAGGAATAGAATGAAGAACTTGACAAGCGTTTAGAAGTTTTGACTTTCTGACATCTGTCAAGAAAATCCTCATTTCTAAGGAATCTATTATTGTTCTCGACGGAGACAGGGAACTTTTTTCTATGTTCACCTTCTATCCGTGAGATCTGAGAAAGGCCAGAACGATGTCTGAGTGAGCCTTTGCCTTTGAAAGAGACGACGCTTGTACTAGAATGTCGTCCAAGTACGGTACTACTGCAATGCCCCTTGGTCTTAGAACCGCTAGAAGGGATCCGAGTACCTTTGTGAAAATCCTTGGAGCAGTGGCTAACCCGAATGGGAGGGCCACAAACTGGTAATGTTTGTCCAGAAAGGCGAACCTTAGGAACTGATGATGTTCCTTGTGGATAGGGATATGTAGATACGCATCCTTTAGATCCACGGTAGTCATAAATTGACCTTCCTGAATTGTGGGTTGAATCGTTCGAATGGTTTCCATCTTGAACGATGGTACTCTGAGAAATTTGTTTAGGATCTTTAGATCCAGGATTGGTCTGAAAGTTCCCTCTTTTTTGGGAACCACAAACAGATTTGAGTAAAATCCCATTCCTTGTTCCGCCATTGGAACTGGGTGTATCACTCCCATCTTTAACAGGTCTTCTACACAATGTAAGAATGCCTGTCTCTTTATTTGGTTTGAGGATAAGTGAGACATGTGGAACCTTCCCCTTGGGGGTAGTTCCTTGAATTCCAGAAGATAACCCTGAGAAACTATTTCTAGCGTCCAGGGATCCTGAACATCTCTTGCCCAAGCCTGAGCAAAGAGAGAGAGTCTGCCCCCCACTAGATCCGGTCCTGGATCGGGGGCTACTCCTTCATGCTGTTTTGTTAGCAGCGGCAGGCTTCTTGGCCTGCTTACCCTTGTTCCAGCCTTGCATCGGTTTCCAGGCTGGTTTGGTCTGTGAGGTATTACCCTCTTGTTTAGAGGATGCAGAATTAGAGCCCGGTCCGTTCCTGAAATTACGAAAGGAACGAAAATTAGACTTATTCTTGGCTTTGAAAGGCCTATCTTGTGGGAGGGCGTGGCCCTTTCCCCCAGTGATGTCTGAGATAATCTCTTTCAATTCTGGCCCGAAGAGAGTTTTACCCTTGAAGGGGATATTAAGCAATTTTGTCTTGGATGATACATCCGCTGACCAAGACTTTAGCCAAAGCGCTCTGCGCGCCACAATTGCAAACCCTGAATTTTTCGCCGCTAATCTAGCTATTTGCAAAGCGGCATCTAAAATAAAAGAGTTAGCCAACTTAAGTGCATGAACTCTGTCCATAACCTCCTCATATGGAGTCTCTCTACTGAGCGACTTTTCTAGTTCCTCGAACCAGAACCACGCTGCTGTAGTGACAGGAACAATGCACGAAATGGGTTGAAGAAGGTAACCTTGCTGTATAAAAATCTTTTTAAGCAAACCCTCCAATTTTTTATCCATAGGATCTTTGAAGGCACAATTATCCTCGATAGGAATAGTAGTGCGCTTGTTTAGAGTAGAAACTGCCCCCTCGACCTTAGGGACTGTCTGCCATAAGTCCTTTCTGGGGTCGACCATAGGAAATAATTTCTTAAATATAGGAGGGGGGAACAAAAGGTATGCCGGGCTTCTCCCATTCCTTATTCACTATGTCCGCCACCCGCTTGGGTATAGGAAAAGCGTCGGGGTGCACCGGAACCTCTAGGAACTTGTCCATCTTGCATAATTTTTCTGGAATGACCAGGTTGTCACAATCATCCAGAGTAGATAACACCTCCTTAAGCAGTGCGCGGAGATGTTCTAATTTAAATTTAAATGTCACAACATCAGGTTCAGCCTGTTGGGAAATTTTTCCTGAATCTGAAATTTCCCCATCTGACAAAACCTCCCTCATGGCCCCTTCAGATTGGTGTGAGGGTATGACAGAACAATTATCATCAGCGCCCTCCTGCTCTTCAGCGTTTAAAACAGAGCAATCGCGCTTTCTCTGATATGCAGGCATTTTGGATAAAATATTTGCTATGGAGTTATCCATTACAGCCGTCAATTGTTGCATGGTAATAAGCATTGGCGCGCTAGAAGTACTAGGTGCCTCCTGCGTGGGCAAAACTGGTGTAGACACAGAAGGAGATGATGTAGAACCATGTCTACTCCCTTCATCTGATGAATCACCTTGGGCAACTTCATTATCTGTGACAGTACTGTCCTTACTTTGTTTGGACGCTTTAGCACAATTATCACATAATTTAGAAGGGGGAGACACATTGACTTTCATACATATAGAACATAGCTTATCTGAAGGCACAGACATGTTAAACAGGCTTAAACTTGTCAGTAAAACACAAAAAACGTTTTAAATCAAAACCGTTACTGTCTCTTTAAATTTTAAACAGAGCACACTTTATTACTGAATATGTGAAAAAATATGAAGGAATTGTTCAAAATTTACCAAAATTTCACCACAGTGTCTTAAAGCATTAAAAGTATTGCACACCAATTTTCAGAGCTTTAACCCTTAAAATAACGAAACCGGAGCTGGTTACAGTTAACCCCTCTACAGTCCCAGCTACAGCCTTTGCTGCGACTCTACCAAACCCAGAGGGGAATACGATACCAAATGACGCCTTCTAGGAACTTTTCCAACTATTTTCAGGTCCTCACACATGCATCTGCATGTCTTGCTCTCAAAAACAACTGCGCAGTAATGGCGCGAAAATGAGGCTCAGCCTACAACTGGGAAGGCCCTTCCTGACTGGAAAAGGTGTCTAACATAGTGCCTGACGTTAAAAAACGTTCCCCAAGTTTATAAATGTGAAATACCAGCATAAACATGTATAAAATGCCCAAATAAAGCAATCGATTTTGCCCATAAAAGTGTCTACCAGTTTTATAGCCCATATTAAGCCCTTTATTCTGCTTGAGACTAAGAAAATGGCTTACCGGTCCCCATGAGGGGAAATGACAGCCTTCCAGCATTACACAGTCTTGTTAGAAATATGGCTAGTCATACCTTAAGCAGAAAAGTCTGCTACTGTTTCCCCCAACTGAAGTTACTTCATCTCAACAGTCCTATGTGGAAACAGCAAAGGATTTTAGTTACTGTCTGCTAAAATCATCTTCCTCTCATTAACAGAATTCTTCATCTCTTTCTGTTTCAGAGTAAATAGTACATAACAGCACTATTTTAAAATAACAAACTCTTGATAGTAGAATAAAAAAAACTACAACTAAACACCACATACTCTTAACCATCTCCGTGGAGATGTTGCCTGTGCAACGGCAAAGAGAATGACTGGGGTGGGCGGAGCCTAGGAGGGACTATATGGCCAGCTTTGCTGGGACTCTTTGCCATTTCCTGTTGGGGAAGAGATATTCCCACAAGTAAGGATGACGCCGTGGACCGGACACACCAATGTTGGAGAAATATCGGTATCGGCCAGAAACTTACCAATATTACCGATATGGAGCAAATCAAAAGAAATTTAGCTCTGTGTACTTCAGGGAAACTATGTAGTTTTAAGTGACACAAATCATCTATAGCACATATAAGCTGGACATTGCATAGCATCTAATAATAAAAACATAATTTATGTAAGAACTTACCTGATAAATTCATTTCTTTCATATTAGCAAGAGTCCATGAGCTAGTGACGTATGGGATATACATTCCTACCAGGAGGGGCAAAGTTTCCCAAACCTTAAAATGCCTATAAATACACCCCTCACCACACCCACAATTCAGTTTAACGAATAGCCAAGAAGTGAGGTGATAAGAAAGGAGCGAAAGCATAAAAAACCCCAAAATTTATGCTTACCTGATAAATGTATTTCTCTTGTAGTGTAGTCAGTCCACGGGTCATCCATTACTTATGGGATTATATCTCCTTCCCAACAGGAAGTTGCAAGAGGATCACCCAAAGCAGAGCTGCTATATAGCTCCTCCCCTCACATGTCATATCCAGTCATTCGACCGAAACAAGGCGAGAAAGGAGAAACCATAGGGTGCAGTGGTGACTGGTGTTTAATTAAAATTTAAACCTGCCTTAAAGACAGGGCGGGCCGTGGACTGACTACACTACAAGAGAAATAAATTTATCAGGTAAGCATAAATTATGTTTTCTCTTGTTAAGTGTAGCCAGTGCACGGGTCATCCATTACTTATGGGATACCAATACCAAAGCAAAAAGTACACGGATGATGGGAGGGACAAGGCAGGAACTTTAAACGGAAGGAACCACTGCCTGAAGAACCTTTCTCCCAAAAATACCAAGTTGCAGCCTTGCAAATCTGTTCAACAGAGGCCTCATTCTTAAAGGCCCAGGTGGAAGCCACAGCTCTAGTGGAATGAGCTGTAATTCTTTCAGGAGGCTGCTGTCCAGCAGTCTCATAGGCTAAACATATTATGCTACGAAGCCAAAAAGAGAGAGAGGTAGCCGAAGCCTTTTGACCTCTTCTCTGTCCAGAGTAAACGACAAACAGAGAAGAAGTTTGACGAAAATCCTTAGTTGCCTGCAAATAGAACTTCAGAGCACGGACTACGTCCAGATTATGCAAAAGTCGTTCCTTCTTTGAAGAAGGGTTAGGACACAAAGATGGAACAACAAACTCTTGATTGATATTCCTGTTAGAAACTACCTTAGGTAAGAACCCAGGTTTAGTACGCAGAACTACCTTGTCTGAATGAAAAATTAGATAAGGAGAATCACAATGTAAGGCAGATAACTCAGAGACTCTTCGAGCCGAGGAAATAGCCATCAAAAACAGAACTTTCCAAGATAACAGCTTGATATCAATGGAATGAAGGGGTTCAAATGGAACACCTTGCAAAACGTTAAGAACTAAGTTTAAGCTCCTCGGCGGAGCAACAGTCTTAAACACAGGCTTAATCCTAGCCAAAGCCTGACAAAAAGCCTGAACGTCTGGAACTTCAGCCAGACGTTTGTGTAGAAGAATAGACAGAGCCGAAATCTGTCCCTTTAACGAACTAGCAGATAAGCCCTTTTCTAAACCCTCTTGTAGAAAAGACAATATCCTAGGAATCCTAACCTTACTCCATGAGTAACTCTTGGATTCGCACCAATATAAATATTTACGCCATATCTTATGGTAAATTTTTCTGGTAACAGGTTTCCGAGCCTGTATTAAAGTATCAATAACCGACTCCGAGAAGCCACGCTTTGATAGAATCAAGCGTTCAATCTCCATGCAGTCAGTCTCCGAGAAATTAGATTTGGATGGTTGAAAAGACCCTGAATTAGAAGGTCCTGCCTCAGAGGCAGCGACCATGGTGGACAGGACGACATGTCCACTAGGTCTGTATACCAGGTCCTGCGTGGCCACGCAGGCGCTACCAAAATCAACGATGCTCTCTCCTGTTTGATCTTGGCAATCAGTCGAGGCAGCATCGGGAATGGTGGAAACACATAAGCCATGTTGAAGACCCAAGGGGCTGTCAGAGCATCTATCAGCGCCGCTCCCGGGTCCCTGGATCTGGATCCGTAACAAGGAAGCTTGGCGTTCTGGCGAGATGCCATGAGATCCAGATCTGGTTTGCCCCAACGACGAATCAGTTGAGCGAAGACCTCCGGATGAAGTTCACACTCCCCCGGATGAAAAGTCTGGCGACTTAGAAAATCCGCCTCCCAGTTCTCCACGCCTGGGATGTAGATCGCTGACAGGTGGCAAGAGTGAGACTCTGCCCAGCGAATTATCTTTGAGACTTCCAACATCGCTAGGGAACTCCTGGTTCCCCCTTGATGGTTGATGTAAGCCACAGTCGTGATGTTGTCCGACTGAAATCTGATGAACCTCAGAGTTGCTAACTGAGGCCAAGCTAGAAGAGCATTGAATATTGCTCTTAACTCCAGAATATTTATTGGGAGGAGTTTCTCCTCCTGAGTCCATGATCCCTGAGCCTTCAGGGAATTCCAGACTGCGCCCCAACCTAGAAGGCTGGCATCTGTTGTTACAATCGTCCAATCTGGCCTGCGAAAGGTCATCCCCTTGGACAGATGGGGCCGAGAAAGCCACCATAGAAGAGAATCTCTGGTCTCTTGATCCAGATTTAGTAGAGGGGACAAATCTGAGTAATCCCCATTCCACTGACTGAGCATGCACAATTGCAGTGGTCTGAGATGCAGGCGCGCAAATGGTACTATGTCCATTGCCGCAACCATTAAGCCGATTACTTCCATGCACTGAGCTACTGACGGGTGTGGAATGGAATGAAGGGCACGGCAAATATTCTGAAGCTTTAATAAACTGGACTCCGTCAGGTAAATTTTCATCTCTACAGAATCTATAAGAGTTCATAGGAAGGGAACCCTTGTGAGTGGTAATAGAGAACTCTTTTCCACATTCACCTTCCACCCATGCAACCTCAGAAACGCCAGAACTATCTCTGTGTGAGACTTGGCAATTTGAAAACTTGACGCTTGTATCAGAATGTCGTCTAGGTACGGAGCCACCGCTATGCCTCGCGGTCTTAGTACCGCCAGAAGAGAGCCCAGAACCTTTGTAAAGATTCTCGGGGCCGTAGCCAACCCGAAGGGAAGAGCTACAAACTGGTAATGCCTGTCTAGAAAGGCAAACCTCAGGAATCGGTGATGATTCTTGTGAATCGGAATGTGAAGGTAGGCATCCTTTAAGTCCACTGTGGTCATGTACTGACCCTCTTCGATCATGGGTAGGATGGTTCGAATAGTTTCCATTTTGAATGATGGAACTCTTAGGAATTTGTTTAAGATCTTTAGGTCCAAGATTGGTCTGAAGGTTCCCTCTTTCTTGGGGACCACAAACAGATTTGAGTAAAATCCTTGCCCTTGTTCCGTCCGCGGAACTGGGTGGATCACCCCCATTAATAAGAGGTCTTGTACACAGCGTAGAAACGCCTCTTTCTTTATTTGGTTTGCTGATAACCTTGAAAGATGAAATCTCCCTTGTGGAGGAGAAGCTTTGAAGTCCAGAAGTTATCCCTGAGATATGATCTCCAACGCCCAGGGATCCTGGACATCTCTTGCCCAAGCCTGGGCGAAGAGAGATAGTCTGCCCCCCACTAGATCCGTTTCCGGATAGGGGGCCCTCTCTTCATGCTGTCTTAGGGGCAGAAGTAGGTTTTCTGGCCTGCTTGCCCTTGTTCCAGGACTGGTTAGCTTTCCAGCCCTGTCTGTAACGAGCAACAGTTCCTTCCTGTTTTGGAGCTGAGGAAGTTGATGCTGCTCCTGCCTTGAAGTTACGAAAGGCACGAAAATTAGACTGTTTGGCCTTTGATTTGGCCTTGTCCTGAGGAAGAGTATGACCCTTACCCCCAGTAATGTCAGCAATAATTTCTTTCAAGCCGGGCCCGAACAAGGTCTGCCCTTTGAAAGGAATATTAAGCAATTTAGATTTAGAAGTCACGTCAGCTGACCATGATTTAAGCCATAGTGCTCTGCGCGCTTGGATGGCGAAACCAGAGTTCTTAGCCGTTAATTTGGTTAAATGTACAACAGCATCAGAAACAAATGCGTTAGCTAGCTTAAGTGCTTTAAGCTTGTTCATAATCTCATCCAATGGAGCTGTGCGAATGGCCTCTTCCAGAGACTCAAACCAGAATGCCGCAGCGGCAGTGACAGGCGCAATGCATGCAAGAGGCTGTAAGATAAAACCTTGTTGAACAAAAATTTTCTTAAGGTAACCTTCTAATTTTTTATCCATTGGATCTGAAAAAGCACAACTATCCTCCACCGGGATAGTGGTACGCTTAGCCAAAGTAAAAACTGCTCCCTCCACCCTAGGGACCGTCTGCCATAAGTCCCGTGTGGTGGCGTCTATTGGAAACATTTTCCTAAATATAGGAGGGGGGGATAAGGGCACACCGGGCCTATCCCACTCCTTGCTAATAATCTCTGTAAGCCTCTTAGGTATAGGAAAAACGTCAGTACACACCGGTACCGCATAGTATCTATCCAGCCTACATAATTTCTCTGGAATTGCAACCGTGTTACAATCATTCAGAGCTGCTAATACCTCCCCTAGCAGTACGCGGAGGTTTTCAAGCTTAAATTTAAAATTAGAAATCTCTGAATCCAGTCTCCCTGGATCAGATCCGTCACCCACAGAATGAAGCTCTCCGTCCTCATGTTCTGCAAATTGTGACGCAGTATCAGACATGGCTCTCCCATCATCAGCGCGCTCTGTCCTTAACCCCGAGCAATCGCGCTTGCCTCTTAATTCTGGCAATTTAGATAAAACCTCGGTCATAACAGTAGCCATGTCTTGCAAAGTGATTTGTATGGGCCTCTCTGATGTACTTGGCGCCACAATATCACGCACCTCCTGAGCGGGAGGCGAAGGTACTGACACGTGAGGAGAGTTAGTCAGCATAACTTCCCCCTCGTTGTCTGGTGATAATTTCTTTACATGTAAAGATTGACTTTTATTTAAAGTGGCATCAATGCATTTAGTACACAAATTTCTATGGGACTCCACATTGGCCTTCAAACATAGTGAACAAGCAGATTCATCTGTGTCAGACATGTTTAAACAGACTAGCAATGAGACTAACAAGCTTGGAAAATACTTCAAATAAATTTACAAGCAATATAAAAAACGCTACTGCGCCTTTAAGAAGCACAAAAAGCTGCCACAGTTGAAATAACAATGAACCAAATCAGTTATAGCAACCAAAATTTCACAGTAAATGAATTACATTAGCAAAGGATTGCACCCACCAGCAAATGGATGATTAACCCCTTAATACCCAAAAACGGATATCAACTTAACAAATAAGGTTTTTATCACAGTCAAACACACTGTCACAGGTCTGCTGTGATTGATTACCTCCCTCAAAATGTTTTTTGATGACCCCTGAGCTCTCTAGGGACGTCCTGGATCATGGAGGATGAAGTAGGAAGACTGTGACTGAATTTTTACTGCGCAAAAAAGCGCTAAAATAGGCCCCTCCCACTCATATTACAACAGTGGGAAATCTCAGTTAACTGTTTCTATGCAGAAATAAACGTTAGCCATGTGGAAAAATCATGCCCCAATAAGTTTTATCACCAAGTACCTCACAAAAAACGATTAACATGCCAGTAAACGTTTTGAACATTAAAAGATTATGAAGTGTTATTAATAAGCCTGCTATCAGTCGCTTTTACTGCAGTTAAGGCTCAAACATTACTTCAGCATTAACAGTATTTTCTTAGACAAATTCCATTCCCTAGAAAAATACTTCAGTGCACGTACACTAATCAGCCTAATACCAGTCGCTACCACTGCATTCAAGGCTGTACTTACATTACATTGGTAACAGCAGTATTTTCTAGTCAATTCCATTCCTTAGAAAAGTAATTTACTGCACATACCTCGTTTGCAGGGGGGCCCCGCATGCTATTCCCCTTTCTGAAGTTACCTCACTCCTCAGAATGTGCGAGAAACAGCCAGTGGATCTTAGTTACTTCTGCTAAGATCATAGAAAACGCAGGCAGATTCTTCTTCTAATACTGCCTGAGAACAAACAGCACACTCCGGTGCCATTTAAAATAACAAACTTTTGATTGAAGACATAAACTAAGTTTAAAAACACCACAGACCTCTCACAACGACCTATCTATGTTGAGTTGCAAGAGAATGACTGGATATGACATGTGAGGGGAGGAGCTATATAGCAGCTCTGCTTTGGGTGATCCTCTTGCAACTTCCTGTTGGGAAGGAGATATAATCCCATAAGTAATGGATGACCCGTGGACTGACTACACTTAACAAGAGAAATAAGGAATTGGAATAAATGTGCTTTATACAAAAAAATCATAACCACCACAAAAAGGGTGGGCCTCATGGACTCTTGCTAATATGAAAGAAATGAATTTATCAGGTAAGTTCTTACATAAATTATGTTTTCTTTCATGTAATTAGCAAGAGTCCATGAGCTAGTGACGTATGGGAACGTATGGGATAGCAGATACCCAAGATGTGGAACTTCCACGCAAGAGTTACTAGAGAGGGAGGGATAAAATAAAGACAGCCAATTCCGCTGAAAAATTAATCCACTACCCAAATCAAAAGTTTCAATTTTTATAATGAAAAAAACTGAAGTTATAGGCAGAAGAATCAAACCTAAACAGCTGCCTGAAGTACTATTCTACCAAAAACTGCTTCTGAAGAAGAGAAAACATCAAAATGGTAGAATTTAGTAAAAATATGCAAAGAAGACCAAGTCATTGCTTTGCAAATCTGATCAACAGAAGCTTCATTCTTAAAAGTCCAGGAAGTAGAAACTGACCTAGTAGAATGAGCCGAAATCCTCTGAGGCGGGGATTAACCCGACTCCAAATAAGCAAGATGAATCAAAAAAGCTTTAACCAAGATGGAAAAGAAATGACAGAAGCCTTCTGACCTTTCCTAAAACCAGAAAAAAATAACAAATAGACTAGAAGTCTTTCTGAAATCTGAGTAGCTTCAACATAATCTCAAAACTCTTACCTCATCCAAAGAATGTAAGAATCTCTCCAAAGAATTCTTAGTATTAGGACACAAGGAAGGGACAATAATTCCACTACTAATGTTGTTAAAAATTCACAACTTTAGGTAAAAATTGAAAAGAAGACAGCAAAACCACCTTATCCTGATGAAAAATCAGAAAAAGGAGACTCGCAAGAAAGAGCAGATAATTCAAAAACTGTTCTAGCTGAACAGATGTCTAAAAGGAACAATACTTTCCATGAAAGTAATTTAAATGTCCAAAGAAAGCTCATGCTCAAACGGAAGAGCCTGTAAAGCCCTCAGAACCAAATTAAGGAACTTGCAGACAAAAACCCTTATCTAAACCATCCTGAAGAAACTATAAAATCCTAGGAATTCTAAAAGAATGCCAAGAGAATTTATGAGAAGAGCATCAAGAGATGTAAATCTTTCAAATTCGATAATACATCTTACTAGACACAGATTTATGAGCCTGCAACATAGTATTAATCACTGAGTCAGAGAAATTTCAAAAACTAAGTACTAAGCGTTAAATCTCCATACCATCAAATTAATAATTTGAGTTCCTGATGGATAAAATGAATGTTAAGATATAAGGTCTGGCCTTAATGGAAGTGACCAAGATTGGCAACTGGACATCCGAACAAGAACCATATACCAAAACCTGTGTGGCCATGCTGGAGCCACCAGCAACACAAAAGATTGCTCCCTGATGATTTTGAAAATCACTCTAAAAAGAAGAACCAGAGGCGAAAAGATATAGGCAGATTGATAACTCCAAGGAAGTGTCAATGCATACACTGCTTCCGCCAGAGGATCCCCGGACCTGAATAGGCTCCTGGGAAGTTCCTTGTTTAGATGAGATGCCATCAAATCTATTTCTGGAAGCCCTCACATCTGAACAATTTGAAAAAATACATCTGGGTAAAGAGACCATTCTCCCAGATGTAAAGCTTGATTGACAGAGATAATCCACTTCCCAATTGTCTATACCTGGGAAATGGACCGCAGAAATTAGACAGGAGCTGGATTTAGCCCAAGCAAGTATCCGAGATACTTCTTTCACAGCCTAAGTACTGAGAGTCCCACCCTGATGATTGACATACGCCACAGTTGTGACATTATCTGTCTGAAAAACAATAACGTCTCTTTCTTCAAAAAGAAGCCAAAACTGAAGAACTCTGAAAAATGCACGGAGTTCCAAAATATCGATCGGTAATCTCGCCTTCTGAGATTTCCAAACCCCTTGTGCTGACAGAGATCCCCAGACAGCCTCCCAACCTTAAAGACTTGCATCTGTAGTGATCATGGTCCAGGCTGAATGAACCGAAGAGACCCGTAGAACTATATGATAGTGATCTAACCACCAAATCAAAGATAGTTGAACATTGGGATTCAAAGATATAAAAAGTGATATCCTAGAATCCCTGCACCATTAATTCAGTATAAAAAAAACTGGAAAGGTTTCTTATGAAAATGAGCAAAGGGAATCGAATCCAATGCTGCAGCCATAGTGCCTAAAACTTCCATGCATATAGCAAGTGAAGGAAATAATAGAGACTGAAGGTTCCGACAAACGGAACCCAATAAAATTGTCACTTGTCTGCTAGAGACAAAGACATTGACACAATCTATCTGGAAACCTGAAAAAAGGTGACCCTTGTCTGAGGAATCAAGGAGCTTTTGATAAAAAGATACTTTAACCATGTCTTGAAGCAAAAACAAAGTTGAATCATATGAGATTCCGCAGAATGAAAAGACTGAGCCAGTACCACGAGACCGTCCAAATAAGGAAAAACTGAGAACCTTGAAAAGATTCTTAGAGCTGTCGCTAGACCAAAAGGAAAAGCAACAAATTGGTAATGCTTGTCAAAAAAAGAGAATCTCAGAAAATGAAAATAATCTGAATGAAAACAGAAAATGAAGATATGCATCTATTGTATCTATTGTAAACTAATAATGCCATTACTTACCAAAAAGGCAGAATAGACCATATAAACTCCATTCTAAAAGATGGTATAGTTATATGACAATTCAAAAATATTTTCTATCTTTGAAATAATGAATAGTTTTGAATAAAACCCCCAAATCCTGTTCCTAAAAAGGAACTGGTATAAATACCCCAGAAAACTCCAGGTCTGAGCAGCGCCTTGAGCCCCAAAGGGTGACCAGCCGCGCTTCACAAGTACCCAATACATATAGGACTGAAACACACTTCAGGAAAGTGTGAGCCTTACTGGAATAGCTGGAATATGTTAGAGAGAGAAAAAAATACTTCTCACAGACGGTTTTACTCTGAATCCTATTCTGTATCCAAATCTAAGAAGTTTGGACCGAATTGAACCAAACAAATTTTTTAAAAAAGTCTTAACCTGCCCCTTACCAGCTAAGCTGGAATAAGAACTGCACCTAAATGCAAATTTGGGGAGCTGACTTTGATTTTTTAAATGGCTTAAATTGAATGAAGAAAACTTCCAATTATAAACATGTTACTTGGGGAAGAATTTAGAATTCCGTTCCTTAGTAAGAAAAAAAGCTTAACATTTAGCTTTAGAACTCAATCTTGAAGCCCAGAGTAACAGTTGAAGAATTGAATCAATTGTGAACCAAATAATTGATTACCTTGGAAAAAAAAGAAATATGGAATTTAGAAATCAAATTAGCATTCCAAGATTGAAATCATAAAGTTCTTCTAGCTAAAATAGCTAAAGACATAGATTAAACCTCATTTGCAAAAATATCAAGAAAATGACGACACAAATGAAATTATTAGCATGTTGATCAACTTAACAATGCTAAACAAATCATAATCCGATACTTGTTGCACTAAAGTATCCAACCAGAAAGCTGAAGCAGTTGCAACATCAGCCAAATAAATTACAGGTCTAAGAAAAGTACCTGAAAATAAATAATTTTCCTTAAATAAGATACAAGTTTCCCAAGGAAAAAAATAAATACTATCTGCTATAGGAATAGTAGAATGTTAGCAAGAGTAGAGATAGTCCCATTAACTTGAGGGATCTTCCTCAAAACTTAAAACTAACTGCCGACAAAGGATACAAAAAACCTTAAAGAAGGAATAAAAGAAATTCCCGGCCTATTCCATTCCCTAGTATCAAGAACTGGAAAAAAACCTCTGAAGAAACTACAGAAGGTTAATAAGCAGAATTTAAATGTTAGCTAGTCTTAATCAAAAGAACTAGTTACTTCAATATCCAAAATAATCAACACCTTTTCAACAAAAAACGAATGTACTCTATTTAAAAATAAAAAAGTAGATTTGTTAGTGTCAATATCTGATGAAGAATATTCTGAATGAGAAAAAACACCATCAGAGAAGGATAATTCAGTATGTTGTTGGTCATTTGAAACTTCATCAACTAAATGAGAAGTTTAAAAAAGACCTAAAAATTTTATTAGAAGGCGGGATAGCAGACAAAGCCTTTATACTAGAATCATAAAAATCCTATATTATAAAAGGCCAAGTGTGTTTGTCTGAAGCCATCATGCGCAGTAGAGACAAACACACTTGGCCTTAGTTTGACCTCCTCGCACGCACACCTCCGAGCTGAGAAGACACCTCGCAAGCGCACAGCTAACAGGACCTCGCACGCGCACCCACACACTTGGCCGCACGCGCACCTACCCACACACTTGGCCGCAGCACATTATATCGCGCACGCGCACCCTCGCACCCACACACCCACAAACTTGGCCGCACGCGCACCTAGCGCACATTATACCTCGCACGCGCACCCTCGCACCCACACACTTAGCCTCAGCGCGAGACAGCAACATTGCACGCGCATCCACACACTTAGCCTCAGCGCGAGACAGCAGCTGAATCCAGACTAGCGCGAGTAGTCGCGTGACTATCAGTTACAAGCGTCGCGAGGCTGGACAAAAGTTAATAAAAAACAGTGCAACGCTCCGCTATACCTCACAGTCAATTGAAAGCTCAGGACTTATGTATGTGCTACACAGCACATAGAAAACAAAAATTTTAGTTAAAAAAAAAAAAAGATTTGCTCAGGACTTATGTATGTGCTACACAGCACATAGAAAACAAGAGGGGGAGAGAGCGCAAAAAAGAGGGGGAGAGAGCGCAAAAGAGAGGGGGAGAGAGCGCAAAAAGAGGGGGAGAGAGCGCAAAAAAGAGGGGGAGAGAGCGCAAAAAAGAGGGGGGAGAGAGCGCAAAAGAATGGGGGAAGAGAGAGAGAGCTCAAAAGAGAGAGGGGGAGAGAGAGCTCAAAAGAGAGGGGGGGAGAGAGAGCTCAAAAGAGAGGGGGGGAGAGAGAGCTCAAAAGAGAGGGGGGGAGAGAGAGCTCAAAAGAGAGGGGGGGAGAGAGAGCTCAAAAGAGAGGGGGGGGAGAGAGAGCTCAAAAGAGAGGGGGGAGAGAGAGTGCACAAAAGAGGGGGAGAGAGAGTGCAAAAGAGAGGGGGAGAGAGCGCAAAAGAGAAGGGGGAGAGAGCGCAAAAGAGGGGAAGAGAGAGTGCAAAAGAGGGGAAGAGAGAGCAAAAGAGAGGGGGAGAGAGAGAGCAAAAACAGAATTTATGTTTACCTGATAAATTACTTTCTCCAACGGTGTGTCCGGTCCACGGCGTCATCCTTACTTGTGGGATATTCTCTTCCCCAACAGGAAATGGCAAAGAGCCCAGCAAAGCTGGTCACATGATCCCTCCTAGGCTCCGCCTACCCCAGTCATTCGACCGACGTTAAGGAGGAATATTTGCATAGGAGAAACCATATGGTACCGTGGTGACTGTAGTTAAAGAAAATAAATTATCAGACCTGATTAAAAAACCAGGGCGGGCCGTGGACCGGACACACCGTTGGAGAAAGTAATTTATCAGGTAAACATAAATTCTGTTTTCTCCAACATAGGTGTGTCCGGTCCACGGCGTCATCCTTACTTGTGGGAACCAATACCAAAGCTTTAGGACACGGATGACGGGAGGGAGCAAATCAGGTCACCTAAATGGAAGGCACCACGGCTTGCAAAACCTTTCTCCCAAAAATAGCCTCAGAAGAAGCAAAAGTATCAAACTTGTAAAATTTGGTAAAAGTGTGCAGTGAAGACCAAGTCGCTGCCCTACATATCTGATCAACAGAAGCCTCGTTCTTGAAGGCCCATGTGGAAGCCACAGCCCTAGTGGAATGAGCTGTGATTCTTTCGGGAGGCTGCCGTCCGGCAGTCTCGTAAGCCAATCTGATGATGCTTTTAATCCAAAAAGAGAGAGAGGTAGAAGTTGCTTTTTGACCTCTCCTTTTACCGGAATAAACAACAAACAAGGAAGATGTTTGTCTAAAATCCTTTGTAGCATCTAAATAGAATTTTAGAGCGCGAACAACATCCAAATTGTGCAACAAACGTTCCTTCTTTGAAACTGGTTTCGGACACAGAGAAGGTACGATAATCTCCTGGTTAATGTTTTTGTTAGAAACAACTTTTGGAAGAAAACCAGGTTTAGTACGTAAAACCACCTTATCTGCATGGAACACCAGATAAGGAGGAGAACACTGCAGAGCAGATAATTCTGAAACTCTTCTGGCAGAAGAAATTGCAACTAAAAACAAAACTTTCCAAGATAATAACTTAATATCAACGGAATGCAAGGGTTCAAACGGAACCCCCTGAAGAACTGAAAGAACTAAATTGAGACTCCAAGGAGGAGTCAAAGGTTTGTAAACAGGCTTAATTCTAACCAGAGCCTGAACAAAAGCTTGAACATCTGGCACAGCAGCCAGTTTTTTGTGAAGTAACACCGACAAGGCAGAAATCTGTCCCTTCAGGGAACTTGCAGATAATCCTTTTTCCAATCCTTCTTGAAGGAAGGATAGGATCCTAGGAATCTTAACCTTGTCCCAAGGGAATCCTTTAGATTCACACCAACAGATATATTTTTTCCAAATTTTGTGGTAAATCTTTCTAGTTACAGGCTTTCTGGCCTGAACAAGAGTATCGATAACAGAATCTGAGAACCCTCGCTTCGATAAAATCAAGCGTTCAATCTCCAAGCAGTCAGCTGGAGTGAAACCAGATTCGGATGTTCGAACGGACCCTGAACAAGAAGGTCTCGTCTCAAAGGTAGCTTCCAAGGTGGAGCCGATGACATATTCACCAGATCTGCATACCAAGTCCTGCGTGGCCACGCAGGAGCTATCAAGATCACCGACGCCCTCTCCTGATTGATCCTGGCTACCAGCCTGGGGATGAGAGGAAAGGGCGGGAACACATAAGCTAGTTTGAAGGTCCAAGGTGCTACTAGTGCATCCACTAGAGCCGCCTTGGGATCCCTGGATCTGGACCCGTAGCAAGGAACTTTGAAGTTCTGACGAGAGGCCATCAGATCCATGTCTGGAATGCCCCACAGCTGAGTGACTTGGGCAAAGATTTCCGGATGGAGTTCCCACTCCCCCGGATGCAATGTCTGACGACTCAGAAAATCCGCTTCCCAATTTTCCACTCCTGGGATGTGGATAGCAGACAGGTGGCAGGAGTGAGACTCCGCCCATAGAATGATTTTGGTCACTTCTTCCATCGCTAGGGAACTCCTTGTTCCCCCCTGATGGTTGATGTACGCAACAGTTGTCATGTTGTCTGATTGAAACCGTATGAACTTGGCCCTCGCTAGCTGAGGCCAAGCCTTGAGAGCATTGAATATCGCTCTCAGTTCCAGAATATTTATCGGTAGAAGAGATTCTTCCCGAGACCAAAGACCCTGAGCTTTCAGGGATCCCCAGACCGCGCCCCAGCCCATCAGACTGGCGTCGGTCGTGACAATGACCCACTCTGGTCTGCGGAATGTCATCCCTTGTGACAGGTTGTCCAGGGACAGCCACCAACGGAGTGAGTCTCTGGTCCTCTGATTTACTTGTATCTTCGGAGACAAGTCTGTATAGTCCCCATTCCACTGACTGAGCATGCACAGTTGTAATGGTCTTAGATGAATGCGCGCAAAAGGAACTATGTCCATTGCCGCCACCATCAACCCGATCACTTCCATGCACTGAGCTATGGAAGGAAGAGGAACGGAATGAAGTATCCGACAAGAGTCTAGAAGTTTTGTTTTTCTGGTCTCTGTTAGAAAAATCCTCATTTCTAAGGAGTCTATAATTGTTCCCAAGAAGGGAACCCTTGTTGACGGGGATAGAGAACTCTTTTCCACGTTCACTTTCCATCCGTGAGATCTGAGAAAGGCCAGGACAATGTCCGTGTGAGCCTTTGCTTGAGGAAGGGACGACGCTTGAATCAAAATGTCGTCCAAGTAAGGTACTACAGCAATGCCCCTTGGTCTTAGCACAGCTAGAAGGGACCCTAGTACCTTTGTGAAAATCCTTGGAGCAGTGGCTAATCCGAAAGGAAGCGCCACGAACTGGTAATGTTTGTCCAGGAATGCGAACCTTAGGAACCGATGATGTTCCTTGTGGATAGGAATATGTAGATACGCATCCTTTAAATCCACCGTGGTCATGAATTGACCTTCCTGGATGGAAGGAAGAATAGTTCGAATGGTTTCCATCTTGAATGATGGAACCTTGAGAAACTTGTTTAAGATCTTGAGATCTAAGATTGGTCTGAACGTTCCCTCTTTTTTGGGAACTATGAACAGATTGGAGTAGAACCCCATCCCTTGTTCTCTTAATGGAACAGGATGAATCACTCCCATTTTTAACAGGTCTTCTACACAATGTAAGAATGCCTGTCTTTTTATGTGGTCTGAAGACAACTGAGACCTGTGGAACCTCCCCCTTGGGGGAAGTCCCTTGAATTCCAGAAGATAACCTTGGGAGACTATTTCTAGCGCCCAAGGATCCAGAACATCTCTTGCCCAAGCCTGAGCGAAGAGAGAGAGTCTGCCCCCCACCAGATCCGGTCCCGGATCGGGGGCCAACATTTCATGCAGTCTTGGTAGCAGTGGCAGGTTTCTTGGCCTGCTTTCCTTTGTTCCAGCCTTGCATTGGTCTCCAAGCTGGCTTGGCTTGAGAAGTATTACCCTCTTGCTTAGAGGACGTAGCACCTTGGGCTGGTCCGTTTCTACGAAAGGGACGAAAATTAGGTTTATTTTTTGCCTTGAAAGGCCGATCCTGAGGAAGGGCGTGGCCCTTACCCCCAGTGATATCAGAGATAATCTCTTTCAAGTCAGGGCCAAACAGCGTTTTCCCCTTGAAAGGAATGTTAAGTAGCTTGTTCTTGGAAGACGCATCAGCCGACCAAGATTTCAACCAAAGCGCTCTGCGCGCCACAATAGCAAACCCAGAATTCTTAGCCGCTAACCTAGCCAATTGCAAAGTGGCGTCGAGGGTGAAAGAATTAGCCAATTTGAGAGCATTGATTCTGTCCATAATCTCCTCATAAGGAGGAGAATCACTATCGACCGCCTTTATCAGCTCATCGAACCAGAAACATGCGGCTGTAGCGACAGGGACAATGCATGAAATTGGTTGTAGAAGGTAACCCTGCTGAACAAACATCTTTTTAAGCAAACCTTCTAATTTTTTATCCATAGGATCTTTGAAAGCACAACTATCCTCTATGGGTATAGTGGTGCGTTTGTTTAAAGTGGAAACCGCTCCCTCGACCTTGGGGACTGTCTGCCATAAGTCCTTTCTGGGGTCGACCATAGGAAACAATTTTTTAAATATGGGGGGAGGGACGAAAGGAATACCTGGCCTCTCCCATTCTTTATTAACAATGTCTGCCACCCGCTTGGGTATAGGAAAAGCTTCTGGGAGCCCCGGCACCTCTAGGAACTTGTCCATTTTACATAGTTTCTCTGGGATGACCAACTTGTCACAATCATCCAGAGTGGATAATACCTCCTTAAGCAGAATGCGGAGATGTTCCAACTTAAATTTAAATGCAATCACATCAGGTTCAGCCTGTTGAGAAATGTTCCCTGAATCAGTAATTTCTCCCTCAGACAAAACCTCCCTGGCCCCATCAGACTGGGTTAGGGGCCCTTCAGAGATATTAATATCAGCGTCGTCATGCTCTTCAGTATCTAAAACAGAGCAGCCGCGCTTACGCTGACAAGTGTTTATTTTGGCTAAAATGTTTTTGACAGAATTATCCATTACAGCCGTTAATTGTTGCATAGTAAGTAGTATTGGCGCGCTAGATGTACTAGGGGCCTCCTGAGTGGGCAAGACTCGTGTAGACGAAGGAGGGAATGATGCAGTACCATGCTTACTCCCCTCACTTGAGGAATCATCTTGGGCATCATTGTCATTATCACATAAATCACATTTATTTAAATGAATAGGAATTCTGGCTTCCCCACATTCAGAACACAGTCTATCTGGTAGTTCAGACATGTTAAACAGGCATAAACTTGATAACAAAGTACAAAAACGTTTTAAAATAAAACCGTTACTGTCACTTTAAATTTTAAACTGAACACACTTTATTACTGCAATTGCAAAAAAACATGAAGGAATTGTTCAAAATTTATCAAATTTTCACCACAGTGTCTTAAAGCCTTAAAAGTATTGCACACCAAATTTGGAAGCTTTAACCCTTAAAATAACGGAACCGGAGCCGTTTTAAACTTTAACCCCTTTACAGTCCCTGGTATCTGCTTTGCTGAGACCCAACCAAGCCCAAAGGGGAATACGATACCAAATGACGCCTTCAGAAAGTCTTTTCTAAGTATCAGAGCTCCTCTCACATGCGACTGCATGCCATGCCTCTCAAAAACAAGTGCGCCACACCGGCGCGAAAATGAGGCTCTGCTTATGCTTTGGGAAAGCCCCTAAGGAATAAGGTGTCTAATACAGTGCCTGCCGATATTATTATATCAAAATACCCAGATAAAATGATTCCTCAAGGCTAAATATGTGTTAATAATGAATCGATTTAGCCCAGAAAAAGTCTACAGTCTTAATAAGCCCTTGTGAAGCCCTTATTTACGATCGTAATAAACATGGCTTACCGGATCCCATAGGGAAAATGACAGCTTCCAGCATTACATCGTCTTGTTAGAATGTGTCATACCTCAAGCAGCAAGAGACTGCACACTGTTCCCCCAACTGAAGTTAATTGCTCTCAACAGTCCTGTGTGGAACAGCCATGGATTTTAGTTACGGTTGCTAAAATCATTTTCCTCATACAAACAGAAATCTTCATCTCTTTTCTGTTTCTGAGTAAATAGTACATACCAGCACTATTTCAAAATAACAAACTCTTGATTGAATAATAAAAACTACAGTTAAACACTAAAAAACTCTAAGCCATCTCCGTGGAGATGTTGCCTGTACAACGGCAAAGAGAATGACTGGGGTAGGCGGAGCCTAGGAGGGATCATGTGACCAGCTTTGCTGGGCTCTTTGCCATTTCCTGTTGGGGAAGAGAATATCCCACAAGTAAGGATGACGCCGTGGACCGGACACACCTATGTTGGAGAAAGAGAGGGGGAGAGAGAGCAAAAGAGAGGGGGAGAGAGAGCAAAAGAGAGGGGGGAGAGAGAGAAAGCGCAAAAGAGGGGGGAGAGAGCGCAAAAGAGAGGGGGGGGAGAGAGAGTGCAAAAGAGGGCGAGAGAGAGAGCAAAAGAGGGCGAGAGAGAGCAAGAGGGGGGAGAGAGCAGATGAGGGGGGGAAGAGAGAGAGCGAGCAAAAGAGGTGGGAGAGAGAGAGCAAAAGAGAGAGGGGGAGAGAGACAGCAAAAGAGAGGGGGAGAGAGACAGCAAAAGAGAGAGGGGGAGAGAGACAGCAAAAGAGAGGGGCAGAGAGACGGCAAAAGAGAGGGGGAGAGAGACAGCAAAAGAGAGAGGGGGAGAGAGACAGCAAAGGAGAGGGGGAGAGAGACAGCAAAGGAGAGGGGGAAAGAGACAGCAAAAGAGAGAGGGGGAGAGATACAGCAAAAGAGAGGGGGGATAGAGACAGCAAAAAAGGGAGGGGGAGACAGCAAAAGAGAGGGGGAGAGAGACAGCAAAAGAAAGGGGGAGAGAGAGAGCAAAAGAGAGAGGGGGAGAGAGACAGCAAAAGAGAGGGGGGATAGAGACAGCAAAAGAGAGAGGGGGAGAGAGACAGCAAAAGAGGGGGGAGAGTGCAAAATAAGGGGGAGAGAGCGCAAAAAAGAGGGGGGGGAGAGCGCAAAAGAGTGGGGGGAGAGAGAGAGCTCAAAAGAGAGGGGGGGGAGAGAGAGAGCTCAAAAGAGAGGGGGGAGAGAGAGCTCAAAAGAGAGGGGGGGGGAGAGAGCTCAAAAGAGAGGGGGGAGAGAGAGCTCAAAAGAGAGGGGGGAGAGAGAGCTCAAAAGAGAGGGGGGAGAGAGAGCTCAAAAGAGAGGGGGGGAGAGAGTTTAAAAGAGAGGGGGGAGAGAGAGTGCACAAAAGAGGGGGAGAGAGCGCAAAAGAGAAGGGGGAGAGAGCGCAAAAGAGAAGGGGGAGAGAGCGCAAAAGAGGGGAAGAGAGAGTGCAAAAGAGGGGAAGAGAGAGCAAAAGAGAGGGGGAGAGAGAGAGCAAAAGAGAGGGGAAGAGAGAGCAAAAGAGAGGGGGGAGAGAGAGCAAAAGAGAGGGGGGAGAGAGAGCAAAAGAGAGGGGGAGAGAGAGCAAAAGAGGGGGAGAGAGAGCAAAAGAGAGGGGGGAGAGAGAGCGCAAAAGAGGGGGGAGAGAGAGCAAAAGAGAGGGGAGAGAGCAAAATAGGGGAGAGAGAGAGCAAAAGAGGGCGAGAGAGAGCAAGAGGGGGAAGAGAGCAGATGAGGGGGGGGAAAGAGAGAGCGAGCAAAAGAGGAGAGAGACAGAGCAAAAGAGGTGGGAGAGAGAGAGCAAAAGAGGGTGGAGAGAGAGCACAAGAGGAGAGAGAGAGAGCAAAAGAGGGGGGGAGAGTGCAAAATAAGGGGGAGAGAGAGAACTCAAAAGAGAGGGGGGGAGAGAGCGCAAAAGAGAGGGGGGAGAGAGAGGGAGCAAGGGTTGGAACCGCGGTACCTAAAAAATTGGCCCGTGTACACGGGCTTTAGGATTAATATTCTTATAAATTACTAAATATATCTTGTACATAAGATGTAAAAAGAATAGCAATAGATAATGCATAAATACTAATGGACTCTGCATGTAAAAGTTTATCATAAAAACTTATTACAAACCATAGCTAAATATAAACATTCATAACATTAAAATAAATGAACTTAGCTTTGGTAGGACTGATATCAGTCATCAGGAATCCCTCAGTATTTTCTGATACAGGAACAGCTTTTGAAATATCTTGCAATATGTAATAGAAAAAAACAACATATAAAGCAAAATTATAAAATTCCTTAAATGACAGTTTCAGGAATGGGAAAAAATGCAAAACAAACAAGCCTCTAGCCCATATTTTTTGGCGCCAAAAATGACGCCCACATTTTTTGGCGCAAAAAAACGTCTGTAACACACATGACTCAACCATGTGTAAACTTCCAGCGTCAACTATGGAGCCGGAAATGACGATATTTTGCACCAAAAAAGTTTGCGCCAAGAATGACGCAATAAATTGAAGCATTTTCTGCCCCGCGAGCCTAACAGCCTGCAAGGAAAAAAGTCAATTTGAAAATTTTTGAAGGTAAGAAAAAAATATTTATTCATATGCATTTTCCCAAAAATAATGAAACTGACAGTCTGAAAGAAGGAATACTGATTAACCTGAATCATGGCAAATATAAGTTTAAAACATATATTTAGAACTTTACATATAAAGTGCCCAACCATAGCTTTGAGTGTCATAAATAGAAATAAGATTTACTTACCCCAAGACACTCATCTACATATAGTAGATAGCCAAACCAGTACTGAAACGAGAATCAGTAGAGGTAATGGTATATAAGAGTATATCGTCGATCTGAAAAGGGAGGTAGGAGAAGAAATCTCTACGACCGATAGCAGAGAACCTATGAAATAGATCCCCTAGAGGAAGACCATTGTATTCAAATAGGCAATACTCTCTTCACATCCCTCTGACATTCACTGCACTCTGAGAGGAAAACCGGGCTTCAGCCTGCTGCGAAGCGCATATCAACGTAGAATCTAGCACAAAATTACTTCACCACCTCCATGGGAGGCAAAGTTTGTAAAACTGAATTGTGGGTGTGGTGAGGGGTGTATTTATAGGCATTTTAAGGTTTGGGAAACTTTGCCCCTCCTGGTAGGAATGTATATCCCATACGTCACTAGCTCATGGACTCTTGCTAATTTCATGAAAGAAATTATGCATACCTGATGATTTCATTTCCATCGAGGGGAGGAGAGTCCACGGCTTCATTCATTACTATTGGGAATTAAGAACCTGGCCACCAGGAGGAGGCAAAGACACCCCAGCCAAAGGCTTAAATACCTCCCCCACTTCCCTAATCCCCTAGTCATTCTGCCGAGGGAACCAGGAACAGTAGGAGAAATATCAGAGTATAAATGGTGCCAGAAGATGATGAAATTTAGGTCCGCTCAACGGAGATAAGGGCGGGAGCTGTGGACCCTCCTCCCCTCGATGGAAATGAAATCAGGTAAGCATAATTCATAGTTTTCCATCTAAAGGGGAGGAGAGTCCACGGCTTCATTCATTACTATTGGGAACAAATATCAAGCTCTAGAGGACACTGAATGAAACTGGGAGGGTAAAAGGCGGACCCTAATCTGAGGGCACCACAGCCTGCAAAATCTTTCTCCCAAAAACAGCTTATGTCCCGCTGTCTCATAAGCCAGAAGTAGCAGAGGCCCTTTGCCCCTTGCCCTTCCCTGAATACACCACAAAAAAGAGATGTAGACTGTCTGAAACCCTTTGTAGCCTGAAGATAAAACTTCAAAGCACGAACCACATCCAGGTTATAAAGTAACCTCTCCTTAGAAGAAGAAGGGTTAGGACACAAAGAAGGAACAACTATTTCCTGATTGAGGTTACGGTTAGACATCACCTTGGTGAGAAACCCCAACCCAGTGCGAAGTACAGCCTTATCCGCATAAAACACCAGATAAGTAGGATCACTTTGCAAGGTAGCTAGTTCCGACACTCTGCTTGCTAATGCAATAGCCAACAGGAAGAGAACCTTCCAGGACAGAATCTTAATGTCTAAGGAATGCATAGGTTCAAACGGAACCCTCTGCAAAACCCTAAGGACTAAGTTTAAGCTCCAAGGCAGAGCCGACTGTCTAAAGACAGGCCTGATCCTAGACAGAGCCTGAACAAAAGATTGGATGTCAGGGAGCTCAGCGAGTCTTGTATGCAACAAAACTGATAATGCTGAAATCTGTCTCTTTAAGGAACTAGCGGCAAGACCCGTCTCCAAACCATCTTGGAGAAAGGAAAGAATCCTGGATACCTTCAACTTATGCCAAGGATATCCATGCTTCTCACACCAGGACAAGTAAGTCCTCCACACCTTATGGTAGATGCGATGAGTGACTGGCTTCCTTGCCTGAATTAGAGTATCAATCACACTTTCAGAAAAGCATCTCTTGACTAAGACTAGGCGTTCAATATCCACGCAGTCAGCCTCATAGAATCTAGATTTCGATGTTGAAAGGGGCCCTATTCTAGCAGGTCCCCGCGACAGGGTAACCTCCACTGCGCAGAGGATGACATCCACATCAGATCCGCAAACCCCGTCCTCTGCACCCAAGGAGCAATCAGTATGGCTGAGGCCCGCTCCTGTTTCATGCTTGCCACTACACAAGGTAGAAGTGGTAACAGTGGAAAAATGTAAGCTAGGCTAAATCACCACTAAGGCATCTATCAGCTCTGCATGGGGATCCCTGGACCTCGACCCGTATCGAGGTAGCTTGTAATTGAGTCTGGACACCATGAGATCTATCTCCGGTGTACCCCATCTGAGAGAAATATCCGCAAACACTTCAGGGTGAAGAGACCATTCCCCCGGATGGAAGGATTGCCTGCTGAGAAATTCCGCTGTCCAGTTGTCTACACCTGGAATGTGAATCGCTGAGAGCGAGCAGTTGTGGGACTCCGCCCACTCCAGAATCCGAGAGACCTCCCTCATCGCGAGGAGGCTCATCGTACCCCCCTAATGGTTGATGTAAGCCACCGAGGTAATGTTGTCGGACTGGAATCTGATGAAACTGACCGACCCCAGAGAAGGCCATGCCTTCAGAGCATTGTAAATTGCTCGTAGTTCCAGGATGTTGATCGGAAGGAGAGACTCCTCCCTGGACCACTTTCCTTGTGCCATCCTGGCACCCCAAACAGCTCCGCATCCCGTCAGACTGGCGTCCGTGGTCACAATCTCCCAGGACGGTCTCAAGAAGGATGCCCCATGGACAGTTGCTCCGGACGAATCCACCAAAAGAGGGAGTTCTGGGTCCGAGCATTGATATCAGCTGTGATAGATCTGAATGATCGCCGTTCCACTGTCTCAACATGCACAATTGAAGAGGTCTGAGATGGAACCTGGCGAATGGGATGACATCTATGCTTGAAACCATGAGACCTATCACCTCCATACATTGAGCCACCGATGGGCTTGTGGAGGACCGAAGGGCAAAACAGGTGGACGCAAGCTTCCTGCGTCGCTCATCTGTGAGAAAACATAATTTATGCTTACCTGATAAATTTATTTCTCTTGTGATGTATCGAGTCCACGGATTCATCCTTTCTTGTGGGATATTCTCCTTCCCTACAGGAAGTGGCAAAGAGAGCACCCACAGCAGAGCTGTCTATATAGCTCTTCCCTTAGCTCCCCCCCAGTCATTCGACCGAAGGTTAGGAAGAAAAAGGAGAAACTATAGGGTGCAGTGGTGACTGAAAGTTTTAAAATAAAAATATATATGCCGGTCTTAAAAAACAGGGCGGGCCGTGGACTCGATACATCACAAGAGAAATACATTTATCAGGTAAGCATAAATTATGTTTTCTCTTGTAAGATGTATCGAGTCCACGGATTCATCCTTACTTGTGGGATACCAAAACCAAAGCTTTAGGACACGGATGAAGGGAGGGACAAGACAGATACCTTAAACGGAAGGCACCATTGCTTGTAGAACCTTTCTCCCAAAAATAGCCTCCGAAGAAGCAAAAGTATCGAATTTGTAAAATTTGGAAAAAGTATGAAGCGAAGACCAAGTCGCCGTCTTACAAATCTGTTCAACAGAAGCCTCATTTTTAAAAGCCCATGTGGAAGCCACAGCTCTAGTAGAATGAGCAGTAATTCTTTCAGGAGGCTGCTGTCCAGCAGTCTCATAGGCCAAACGGATGATGCTTTTCAGCCAAAAGGAAAGAGAGGTAGCCGTAGCCCTTTGACCTCTCCGTTTACCAGAATAAACAACAAATAATGAAGATGTTTGACGGAAATCCTTAGTTGCTTGTAAGTAGAACTTTAAAGCTCGAACCATATCAAGATTGTGTAACAGACGTTCCTTCTTTGATGAAGGATTAGGACACAGAGAAGGAACAACAATCTCTTGATTGATATTCTTATTAGAAACAACCTTAGGAAGAAACCCAGGTTTGGTATGCAAAACCACCTTACCTGCATGGAAAACAAGGTAAGGGGAATCACATTGTAAAGCAGATAGCTCAGAAACTCTTCGAGCCGAAGAGATAGCTACTAAAAACAAAACTTTCCAAGATAGAAGCTTAATATCTATGGAATGCATAAGTTCAAACGGAACCCCTTGAAGAACTTTAAGAACTAAGTTTAGGCTCCATGGCGGAGCAACAGGTTTAAATACAGGCTTGATTCTGACCAAAGCCTAACTAAATGCTTGAATGTCTGGGACATCTGCCAGACGTTTGTGTAGTAGAATAGACAAAGCAGATATTTGTCCTTTTAGGGAACTAGCTGATAATCCCTTCTCCAAACCTTCTTGGAGAAAAAGACAATATTCTAGGAATCCTAATCTTACTCCACGAGTAACCTTTGGATTCACACCAATAAAGATATTTGTGCCAAATCTTATGATAGATCTTCCTGGTGACAGGCTTTCTAGCCTGAATCAGGGTATCAATGACCGACTCAGAATCAGGCGTTCAATTTCCAAGCAGTCAGACGCAGAGAAATTAGATTTGGATGCGTGAACGGACCTTGGATTAGAAGGTCCCGCCTTATTGGCAGAGTCCATGGTGGAACAGAGGAAATGTCCACTAGGTCTGCATACCAAGTGCTGCGTGGCCACGCAGGTTGCTATCAGAATCACTGAAGCTCTCTTCTGCTTGATTCTGGCAACCAGACGTGGGAGGAGAGGAAACGGTGGAAATACATAGGCCAGATTGAAGGACCAAGGCACTGCTAGAGCATCTATCAGTACCGCCTTGGGATCCCGGGACCTGGACCCGTAACGAGGAAGTTTGGCATTCTGATGGGACGCCATCAGATCCAATTCTGGTGTGCCCCATAGCTGAATCAGCTGGGCAAATACCTCCGTATGGAGTTCCCACTCCCCCGGATGAAAAGTCTGACGACTTAGGAAATCCGCCTCCCAATTCTCCACTCCTGGGATGTGGATTGCTGAGAGATGGCAAGAGTGATTCTCTACCCATCAGATTATTTTGGTTACCTCCATCATCGCTAGAGAACTCCTTGTTCCTCCTTGATGATTGATATAAGCTACAGTCGTGATGTTGTCCAACTGAAACCTGATGAATTTGGCCGCAGCAAGCTGAGGCCACGCCTGAAGCGCATTGAATATCGCTCTCAGTTCTAGAATGTTTATCGGAAGAAGAGATTCCTCCCGAGACCATAAGCCCTGTGCTTTCAGGGAGTTCCAGACTGCATCCCAGCCTAGCAGGCTGGCATCTGTCGTTACAATGAGCCACTCTGGCCTGTGGAAATACATTCCCTGAGACAGGTGTTCCTGAGACAACCACCAGAGAAGAGAATCTCTGGTCTCCTGGTCCAGATGCAGTTGAGGAGATAAATCTACATAATCCCCATTCCACTGTTTGAGTATGCATAGTTACAGTGGTCTGAGGTGTAGGCGGGCAAAAGGAACTATGTCCATTGCCGCTACCATGAGTCCGATTACCTCCATACACTGAGCCACTGATGGCCAAGGAAAGGAATGAAGAGCTCGGCAAGTAGTTAAGAGTTTTGATTTTCTGACCTCCGTCAGAAATATTTTCATTTCTACCGAGTCTATCAGAGTCCCTAGGAAGGAAACTCTTGTAAGAGGGAAGAGAGAACTCTTTTTTATGTTCACCATCCACCCGTGAGAAAAGCCAACACGATGTCCGTGTGAGACTTGGCTAGCTGGAAAGTCGACGCCTGAATTAAGATGTCTCAGTAGAATTGGGACACATTCTAAGAGGGGGTTCCACAATGGCTTCCAAACATATTGAACAAGGATTTTCCTTGGTGTCAGACATGTTACACAGGATAGTAATGTAACAAGCAAGCTTGGAAAACACTGTAATCAAAGTAAATAACACTTAGAAATAAAACGGTACTGTGCCTTTAAGAGAAAAAAAGCTGCACAAATTCTGCAAAACAGTGTAAAAAAGCAGTAAACTTAACAACATTTTTACAGTAGTATCATACAGCCTTAGTAACTTTGCACAGCTATGGAAATAAACAATTAACCCCTTAATGGCAAAATCGGATTGCCACAGCACCTTGCCACAGCTCTGCTGTGGTGCCTACCTGCCCTTCAGAACGATTTGTGGGGAAAAAAAACTTCTTTTACAGCCCTCAAACACAGCAGGAACCTCTGGAGAAGCAGTTAGATGTCTCTGAGAAAAATAAACTGCGCAACTGAGGCGCGAAAATAGGCCCCTCCCACCTCACTCGATGTTTTGAGGCCTATCAGAAAAACACCAGAGTGTCTCTTAATTAACCATGTGGGTTAAAAAACCCTAAACAAGCCCCAATGACCCCTTTAGTCCCTTCAAAAAACATAATTTATTCTTACCTGATAAATGTATTTCTCTTGTGGTGTATCCAGACCACGGATCATCCATTACTTGTGGGATATTCTCATTCCCAACAGGAAGTTGCAAGAGGACACCCACAGCAGAGCTGTCTATATAGCTCCTCCCCTAACTGCCAAATCCAGTAATTCGACCGAAAACAAACAGAGAAAGGAGAAACCATAGGGTACAGTGGTGACTGTAGTTTAAAATTAAAAAATACCTGCCTTAAAATGACAGGGCGGGGCGTGGACTGGATACACCACAAGAGAAATAAATTTATCAGGTAAGCATAAATTATGTTTTCTCTTGTAAGGTGTATCCAGTCCACGGATCATCCATTACTTGTGGGATACCAATACCAAAGCTAAAGTACACGGATGAAGGGAGGGACAAGGCAGGTAATTAAACAGAAGGTACCACTGCCTGTAAAACCTTTCTCACAAAAATAGCCTCCGAAGAAGCAAAAGTATCAAATTTGTAGAATTTTGAAAAAGTATGAAGCGAAGACCAAGTCGCCGCCTTGCAAATCTGTTCAACAGAAGCTTCATTTTTAAAGGCCCATGAGGAAGCCACAGCTCTAGTAGAATGAGCTGTAATCCTTTCTGGAGGCTTTTTAGCCAAAAAGAAAGAGAGGTTGCCGAAGCCTTTTGACCTCTCCTCTGTCTAGAGTAGACAACAAACAAAGCAGATGTTTGACGAAAATCTTTAGTAGCTTGTAAGTAAAACTTTAAAGCACGAACTACGTCCAGATTGTGTAATAGACGTTCCTTCTTTGAATAAGGATTAGGACACAAAGACGGAACAACAATCTCTGATTGATATTCTTATTAGATACCACCTTAGGTAAAAACCCAGGTTTGGTACGCAGAACTACCTTATCTGCATGGAAGATCAGATAAGGAGAGTCACATTGTAAGGCAGATAACTCGGAAACTCTATGAGCCGAGGAAATAGCTACCAAAAAAAGAACTTTCCAAGATAAAAGTTTGATATCTATGGAATGAAGAGGTTCAAACTGAACCCCCTGAAGAACTTTAAGAACCAAATTTAAACTCCATGGTGGAGCAACAGGTTTAAACACAGGCTTGATTCTAACTAAAGCCTGACAAAATGCCTGAACGTCTGGGACATTCGCCAGATGCTTGTGCAAAAGAATAGATATCGCAGAAATCTGTCCCTTTAAGGAACTAGCTGACAATCCTTTCTCCAATCCTTCTTGGAGAAAAGATAATATCCTGGGAATCCTGACCTTACTCCATGAGTAGCCCTTGGATTCACACCAATAAAGATATTTACGCCATATCTTATGATAGATTTTCCTGGTGACAGGCTTTTGTGCCTGAATTAAGGTATCAATGACTGACTCGGAGAAACCACGCTTTGATAAAATCAAGCGTTCAATCTCCAGGCAGTCAGCCTCAGAGAAATTAGATTTGGATGGTTGAAGGGACCTTGAAGAAGAAGGTCCTGTCTCAGCGGCAGAGTCCATGGTGGAAAGGATGACATGTCCACCAAATCTGCATACCAAGTCCTGCGTGGCCACGCAGGCGCTATCAAGATCACTGATGCTCTCTCCTGCTTGATTTTGGCAATCAGACAAGGGAGCAGAGGAAACGGTGGAAACATATAAGCCAGGTTGAATGATTAAGGCTCTGCTAAAGCATCTATCAGCGTTGCCTTGGGGTCCCTGGACCTGGATCCGTAACAAGGAAGCTTGGCGTTCTGGCGAGACGCCATGAGATCCAGTTCTGGTTTGCCCCAACGATGAACCAATTGTGCAAACACCTCCGGATGGAGTTCCCACTCCCCCGGATGAAAAGTCTGTCAACTTAGAAAATCCGTCTCCCAGTTCTCTACACCTGGGATATGGATAGCTGATAGGTGGCAAGAGTGAATCTCTGCCCAGCGAATTATCTTTGAGACTTCTAACATCGCTAGGGAACTCCTTGTTCCCCCTTGATGGTTGATGTAAGCCACAGTCGTGATGTTGTCCGACTGAAATCTGATGAACCTCATTGTCACTAGATGAGGCCAAGCCTGAAGAGCATTGAATATCGCTCTTAGTTCCAGAATGTTTATTGGAAGGAGTGACTCCTCCTGAGTCCATGATCCCTGAGCCTTCAGGGAGTTCCAGACTGCACCTCAACCTAGAAGGCTGGCATCTGTCGTTACAATTGTCCAATCTGGCCTGCGAAAGGTCATACCTTTGGACAGATGGACCCGAGATAGCCACCAGAGAAGAGAATCCCTGGTCTCTTGATCCAGATTTAGTAGAGGGGACAAATCTGTGTAATCCCCATTCCACTGACTGAGCATGCAGAGTTGCAGCGGTCTGAGATGTAGGCGTGCAAACGGCACTATGTCCATTGCCGCTACCATTAAGCCGATTACTTCCATGCACTGAGCCACCGAAGGGCAAGGAATGGAATAAAGAACACGGCAGGAATTTAGAAGTTTTGATAACCTGGACTCCGTCAGGTAAATTTTCATTTCTACAGAATCTATCAGAGTCCCTAGGAAGGAAACTCTTGTAAGGGGGGGATAGAGAACTCTTTTCCTCGTTCACCTTCCACCCATGCGACCTCAGAAATGCCAACACTATTTCCGTATGAGACTTGGCAATTTGGAAGTTTGACGCCTGAATCAGGATGTCGTCTAAATAAGGGGCCACTGCTATGCCCCGCGGCCTTAGGACCACCAGAAGCGACCCCAGAACCTTCGTAAAAATTCTTGGGGCTGTAGCTAACCCAAAGGGAAGAGCTACAAACTGGTAATGCCTGTCTAGGAAGGCAAACCTGAGAAACCGATGATGATCTTTGTGTATCGGAATGTGAAGATAAGCATCCTTTAAATCCACTGTAGTCATGTATTGACCCTCCTGGATCATAGGTTGGATGGTACGAATAGTCTCCATCTTGAATGATGGAACTCTGAAGAATTTGTTTAAGATCTTTAGATCCAAAATTGGTCTGAAGGTTCCCTTTTTTTGGGGAACTACAAACAGATTGAGTAAAATCCCTGTCCCTGTTCCTCCTTTGGAACTGGATGGATCACTCCCATAACTAGGAGGTCTTGTACGCAGTGTAAGAATGCCTCTCCTCTTTATCTGGTTTGCAGATAATTGAGAAAGGTGAAATCTCCCTTTTGGGGGGAAGCCTTGAAGTCCAGAAGATATCCCTGGGATATAATTTCCAATGCCCAGGGATCCTGGACATCTCTTGCCCACGCCTCGGCGAAGAGCGAATGTCTGCCCCCTACTAGATCCGTTACCGGATAGGGGGCCGTTCCTTCATGCTGTCTTAGAGGCAGCAGCAGGCCAAAAATGGCCTGCTTACCCTTGTTCCAGGTCTGGTTTGGTCTCCAGACCGTCTTGGACTGAGCAAAAGTTCCCACTTGCCTTGAAGTTTCGAAAGGCACGAAAATTAGACTGTTTGGCCCTTGATTCAGACCTATCCTGAGGAAGGGCATGACCTTTTCCTCCAGTGATATCAGCAATAATCTCCTTCAAACCAGGCCCGAATAGGGTCTGCCCCTTGAAGGGAATGTTAAGCAGCTTAGACTTTGAAGTAACGTCAGCTGACCATGATTTAAGCTATAGCGCTCTGCGCGCCTGGATAGCAAAACCAGAATTCTTAGCCGTTAGTTTAGTCAAATGAACAATGGCATCAGAAACAAAAGAATTGGCTAGCTTAAGTGCTCTAAGCTTGTCAAGTATGTCATCCAATGGAGTCGCTACCTGTAAAGGCTCTTCCAGAGACTCAAACCAGAACGCCGCAGCAGCAGTGACAGGAGCAATGCATGCAAGGGGCTGTAGGATAAAACCTTTTTGAATAAACATTTTCTTAAGGTAACCCTCTAACTTTTTATCCACTGGATCTAAGAAAGCACAACTGTCCTCGACAGGGATAGTAGTACGCTTTGCTAGAGTAGAAACTGCTCCCTCCACCTTGGGAACTGTCTGCCATAAGTCCCGTGTGGTGGCGTCTATTGGAAACATTTTTCTAAAAATAGGAGGGGGAGAGAACGGCACACCTGGTCTATCCCATTCCTTAGTAATAATTTCTGTAAACCTTTTAGGTATTGGAAAAACATCAGTACACACCGGCACTACATAGTATTTATCCAGTCTACACAATTTCTCTGGCACTGCAATTGTATCACAGTCATTCAGAGCAGCTAAAACCTCCCTGAGTAACACGCAGAGGTGTTCAAGCTTAAATTTAAATGTAGAAATATCAGAATCAGGTTGCATCATCTTCCCTGAGTCAGAAACATCACCCACAGAAAGAAGCTCTCCTTCTTCAGCTTCTGCATATTGTGAGGCAGTATCAGACATAGCTCTTAAAAGCGTCAGTATGCTCTGTATTTCGTCTAACTCCAGAGCTATCTCGCTTTCCTCTAAATTCAGGTAGTCTGGCTAATACCGCTGACAGTGTATTATTCATGACTGCCGCCATGTCTTGTAAAGTAAACGCTATGGGCGCCCTAGATGTACTTGGCGCCATTTAAGCGTGAGTCCCTTGAGCAGGAGTCAAAGGATCTGACACGTGGGGAGAGTTAGTCGGCATAACTTCCCCCTCGTCAGATTCCTCTGGTGATAAATTTATTAAAAACAGAATATGATCTTTATTGCTTAAAGTGAAATCAGTACATTTGGTACACATTCTAAGAGGGGGCTCCACAATGGCTTTTAAACATAATGAACAAGGAGTTTCCTCTATGTCAGACATGTTTATACAGACTAGCAATGAGACTATCAAGCTTGGAAAACATTTCAAATCAAGTTAACAAGCAATTATAATAAACGGTACTGTGCCTTTAAGAGAAACAAATTTTGTCAGAATTTGAAAAACAGTGAAAAAAGGCAGTAAATCAAACGAAATTTTTACAGTGTGTATAATAAGCTAACAGAGCATTGCACCCACTTGCAAATGGATGATTAACCCCTTAGTTCAAAAAACGGATCAAAAAAACGATATAGACGTTTTTTAACAGTCACACCAAACTGCCACAGCCTTGCTGTGGGCCTACCTTCCCCAACAAACGATTTTGGAAAGCCTAAGAGCCCTTTAGAGATGTCCTATAGCATTCAGGGGACTCTGGAGGAAGCTGGATGTCTCAGTCTGTAAAAGTTACTGCGCAAAAAAAGCGCTAAATTAGGCCCCTCCCACTCATAGTAACACAGTGGAAAGCCTCAGGAAACTGTTTCTAGGCAAATTTAAGCCAGCCATGTGGAAAAAAACTAGGCCCCAATAAAGTTTTATCACCTCAGAAAGCAAGCATGATACCGGTCGCTATTAAATCACTGTATTCAGGCTTACCTTACATAAATTTGGCATCAGCAGCATTTTCTAGCATTCACATCTTCTAGAAAAATCTTAACTGCACATACCTCATAGCAGGATAACCTGCACGCCATTCGCCCGCTGAAGTTATCTCTCTCTTCAGTCATGTGTCAGAACAGCAATGGATCTTAGTTACAACCTGCTAAGATCATAGAAATCACAGGCAGAATCTTCTATTTTTCTGCCTGGAACAAAATATTACAACTCCGGTACCATTTAAAAATAATAAACTTTTGATTGAAGTAAAATAACAGCTACATTTCACCACTTCTCTCTTACTACCTCCATGTTTGTTGAGAGTTGCAAGAGAATGACTGGATATGGCAGTTAGGGGAGGAGCTATATAGACAGCTCTGCTGTGGGTGTCCTCTTGCAACCTCCTGTTGGGAATGAGAATATCCCACAAGTAATGGATGATCCGTGGACTGGATACACCTTACAAGAGAAAAAGTTATAATTGCATCATTTACTGAATAAACAAAAACGTTGTTATTTTTTTTTTCTAACAGTGTCACCAGTAACTAATGAGCCCTTTATGCAAGCTGAAATTCCTATCCAAGTGTCTGAATACAGCTTACCCTTCCCTCATGGGGATATTGCCAGCCTTTTCTAGAATTAACACAGTCTGTCTAGAAAAATATAGACTGAACATACCTCATATCCAGCTTAGCATGCAAACCGTTCCTCCAACTGAAGTTTTCCTGCACTCTTCAGCCCTTGTGAGAACAGCAGTGGATCTTAGTTACAAAGTGCTAAGATCATCATCCTCCTTGCAGAAATCTTCATCCCTTTCCTGCCAGAGAGTAAATAGTACACACCGGTACCATTTAAAATAACAAACTTTTGCATGATAAATAAAAAAACTAAACATTTTTGTCACCACACTCGCTCTGCCCTTCCTAGTACTTAGAGTAGGCACAGAGAATGACTGGGGGGTGGAGCTAAGGGAGGAGCTATATAGACAGCTCTGCTGTGGGTGCTCTCTTTGCCACTTCCTGTAGGGAAAGAGAATATCCCACAAGAACAGATGAATCCGTGGACTCGATACATCTTACAAGAGAAATATCTTCATGGACATAGAGTCTATTATCGTGCCCAGGAACTCCACCCTGTTGCTGGGAACCAGGGAACTCTTTCCTGAGTTAATCTTCCAACTGTGAGATTGGAGCAGAAGAAGAAGAGCCCTCAAATGATCCTTTGCGAGGCTGAGCGACGGCACCTGAACCAGGATGTCGTCCAGGTAAGGTGCCACTGCAATGCCCCTGGATCTGGCCACTGCAAGCAGTGCCCCCAGAACCTTCGAGAAGACTCTCGGGTCTGTTGCCAGACCAAAGTGTTGGTCCAAATCTTAGGAACCTGAAGTGGTCCCTGTGGATTGGCACATGAAGGTAAGCATCCTTCAAGTCTACAGTTGTCATGAACTGTCCCTCTTGAACTAGGGGCAGAATAGATCTGATTAATTCCATTTTGAACGATGGAACATTCAGAAACTTGTTTAAACAATTTAGAACCAGAATCGGACGGAACGTGCCCTCCTTCTTTGGAACCACAAAAAGTTTGGAATTGTACAATAACCCAGAGAGAGGCGAGATCTCTCACACACTCTAGTAAGGCGTCTCTCTTCTCTAGTCTTGAAGACAGGTTTGACAGGAGGAATCTGCCCTCGGGCAGATGGGATCCGAACCCTATCCTGTAACCCTGGGATACAACTTTTAGAACCCAAGGGTCCTGAACGTCTTGCAACCATGCGTCTGAGAATAGAGATAACCTTCCCCTTACATGATCCGGAGACTGGTCGGGGGCCGCCCCTTCATGCCGATTTCGTCTTGGCGGGCTTCTTGCTCTGCTTAGACTTGTCCAAGATTGAGCCGGCTTCTAAGATCCCTTGGACTGGTCCACTTTTGCGGTGGGTTGCTGGTGCTGGGTCTTGTCCGCACGAAAGGGACGAAAAGTAGATCCCTTAGGCTTAGCCTTCTTATCCTGGGCTAGGAAAGCTCCCTTGCCTCCTGTAACCATGGATATGATCGAATCCAACACTGGACCGAACAGGATCTTCCATTGAAAAGATAGGGACAACAGCCTCGACTTAGAGGTCATGTCCACAGACCAAGATTTTAGCCAAAGAGCCCAAAGAAAAACCTGACACCTTAGCATTCAGGCGAATAATTTGCATATTGGCATCACAGATGAAAGAATTGGCGGCCTTTAGCGCCTTAATCTTCTCCTGTATCTCGTTGATGGAGGTCTCCCCTTCGACAATTACACACAGGGATTTACACCAATATGTTGCAGCTCCAGTGACCGCCACAACAACCGCTGCTAGATGAAAAACAAACCCTGTGTGCTGAAACATCTTTCTCAACATGTTTTCCAGCTTTTGAGCCATGGGCTCCTTAAACAACAAACTATCCTCGAGGGGAATAATTGTCTGCTTCGCAAGCGTAGAGATAGCCCCATCCAGCTTAGGAATGGTCCCCCACAGCTCAAGCTGATAGTCCGGAACGGGGAACAGTTTTTTAAAAGAAGGGGAAAAGGACAAACCTAATCGCTCCCATTCGTTCTTAATAATATTTGCCATCTTAACGGGAACCGGGAAAGTCTGAGGTACTACCCTGTCCTCGTATACCTTGTCAAGCTTAGGAATCACAGGTTTCTCCAGGATCTTAGGTTCCGGAACCTCCAGAATAGCAAGCACCTGCCACAGCAGAAAGCGCAAATTCTCTATCCTAAACCTATAACCAGGCTCCTCCGCAGCCGGAGGTTTAGATGACATGGACTCTGACCCAGAAGGCACCTCCTCCGAAGAGTCGGAGTGGGCCTCGTCATTGTATAGAGCCTCTGGATCTTCCATCAGCGTACACAAACCCTGGGCCGGGCCGCCATGATACACCCTACGCTTGCGCCTAGAAGAAGTGGTAAGCCATGGATCACTTTTGAAACCGCCGATTCCAGTTGGTCCGCAAAGTCTGACGGCCAACAAATCTCTCCCAAAGGAGTAACGTTGGACCCCGGGGCGCTGCATGTGTAATCGGAGATGAATGTATGGAATGCACCTAACAAGACGAAGAACCCTCAGAGGTGGAAGGGCTCAGTAGTACTAGATATCCGTTTACATTTAGATGTTGTAACTTTATCAAGGCATGTGGAACATAGTTGAGCAGCCTGATCTACCAGAACCTCCTTACAATAAACACAGGAATGAGACTTTGTTAAAGAGGGAGAGCCCTCTAACGCGTCAGTCTTCCATAGCTTGCGCTCTTGTTCAGACTAACTTAATTTACAAAAAAGCACCTTTATACCGCCAATGGCCGTGGCACTCACCACCTCCTAGGACCCGGACTACAGAAACCTCTACGTCTCCTGCGCCACAGATCAACAGAGAAGGAGAGATAGGCACACCCAGTCACATGGAGTGCCTGGCAGGACCGCCCCTGCACTAGGGAAAAACGTGCAAAAAATGGCCGTGCAAGATTCCCACAAATAGCCTGAAAGTTCCACACATTGCCAGAGCCCCATCTCGCACATAACGCAGCAATGGCACAATAAACAATATCATGTATTAACCCCCCCTGTTCAATAATCCCCTTTCCAGGAATATTAACCCTTGATTCTGTAAAGATAAAAAAGGTGTCACACTATGACCCTGTCTTCTAAGTTAATATTAATAAAAAATGAAACGATCTTACCAGAATCTACACAGTTGAACAGGAACACGGCCCTTCAAGTGTGACAGGTTAGTAGCCTCGCCCCTGACATGGACTTGAGTGTAGAAAGCAGGCAGCAAAACTTGTCAACGCCAATTGCTTGTGGAGCTGTTAATATGAGTCAGGATGGTTTTGCAGAAAGACTCTCCCTACATCTCCGGACTCTAACTTTCGGCCAGGCTCTCACTGAGAGGCTCACAGGACTACTTAAAACTCCAGTCCCAATGCGAAGAGTACTACCCTCCATAAGAGACTACTCCGATCTTCGGCCCTTCTCTGCCATCCTCCTGTGACGAAAGAAATGACTGAAGGATGAGGTAAGTGGGGAGGTATTTGAGCCTTTGGCTTTGGTGTCTTTGCCTCCTCCTGGTGGCCAGATTCTTAATTCCCAACAGTAATGAATGAAGCCGTGGACTCTCCTCCCCTTTAGATGGAAAAAGGGATAATCTTTCTTTTTAACCAAAACAAATTCTGGTGTTGACTGTCCCTTTAAATATTTTATTTTTCCCTTTCATGGGCATAGAAGAAAACCTTGAGTAGAAAGCTATGCAGTATAGGAGACTAGTATCAATGTTCGCTAGGAATGGATAACAATGCTCTGACCATTAGGTGGCGCTAATAAACATGTATAAAACTGCCCATAAGTGACATAATAAAGAAACTTATAGTTCACTCCTCAGTACCAGGGAAGGTATTTGCAATCCAGTAAATATATGAGCATATTAAAAATTAAAGCAAATAAATAAATCTAGCACCGATATTCCTGCATGTCCTTTCTTTCCCTGCCAAGTGGCAGTATATATATATATATATATATTTTTTTTTTTTATTTTTTTTTTAACTTTACGTTTAACCTTTATCTGTAAAAAGTGAGCGTGTTTTTAGTAAAGTGGCAGTAATATATGAAAAAAACAGAAGCCTTTTAACAGGAGAACATGCTGAAATGTTATGCTTTCTGCACTAAGTTTTTCTACTTAACTGGGAGTATTTTGGGAAGCCATTTAAGAAGTTAATTTTCAAGCACTTTATTTTTCCCAGTTGTTTACTTTTAATGTTTAAAATTTTAATAACCATGTTCAGTTTATACCAGATTTGTGTAGAAATTGTGTTGATTTTTCAAAATTTTAAATGTACAGAATATCGGCCCCTGTTATCGGCCTGAAAGAAGGTCATTAATTGGTATTGGCCCTGAAAAACCGATATCAGTCTATCCCTAATCTTTTTAGCTATAACAATAGTTTAGACACAACACACGTGCACATTTACCTCGGCTGATGATGTCACTGGTTTCCACATCTCCAAGCTGATGCCTCACACACAGATCTTCTGTTTTCACAAATTTCACTATATCAGCTTTATCTTCTACTGTACAAATAAAGCAGATTCAGTTTTTATATATTAATCATAAAAACATAATTTATGCTTACCTGATAAATTTATTTCTCTTGTAGTGTATTCAGTCCACGGGTCATCCATTACTTATGGGATATATTCCCTTCCCAACAGGAAGTTGCAAGAGGATCACCCAAGCAGAGCTGCTATATAGCTCCTCCCCTCACATGTCATATCCAGTCATTCGACCGAAACAAGACGAGAAAGGAGAAACCATAGGGTGCAGTGGTGACTGGAGTATTAATTAAAATTTAGATCTGCCTTAAAAAGGACAGGGCGGGCCGTGGACTGAATACACTACAAGAGAAATAAATTTATCAGGTAAGCATAAATTATGTTTTCTCTTGTTAAGTGTATTCAGTCCACGGGTCATCCATTACTTATGGGATACCAATACCAAAGCTAAGTACACGGATGATGGGAGGGACAAGGCAGGAACTTAAACGGAAGGAACCACTGCCTGTAGAACCTTTCTCCCAAAAACAGCCTCCGAAGAAGCAAAAGTGTAAAATTTGTAAAATTTTAAAAAAGTGTGAAGCGAAGACCAAGTCGCAGCCTTGCAAATCTGTTCAACAGAGGCCTCATTCTTAAAGGCCCAGGTGGAAGCCACAGCTCTAGTGGAATGAGCTGTTATTCTCTCCGGGGGCTGCTGTCCAGCAGTCTCATAGGCTAAGCGTATTATGCTACGAAGCCAAAAGGAGAGAGAGGTTGCCGAAGGTTTTTTGACTTCTCCTCTGCCCAGAGTAAACGACAAACAGTGAAGAAGTTTGACGAAAATCCTTAGTTGCCTGTAAATAGAATTTCAGGGCACGGACTACGTCCAGATTGTGCAAAAGTCGTTCCTTCTTTGAAGAAGGATTAGGACATAATGACGGAACAACAATCTCCTGATTGATATTCCTGTTAGAGACTACTTTAGGTAAAAACCCAGGTTTAGTACGCAGAACTACCATGTCTGAATGGAAAATCAGATAAGGAGAATCACAATGTACGGCGGATAACTCCGAGACTCTTCGAGCCGAGAAAATAGCCACCAAAAACAGAACTTTCCAAGATAAAAGTTTAATATCAACGGAATGAAGGGGTTCAAACGGAACTCCTTGAAGAACTTTAAGAACCAAGTTTAAGCTCCACGGAGGAGCAACAGTTTTAAACACAGGCTTAATCCTAGCTAAGGCTTGACAAAAGGCCTGGACGTCTGGAACATCTGCCAGACGCTTGTGCAAAAGAATAGACAGAGCAGAAATCTGTCCCTTTAAAGAACTAGCTGATAAGCCTTTTTCCAAACCCTCTTGGAGAAAGGACAAAATCCTTGGAATCCTAACCTTACTCCATGAGTAACTCTTGGATTCGCACTAATACAGGTATTTACGCCATATCTTATGGTAGATTTTTCTGGTAACAGGCTTTCGTGCCTGTATCAAGGTATCAATAACTGACTCGGAGAAGCCACGCTTTGATAGGATCAAGTGTTCAATCTCCACGCAGTCAGTCTCAGAGAAATTAGATTTGGATGATTGAAAGGACCTTGTATTAGAAGGTCTTGCCTCAAAGGTAGAGTCCATGGTGGACAGGACGACATGTCCACTAGGTCTGCATACCAGGTCCTGCGTGGCCACACAGGCGCTATCAGAATCACTGATGCTCTCTCCTGATTGATTTTGGCAATCAGTCGAGGGAGCAGAGGAAACGGTGGAAACACATAAGCCATGTTGAAGAACCAAGGAGCTGCTAGAGCATCTATCAGCGTCGCTTCCGGGTCCCTGGACCTGGATCCGTAACGAGGAAGTTTGGCGTTCTGGCGAGACGCCATGAGATCCAACTCTGGTTTGCCCCAATGATGGATCAGTTGAGCAAAAACCTCCGGATGGAGTTCCCACTCCCCCGGATGAAAAGTCTAACGACTTAGAAAGTCCGCCTCCCAGTTCTCCACGCCTGGGATGTGGATCGCTGACAAGTGGCAAGAGTGAGACTCTGTCCAGCGAATTATCTTTGAGACTTCTAACATCGCTAGGGAGCTCCTGGTTCCCCCTTGATGGTTGATATAAGCCACAGTCGTGATGTTGTCCGACTGAAATCTGATGAACCTCAGTGTTGCTAACTGAGGCCAAGCTAGAAGAGCATTGAATATTGCCCTTAGCTCCAGAATATTTATTGGGAGGAGTTTCTCCTCCTGAGTCCAAGATCCCTGAGCCTTCAGGGAATTCCAGACTGCGCCCCAGCCTAGGAGGCTGGCATCTGTTGTTACAACCGTCCAATCTGGTCTGCGAAAGGTCATGCCCCTGGACAGATGGACCCGAGATAGCCACCAGAGAAGAGAATCTCTGGTCTCTTGATCCAGATTTAGTAGGGGCGACAAATCTGAGTAATCCCCATTTCACTGACGTAGCATGCACAATTGCAACGGTCTGAGATGTAGGCGCGCAAATGGCACTATGTCCATTGCCGCTACCATTAAGCCGATTACTTCCATGCACTGAGCCACTGACGGGCGTGGAATGGAATGAAGGACCCGGCAAGCATTTAAGAGTTTTGATAGCCTGGCCTCTGTCAGGTAGATTTTCATTTCTACAGAATCTATCAGAGTCCCTAGGAAGGAGACTCTTGTGAGTGGTGATAGAGAACTCTTTTCCACGTTCACCTTCCACCCATGCGACATTAGAAATGCCAGAACTATCTCTGTATGAGATTTGGTAATTTGCAAGCTTGACGCCTGTATCAGGATGTCGTCTAGATATGGAGCCACCGCTATGCCTCGCGGTCTTAGAACCGCCAGAAGAGAGCCCAGCACCTTTGTAAAGATTCTCGGGGCCGTAGCCAACCTGAAGGGGAGAGCTACAAACTGGTAATGCCTGTCTAGAAAGGCAAATCTTAGGAACCGATGATGATCTTTGTGAATCGGTATGTGAAGGTAGGCATCCTTTAAATCCACTGTGGTCATGTACTGCCCCTCTTGGATCATGGGTAGGATAGTCCGAATAGTTTCCATTTTGAATGATGGAACTCTTAGGAATTTGTTTAAGATCTTTAGGTCCAAAATTGGTCTGAAGGTACCCTCTTTCTTGGGAACCACGAACAGATTTGAATAAAACCCCTGTCCTTGTTCCAACCGCGGAACTGGGTGGATCACCCCCATTACTAGGAGGTCTTGTACGCAACATAGTAATGCCTCTTTCTTTATCTGGTTTTCTGATAACCTTGAAAGATGAAATCTCCCTTGAGGAGGAGAAGCCTTGAAGTCCAGAAGACATCCCTGAGATATGATCTCCAACGCCCAGGGATCCTGGACATCTCTTGCCCATGCCTGGGCGAAGAGAGAAAGTCTGCCCCCTACTAGATCCGTTTCCGTATAGGGGGCCATCCCTTCATGCTGTCTTAGGGGCAGTAGCAGGTTTTCTGGCCTGCTTGCCCTTGTTCCAGGACTGGTTAGTTTTCCAGGCCTGTCTGTAACGAGCAACGGTTCCTTCCTGTTTTGGGGCGGAGGAAGTTGACGTTGCTCCTGCCTTGAAATTTCGAAAGGCACGAAAATTAGACTGTTTGGCCTTTGATTTGGCCCTGTCCTGAGGAAGAGTATGACCCTTACCTCCAGTAATGTCAGCGATAATTTCTTTCAAGCCGGGTCCGAATAAGGTTTGCCCCTTGAAAGGAATATTAAGCAATTTAGATTTAGAAGTCACATCAACTGACCAGGATTTAAGCCATAACGCTCTGCGCGCCTGGGTGGCAAATCCGGAGTTCTTAGCCGTTAGTTTAGTTAAATGTACAATGGCATCAGAAACAAATGCATTAGCTAGCTTAAGTGCTTTAAGCTTGTCCATAATTTCATCCAATGGAGCTGAGTGAATGGCCTCTTCTAGAGACTCAAACCAGAATGCCGCAGCAGCAGTGACAGGCGCAATGTATGCAAGGGGCTGCAAGATAAAACCTTGTTGAACAAACATTTTCTTAAGGTAACCTTCCACTTTTTTATCCATTGGATCCGAAAAAGCACAACTATCCTCCACCGGGATAGTGGTACGCTTAGCTAAAGTAGAAACTGCTCCCTCCACCTTAGGGACCGTCTGCCATAAGTCCCGTGTAGTGGCGTCTATTGGAAACATTTTTCTAAATATAGGAGGTGGGGAAAAGGGCACACCAGGTCTATCCCACTCCTTGCTAATAATTTCTGTAAGCCTTTTAGGTATAGGAAAAACATCAGTACACACCGGTACTGCATAGTATCTATCCAGCCTACATAATTTCTCTGGAATTGCAACTGTGTTACAGTCATTCAGAGCCGCTAAAACCTCCCCTAGCAATACACGGAGGTTCTCAAGCTTAAATTTAAAATTAGAGATCTCTGAATCCTGTTTCCCTGGATCAGATCCGTCACCAACAGAATGAAGCTCTCCGTCCTCATGTTCTGCAAACTGTGACGCAGTATCGGACATGGTTCTTGTAGCACCAGCGCGCTCTATTCTTACCCCAGAGCAATCGCGCTTGCCTCTTAATTCTGGCAATTTAGATAATACTTCTGTCAGGGTATTATTCATAATAGTAGCCATGTCTTGTAAAGTGATTTGTATGGACGTCCCTGATGCACTTTGGCGCCACAATATCACGCGCCTCCTGAGCGGGAGGCGAAGGTACTGACACGTGAGGAGAGTTAGTCGGCATAACTTCCCCCTCGTTGTCTGGTGATAATTCCTTTATAGATAAAGACTGGCCTTTATTATTTAAAGTGAAATCAATACATTTAGTACACATATTTCTATGGGGCTCCACACTGGCCTTTAAACATAGTGAACAAACAGATTCATCTGTGTCAGACATGTTTAAACAGACTAGCAATAAAACTAGCAGACTTGGAAAACACTGTAAATAATTTTACAAGCAATAAAGAAAAACGCTACTGTGCCTTTAAGAAGCACAAAAAAACTGTCACAGTTGAAATAACAATGAACCAAATCAGTTATAGCAATCAAATTTTCACAGTAAATGTATTAAGTTAGCAGAGCATTGCACCCACTTGCAAATGGATGATTAACCCCTTAATACCCAAAACGGATTTTTATAAGCAGTAAAGAAAAAAACATTTTTTAATACAGTCAAAAACCACTGTCACAGGTCTGCTGTGACTGATTACCTCCCTCAAAATGACTTTTGAAGTCCCTTAAGCTCTCTGGAGACGACCTGGGTCATGCAGGAAGAAGCAGGAAGACTGAGCCTGAATTTTTACTGCGTCAAAAAAGCGCTAAAATAGGCCCCTTCTACACAAAATTACAACATTGGGAGTTTCAGTTAACTGTCTCTATGCAGAAATACCGGTCAGCCATGTGGAAAAAATGTATACCCCAATAAGTTTTATCACCAGTGTACCTCACAAAACGAATAAACATGCCAGCAAAATCGTTTTAAACATCCTTTTTTTAAGGAGTATGAATCTCTATTGATAAGCCTGATACCAGTCTTCCTACTGCATTTAAGGCTTATAACATCACTTCAATATTAATAGCATTTTCTCAGTCAAATTCCATTCCTTAGAAAATTACTTTACTGTATATATTTAAATCAGCCTGCTAACAGTCGCTCTCACTGTATTAAAGGCTTTACTTACATTACATCGGTATCAGCAGTATTTTCTTAGTCAATTCCATTCCTTAGAAAAATAATTTACTGCACATACCTTGTTTGCAGGATTCCCCGCACGCTATTCCCTTTCTGAAAGTTACCCCACTCCTCAGAATGTGCGAGAACAGCCAGTGGATCTTAGTTACTTCTGCTAAGATCATAGAAAACGCAGGCAGATTCTTCTTCCAAATACTGCCTGAGAACAAACAGCACACTCCGGTGCCATTTAAAATAACAAACTTTTGATTGAAGAAATAAACTAAGTATAAAAACACCACAGACCTCTCACAACGTCCTATCTAGTTGAGTTGCAAGAGAATGACTGGATATGACATGTGAGGGGAGCAGCTATATAGCAGCTCTGCTTGGGTGATCCTCTTGCAACTTCCTGTTGGGAAGGGAATATATCCCATAAGTAATGGATGACCCGTGGACTGAATACACTTAACAAGAGAAATCTTATTTTATTTCCTAGACAGACAATAGCACCAGATAGAAACACTGGTCTTTTTCTTTCTTATTGTTTAATTACTTTACAATGTTAAATCATACGTGCACACTCACCTGTAACTCACACACCTTACACACATCATATGTGCACACTCACCTGTAACTCACACACATTATACATGCACACTCATATTCCTCAGACACACCACACATGCAGAGTCACATGTAACTCACACATATAATACGGGCACACTCACCTGTAACTTACACATCACACGTGCACACTCACCTGTAACTCACACACATCATATATGCACAGTCACATGTAACTCTCAGCCCTCACACATCATACATGCACACTAACCTGTAACTTACATCCCTCACACACATCATACGTGCACATTCACCTGTAACTCACACACATCACACATGCACAGTCACATGTAACTCTCAGCCCTCACACACATCATACGTGTACACTAACCTGTAACTCTCATCCATTACACACATTATACATGCACACTAACCTGTAACACACATCATATGTGCACACTCATCTGTAACTGACAACACTCACACACATAACACATGCACACTCACCTGTAGCTTACACCGCTCACACATTATACGTGCACATTCACCTGTAACTCATACGCATCATACATGCACACTCACCTGTAACTCACACCCCTCACACACAACATAGGTGCACACTCCCCTGTAACTCACACATCTCACACGCATCATACGTGCACACTCACCTGTAACTCGCACACATCATACATGCACACTCACCTGTAACTCACACCTCTCCCACACAACATACTTGCACACTGACCTGTAACTTGCATCACTCACACACATCATACGTGCACACTGATCTGTAACTCACATCACTCGCACAAATCATACGTGCACTCACCTGTACCACAAACCCCATACACACATCACACATGCACACTCACCTGTAACTTACACCTCTCACACGCATTTTACATGCACACTCACCTGTAACTCTCACCCCTCACCCACAACATACGTGCACACTCACCTGCAGTTCAAACCCTTCACACACATCATACTGTACATGCACACTCACCTGTAACTCACACCCCTCACACACAACATATATGCACACTCACCTGTAGCTTACACCTTTAACACACATCATACATGCATACTCACCTGTAACTCACACCCCTCACACGCATCATACGTGTACACTCACTTGTAACTCACATCCCTCACACACATCATAAGTGCACACTCACCTGTAAATCACATCCCTCACACATGCACACTTACCTGAGCTTATACTGTCACTAGTTTTCTCATCAGGGGCTCCCAGCTGATGCCTAACACAGAGATCTTCTGTTATCTCATCTTTCACTATGTCAGTGTTATCTGTATCTGTACAAATAAAGCAGATTCAGTTTTTATATCACATGATCTAGTTTTTATAACTTACATGCACAATTATCTTTAACTCATCTCTCACATACACATCATACGTGCACACTCACCTGTAACTCACATCACTCACACACATAATACATGCACACTCACCCGTAACTCACACCCCTCACACGTGCACACTCACCTGTAACTCACACACATAATACGTGCACAATCGCTCCCACACATCATATGTGCACACTCACCTGTAACTCACATCCCTCACACACATATGTGCACACTCACCTATACATCGCATCACAAACATCATAGGTGCACACTCACCTGTAACTTGCATTGCTCACACACATCATACATGCACACTAACCTGTAACTCACACCCCTCACACACATCACACGTGCACACTCACCTGTAACTCAGACCACTTACACACATCATACATGCACACTCACCTGTAACTCACATCCCTCACACACATATGTGCACACTCACCTGTAAATCGCATCACTCACACACATCATAGGTGCACACTCACCTGTAAATCACATTCCTCACAAACACATCATACATGCACAATCATCTGTAACTCACACACATTGTACATGCACACTCACCTGTAACTCACATCATATGTGCACACTCACCTGTACTTCAAACCCCTACACACTTTATAAGTGCACACTCACCTGTAATTCACATCCCTTACACACAACATACATGCACACTCACCTGTAATTCACATCCCTCACACACATCACCTGTAACTCACATATCTCACACATATCATACTTGCACACTAACCTGTAACTCACATCCCTCACACATCATACGTGCACAATCACCTGTAACTCACATGCCTCACCCACATCATACGTGCACACTCACCTGTAATCCAGATCCCTGACACATTCTACTTGCACACTCACCTGTAACTCACACCTCTCACACACAACATAGGTGCACACTTACCTGTAACTCACACCTCTCACACGCATCATAGGTGCACACTCACCTGTAACTCACACCCCTCACACACATCTTGCATGCACACTCACCTGTAACGCACACCCCTCACACACATCTTGCATGCACACTCACCTGTAACTCATACCCCTCACACATATCTTGCATGCACACTCACCTGTAACTCACACACAACATAGGTGCACACTCACCTGTAACTCACACCTCTCACACGCATCATACGTACACACTCACCTGTAACTCGCACACATCATACATGCACACTCATCTGTAACTCACACCCCTCCCACACAACATACGTGCACACTGACCTGTAACACACATCCCTCACACACATCATACTGGGGCTGGGGTGTCTTTGCCTGCTCCTGGTGGCCAGGTTCTTAATTCCCAACAGTAATGAATGAAGCCGTGGACTCTCCTCCCCTTTAGATGGAAAAAGGGATAATCTTTCTTTTTAACCAAAACAAATTCTGGTGTTGACTGTCCCTTTAAATATTTTATTTTTCCCTTTCATGGGCATAGAAGAAAACCTTGAGTAGAAAGCTATGCAGTATAGGAGACTAGTATCAATATTCTCTAGGAATGGATAACAATGCTCTGACCATTAGGTGGCGCTAATAAACATGTATAAAACTGCCCATAAGTGACATAATAAAGAAACTTATAGTTCACTCCTCAGTACCAGAGAAGGTATTTGCAATCCAGTAAATATATGAGCATACTAAAAATTAAAGCAAATAAAAAAAATCTAGCACTGATATTCCTGCATGTCCTGTCTTTCCCTGTCAAGTGGCAGTATAAACAGGATATATATTTTATTTTTTTTAACTTTACGTTTAACCGTTATCTGTAAAGCCTTTTAACAGGAGAACATACTGAAATGTTATGCTTTCTGCACTATAATGTTTTTCCACTTAACTGGGAGTATTAAGAAATCATGTAGTGTCTAGCTTTGCAGTAGTGACTTAAATTTATTTTATACCAGTGTACAGTTTAAAAGGGATTTATGCCATTTTTCTATGTTTTGGGAAGCCATTTAAGAAGTTAATTTTCAAGCACTTTATTTTTCCCAGTTGTTTACTTTTAATGTTTAAAATTTTAATAACCATGTTCAGTTTATACCAGATTTGTGTAGAAATTGTGTTGATTTTTCAAAATTTTAAATGTACAGAATATCGGCCCCTGTTATCGGTTATCGGCTTGAAAGAAGGTCATTAATTGGTATTGGCCCTGAAAAAACGATATCAGTCTATCCCTAATCTTTTTAGCTATAACAATAGTTTAGACACAACACACGTGCACATTTACCTCGGCTGATGATGTCACTGGTTTCCACATCTCCCAGCTGATGCCTCACACACAGATCTTCTGTTTTCACAAATTTCACTATATCAGCTTTATCTTCTACTGTACAAATAAAGCAGATTCAGTTTTTATATATTAATAATAAAACCTTTTTTTTTATTTCCTAGACAGACAATAGCACCAGATAGAAACACTGGTCTTTTTCCTTCTTATTGTTTAATTATTTTACAATGTTAAATCATACGTGCACACTCAACTGTAACTCACACCCCTTACACACATCATATGTGCACACTCACCTGTAACTCACACACATTATACATGCACACTCATATTCCTCAGACACACCACACATGCAGAGTCACATGTAACTCACACATATCATACGGGCACACTCACCTGTAACTTACACATCACACGTGCACACTCACCTGTAACTCACACACATCATATATGCACAGTCACATGTAACGCTCAGCCCTCACACATCATACATGCACACTAACCTGTAACTTACACCCCTCACACACATCACACATGCACAGTCACATGTAACTCTCAGCCCTCACACACATCATACGTGTACACAGAGCCGCCACTAGAAATTTTGGGGCCCATGACTTAACCATTGATCAGCCCCCACCCCCCTTCTTTGACATGTGCAATTTTTGACCAAGTGACTAAAACGTATATGCACTTTATTCTTAAGTGTCTATTTTAACTTGGAAATGTTGTAAAGGTAGTAACACACAGACATACTCATACACTGAAACACACACACACACTCACACATAAGGCTTCACATATAGACACTCTAGCCAACATGAAAAGAAACACACTCAGACACAGACACCCACACAGACACTTAGCACTTGTTTACATTGACCTGACAAGTAATGAGGTAAACTACAGTTTTGTAAAGAAAGGAGATTTAGAAAACAAAATATGGAGTTCTGATTATCTTTTTATAAAGGAAGATGCCAACTAAATCATGACAACAGCATGCAGTGGCTGAAAGGAAGGGCCCTGAACTGCCTAAATAATAATTTTAAGGTTAAATGGTGAATTGGTGACTTACGAAAAGGTCTCGTTAGTCTCAAAGACTGTAGAAAGATGTGAATAATCAGTAGTAAGGTCAAAATGTCATAAAAAGGAACAGACAATGGACACACACACACAAACAAACTCAAGCTTGCACATACACCCAAGGAAACACCGACAGAGGCAACCACAGAAAACACACAAAGACATACACACACACACAGAGACACCCACAGAAAACACACAAAGACATACACACACAGAGAGACAACTACATAAAACACAGAAAGACATACATACACACGCGCTCACTGAGACATCCACAGAAAACACACACAGACATACACACACCCTCACAGAGACATCCACAGAAAACACAGACATACATACAAACATACACCCTCACAGAGACATCCACAGAAAACACAGACATACACACCCACCCTCACAGAGAAACCCACAGAAAAAAAATACATACATACTCAGAGACACAAACCAAAGCACAAAGACGTGAACACAGACATCCACAGAAACACTCACAGGAGGAAACATTTATGCACCTTGAATCCCCTAAATCAACAGTGTGTGACATGCATGATAAAAAAATTGCAGAAATTAAGAGCTCAATTTTTAAAGAATCATATTTGTAAACGTGCAAACAAAAATAATTCTATGAATTCAAAATTGTACATTAATGATCTGGGTAGATGGCTAGATGAAGAAAAGTACTTTTAAAAGGTTGACATATGTTTGTTTGATTTTTCCCCAACCAAGAGCACCACTTCAAATATAGTGTACAAAGGTTCCCATCTGTCAGCTGTACTCTATATGGTCTTGGTGGAACCATAAGCTGTGGTACTCATACCATTAGATCTGGTTAAATGCAGGATTTAGGCTTGTTGGTATGTATTTCAAAATTAAGTCAGCTGTAGTGTAAACTGAACAGTTTTAAGTTAACCTGTCTCATTTCAAACACTTAGCAATCTTAGTCTGAGAGTATAACATTTTATGCAGATGTAAAAATCTTAAATAAAATGCCTCCTTGCATCTGGAAAGTCCTTGCATAAAGGGGCAATAAACTGGAATGCAATTAATGGTAGGTGCCCTTTTGGCAGATATGCATTTTATATATATATATATATATATATATATATATATATATATATATATATATATATAAATGCATATCTGCCAAAAGGGCACCTACCATTTGTGTATTGAGGAGGAAACATTTCTGCATGGTTTTAAATATAGAATTTCTACAGCATTGTCAAATAATCATAAATACACTGCTGCTAAAAAAAAAAAGTGTTTTTATGGACCTCTGGCCCCACCATACAACTACTACCACACTGAAGTTACAATCCGAAATTGCACAAAGAAATAAAAAAACATTTACTAAGTAAGTCCTACCTCCTCTGCAAATGAAAGTGATCTGCCGTCTGACTCAGGCACACACTGTACAAACAAAGTGCTAAGTCTGTCTCACACTGTGCATAGTGGTTTAGTGCACACTCAGAAATCCTCTCAAATGCTAATACTTTACTCCTTGTTATAACATTCCCCATGCTCAATTAGCACTCTGTTGTAGTACCCACTAGTGGCTGACAGGGGCCCATTGAGCCCCTGACAGGAGTCACCCCTGTCACCCCCTGATGGTGGCCCTGCGTGTACACTAACCTGTAACTCTCATCCATTACACACATTATACATGCACACTAACCTGTAACACACATCATACGTGCACACTCATCTGTAACTGACAACACTCACACAGATAACACATGCACACTCACCAGTAGCTTACACCGCTCACACATCATACGTGCACATTCACCTGTAACTCACACACATCACACATGCACAGTCACATGTAACTCTCAGCCCTCACACACATCATACGTGTACACTAACCTGTAACTCTCATCCATTCCACACATTATACATGCACACTAACCTGTAACACACATCATACGTGCACACTCATCTGTAACTGACAACACTCACACACATAACACATGCACACTCACCTGTAGCTTATACATGATACGTGCACTCATCTGTAACTGACAACACTCACACACATAACACATGCACACTCACCTGTAGCTTACACCGCTCACACATCATACGTGCACATTGACCTGTAACTCACACACATCACACATGCACAGTCACATGTAACTCTCATGTAACTCTCAGCCCTCACACACATCATACGTGTACACTAACCTGCAACTCTCATCCATTACACACATCATACGTGCACATTCACCTGTAACTCACACGCATCATACGTGCACACTCACCTGAAACTCACACCTCTCACACGCATCACACTTGCACACTCACCTGTAACTCCCACCCCTCCCACACAACATACGTGCACACTCACCTGTAGCTTACACCCTTAACACACATCATACATGCATACTCACCTGTAACTCACATCCCTCACACGCATCATACGTGCAAACTCACTTGTAACTCACATCCCTCACACACATCATACGTGCACACTCACCTGTAAATCACATCCCTCACACATGCACACTTACCTGAGCTGATAATGTCACTAGTTTTCTCATCAGGGGCTCCCAGCTGATGCCTAACACAGAGATCTTCTGTTATCTCATCTTTCACTATGTCAGTGTTATCTGTATCTGTACAAATAAAGCAGATTCAGTTTTTATATCACATGATCTAGTTTTTATAATTTACATGCACAATTACCTGTAACTCATCCCTCACACACACATCGTACGTGCACACTCACCTGTAACTCACATCACTCACACACATAATACATGCACACTCACCCGTAACTCACACCCTTCACACGTGCACACTCACCTGTAACTCACACACATAATACGTGCACAATCGCTCCCACACATCATACGTGCACACTCACCTGTAACTCACATTCCTCACACACATATGTGCACACTCACCTGTAAATCGCATCAATCACACACATCATAGGTGCACACTCACCTGTAACTCACACCACTTACACACATCATACATGCACACTCACCTGTAACTCACATCCCTCACACACATATGTGCACACTCACCTGTAAATCGCATCACTCACACACATCATAGGTGCACACTCACCTGTAACTCACATTCCTCACAAACACATCATACATGCACAATCATCTGTAACTCACATCATATGTGCACACTCACCTGTACTTCAAACCCCTACACACTTTATAAGTGTACACTCACCTGTAACTCACATCCCTTACACACAACATACATGCACACTCACCTGTAATTCACATCCCTCACACACATATGTGCACGCTCACCTGTAGCTCACATCTCTCACACATATCATATGTGCACACTAACCTGTAACTCACATCCCTCACACATATCATATGTGCACACTCACCTGTAACTCACATCCCTCACACATCATACGTACACAATCACCTGTAACTCACATGCCTCACCCACATCATACGTGCACTCACCTGTAATCCATATCCCTGACACACATTATACTTGCACACTCACCTGTAACTCACACCCCTCACACACAACATAGGTGCACACTTACCTGTAACTCACACCCTTCACACATGTCATACATGCATACTCACCTGTAACTCACACCTCTCACACGCATCATAGGTGCACACTCACCTGTAACTCACACCCCTCACACACATCTTGCATGCACACTCACCTGTAACTCACACCCCTCACACACATCTTGCATGCACACTCACCTGTAACTCACACACAACATAGGTGCACACTCACCTGTAACTCACACCTCTCACACGCATCTTGCATGCACACTCACCTGTAACTCACACCCCTCACACATATCTTGCATGCACACTCACCTGTAACTCACACACAACATAGGTGCACACTCACCTGTAACTCACACCTCTCACACGTATCATACGTACACACTCACCTGTAACTCACACACATCATACATGAACACTCATCTGTAACTCACACCCCTCCCACACAACATACGTGCACACTCACCTGTAAATCACATCCCTCACACACGCACACTTACCTGAGCTGATACTGTCACTAGTTTTCTCATCAGGGGCTCCCAGCTGACGCCTAACACAGAGATCTTCTGTTATCTCATCTTTCACTATGTCAGTGTTATCTGTATCTGTACAAATAAAGCAGATTCAGTTTTTATATCACATGATCTAGTTTTTATAACTTTACCATAAAACAGTTTGTGTATTTCCCAGATAGACAATAGCACCAAATACACACTGGTGCTTTTCCTCTGTGCTTTTACTTTTCTTAGCTTAAAGGGACAGTAAATACCAGGTAATTACAAGATTTTCTGCAGTATTGCAAAAAAATTAACATACTAGGTGAGTATGACTTTTTTGGAATACATTAACACTCTGGCTACTGAAAAAACTATTGCAGCAAACAATCTGGACTTGTTAGTGGAGTAGACAAGGCTTGTCAATTTCATTATTTAAAGGGCCACTGTAAGTAAATATTTTCTATGCCTGTTACTAACTAACTACCCCAAATACGCTTTTTATCAATAGCATTTCATTAACATATCTCTACCGTATATCAGAAATCTTGTCTGCAAATTTAATTGTTTTCCAAACCCACTCAGTGGGTATCCTTTGCTCTGTACCAATCCGTTTACAATACCTAGGTTTCAAAATGGCGCTTTAAACACAAAGTTATTGGTTTAAGTATTTTCAACATGCAGTGCTGAAAATAGTGGGCAGGATAACGTGACATCATCAGCGAATAAAAGATATAACTTTTAGAACGTTATGAAACTTCGTTTTGAAGAAAATATAGGTCAGTAGGTTTTAATTAATGTTTATTAACTTTAATATGTTAGTTGTTTAGCTTAAAATTTATAACAGAAAGTAATCCTTTAAGCGAAAAATCCATTGCTTTGAAGTATCTTTATCATGTCTGCTGAAGCTATTATGGGGCAGATATGTAGCAGTGTTAGGCTTGTGAGACCTGCCATGTGCATTTCTAAATGTATTTGCTGGAAATTACACAATTTTCCGGCTCAAATTACAGGAAAAGGTGCAAAGTAAGTAATGAAACTATTTATATATTCAATGTTATTTGTGCACTGGTAATATAGGCAGGCAAACTGGTATATAGTAATAACGGTGCTAAGGTCCATAAACATAATATGTAAATATCACAGAAGACAAGTAGTGACCTTATAATAGCACTCGTACCTCAAAACCTTTATTCAAATACTTATAGAAAATATACTAAAAGTGTATATACAGATATAAAGATATAAATATATTAAGTTTAAAGGGAAAGGAAACCCCCTAATTTTATGATGATTTGGATAGAACACACAATTTTAAACAACTTTTTAATTTACTTCTATTATCAAATTTTCTTCATTCTCTTGTTATCCTTTGCTGAAGGAGCAGCTTTGCACTATGCAGCTAACTGAACACATCTAGTTAGCCAATCACTAAAGACAAATGTGTGCAGGCACTAATCAGCAGCTAGCTCCCACTAGTGTAGGATATGTGCATACCACACCCATACCACATACAAAGAGAACAAAGCACATTTGAAAATAGAAGTTAAATTAAAAAGTGTCTTAAAATGACATGCTCTGAGATCACTTCTGGAGTAGGAGCTAAGTGCAGGTCACGCTAGCACTGTGCTCTGTTACCCCGCGCCACCGGATCTACTTTTCACCACCGGATCTACTTTTCAGATTGTGACGGCGGTGTCGCGTCTTTAAGCCTAACCCTCGAGGAAAACATCTACGGGCCATTACAGGCTCAAGACGGACATCCCTGAGTTGCAACAGCGGATTCAGTGAGGCATTTGCACTCAAGGGGACTGCACTCTCTTGCTTGGTCATAATATGTGTACCCGGTCCGGTCTGAGAGTGCAGTCCCCTTCCGTGTTTTGTATATGTCTAGGGTGATTACATAAGCCTGTGCACCCTTCACTTGCTCCCAGTTTGTTGGATTGAGAGCTTGCATTGTGTGGCTGTTTAGGGAAGAGACCTTGACGTGGTACCTGGGCTTATCCCATTTGGCGAGATGCGGTAACTAACTCTTCCATTTTTGCTTTTAAAGGGATACTAAACCCAATTTTTTTCTTTCATGATTCAGATAGAGCATGAGATTTTAAGCACCTTTCTAATTTACTCCTATTATCACTTTTTCTTTGTTCTCATGCTATCTTAATTTGAAAAAGCAGTACTGTAAGCTTTAGAGCTGGACCATTTTTTGTTCAGCACCTGGGTAGCACTTGCTGATTTGTGGCTAAATGTAGCAAACCAATCAGCAAGCTCTACCAAGGTGCTGAACTAAAAATGGGCCGGCTCCTAACCTTTTATTACTGCTTTTTCAAATCAAGATAACATGAGAACAAAGAAAAAATGATAATAGGAGTAAATTATAAAGTTTCCTAAAATTGCATGCTCTATCTGAATCATGAAAGAAAAAAATGTGGGGTTAGTATCCCTTTAATCTTAGCTGAGAGCTTGTAAGTGAGTGCTGGACTTTCTCTGTGTGCTGTAATAATTTGTTTTGTAATTTTCCCTATGGACCTTGCACCCAGACCTGTCTGGGGTTAACTGCCTGTGGCTCTGGTGACAGTGCAGCTCAAAAAAGTCTGACAAAAGTATGATCTACACCAGCTGCTAGAAAATACAATACCCAAAGGGGTAATGTAACTCTTTCACTCAGTCCCTAATGATAGAAAATATAATACAAAGGTACTGGGATATAATAAGTGCTTAGTTAGATACAGGATACAAATACAAATACTGGATCAAAATACACAAACAAGTGTAATAAAATGAAAACAACTGATTGGTTCACAAGCAATACTGGTCGTAATGGTAAAATTAAAGTCCCAAAAAATGCAGAGAGACACAATGCACGCTGGCTAAGATCTTAGGATAGTTATAAAATGGTGAAAAAGAAATAAAGTGGTAAAAAAATATATAATAAAATAATCAACAATAAAACATGATGAAACAGAGTAAAGGGTGATGTCAAAATCTCTCCATATGCAGTTCCTGGAGTTTCCTGATGGCAAACAGGAGAGACACAAAGTTGAGAAAAAAGAAACCCCAAGGTTCTGCCCCTATTTGGAATCTATTTACAGACTCATACCCCAATCATATGAGGAAAGGTTGAAGCGATGGAATCTGTAACTCGGGCAGCCCTTTTCCCTTTTAGTATGGTGTACTGGATGTAATGAATCAGCTCCTGGATCTCTAACCCGTTCTCTAGTTGTCTGATTGGCTCAGGACCCCGGGGGGCATGGAGGAATATAGAAGGAGAAGAAAGGACGCAAAATAGTGCAATTCTATTTATTCAAATGGATAAAATAACAAAGGAGGGATTAAAAACACTTACACTATATAACCTCAATGATATGAGGTAACGGAAAAGCGTATACGTGGATAACAGAATTCAGCTGTTAGAAAATACACAAGACTGCACCGGCCGGTTGCAGCAACGGAAACAATGCGTAAGGAGATAACTTAAAGAGGCCGATGTACGGCAACGAACAGCGTGTACTGTTAGTACACAGACGCCCGACGCATTTCAAAGGATTTTAAAAATATTCCCTTCTTCATCAGTGGCATAATGCTGAAGTCGGGTGAGGGGCGCTTTTTGAAGTTTAGCGCTGACACTCCCCTTAGACTGCTCACCTTCCTACTGGCTCGGTGGACTCACACCCACAAATATTATAATGAGCGGTTTGGCGAGGACTCTTCAAATTTTATAGGGCATGATTAACGAAACATTGTTAAATATCTATACTTAAATAATAGTTGTTGTTGTTGTTGTTGTTGTTGAACGGGATATTTAAGGCGATAGCACAAATATCCTATATAATAAACGGCCAAGTATGTTTGTCAGATGCAGTCATGCGCAGTAGAGTTTGGATCCTCACAGCAGAGAGCACAGAGCAAAGCAGCGTGTCAGGGGGTGTGACCGACAGGAGCGCCATGATGGGGCACGGCGAGGGGCGTGGCTGGCTGGGGTGCCGAGATTGGGGCGTGGCCGGGCGGGCTGCCTCGATGTGGGCGTGGCCAGAGACGGGCTGTGAGAGAGTGTGCAAAGGGTTTGAAAGAGAGAGCAAAAGAAAGGGGGGAGAGCGTGCAAAAGAGGGGGGAGAGAAAGCCAAAGAGGGGGGAGAGAGCCAAAGATAGTGGGGAGAGAGCCAAAGATAGGGGGGAAAGAGCCAAAGATAGGGGGGAGAGAGCCAAAGAGTGGGGGGAGAAAGCCAAAGAGTGGGGGGAGAAAGCCAAAGAGGGGAGAGAGAGAGAGCAAAAGAGGGGGGAGAGAGAGCAAAAGAGGGGGGAGAGAGAGCAAAAGAGGGGGTAGAGAGAGAGCAAAAGAAAGGGGGGAGAGAGCCAAAGAGGGGGGAGAGAGCCAAAGAGGGGGGAGAGAGAACAAAAACATAATTTATGCTTACCTGATAAATTTATTTCTCTTGTAGTGTATCCAGTCCACGGATCATCCATTACTTGTGGGATATTCTCCTCCCCAACAGGACGTTGCAAGAGGATCACCCACAGCAGAGCTGCTATATAGCTCCTCCCCTCAGTGTCATATCCAGTCATTCGACCGAAACAAATCGAGAAAGGAGAAACCATAGGGTGCAGTGGTGACTGAAGTTTAATTAAAATTTAGACCTGCCTTAAAAGGACAGGGCGGGCCGTGGACTGGATACACTACAAGAGAAATAAATTTATCAGGTAAGCATAAATTATGTTTTCTCTTGTTAAGTGTATCCAGTCCACGGATCATCCATTACTTGTGGGATACCAATACCAAAGCTAAAGTACACGGATGATGGGAGGGACAAGGCAGGAACTTAAACGGAAGGAACCACTGCCTGTAGAACCTCTCTCCCAAAAACAGCCTCCGAAGAAGCAAAAGTATCAAATTTGTAAAATTTTGAAAAGGTATGAAGCGAAGACCAAGTCGCAGCCTTGCAAATCTGTTCAACAGAGGCCTCATTTTTAAAGGCCCAGGTGGAAGCCACAGCTCTAGTAGAATGAGCTGTAATTCTTTCAGGGGGCTGCTGTCCAGCAGTCTCATACACTAAACGGATTATACTCCAAAGCCAAAAGGAAAGAGAGGTTGCCGAGGCCTTTTGACCTCTCCTCTGTCCAGAGTAAACAACAAACAGGTTAGATGTTTGACGAAAATCTTTAGTAGCCTGCAAGTAAAACTTCAATGCACGGACTACATCTAGATTATGCAAAAGGAGTTCCTTCTTTGAAGAAGGATTAGGACATAATGACGGAACAACAATCTCCTGATTGATATTCTTGTTAGAAACCACCTTGGGTAAAAACCCAGGTTTTGTACGCAGAGCCACTTTATCTGAATGAAAGATCAGATAAGGAGAATCACAATGTAAGGCAGATAATTCCGAGACTCTCCGAGCCGAGGAAATAGACATCAGAAAAATAACTTTCCATGATAGAAGTTTGATATCAATAGAATGAAGGGGTTCAAACGGAACCCCTTGAAGAACTTTAAGAACCAAGTTTAAGCTCCATGGGGGAGCAACAGGTTTAAACACAGGCTTAATTCTAACTAAAGCCTGACAAAAAGCTTGAACGTCTGGAACTTCTGCCAGACGCTTGTGTAAAAGAATAGACAGAGCAGAAATCTGCCCTTTTAAAGAACTAGCTGATAATCCTTTATCCAAACCCTCTTGGAGGAAGGACAATATTCTAGGAATCCTAACCCTACTCCATGAGTAATTCTTGGATTCACACCAATGAAGATATTTACGCCATATCTTGTGGTAAATTTTCCTGGTAACAGGCTTTCGTGCCTGTATTAGGGTATCAATTACTGACTCGGAGAAGACACGCTTTGATAGAATCAAGAGTTCAATCTCCATGCAGTCAGTCTCAGAGAAAGTAGATTCGGATGATTGAAAGGACCTTGTATTAGAAGGTCTTGTCTCAGAGGCAGAGTCCATGGTGGAAAGGATGACATGTCCACTCGGTCTGCATACCAGGTCCTGCGTGGCCACGCAGGCGCTATCAATATCACCGATGCTCTCTCCTGTTTGATCTTGGCAATCAGGCGAGGGAGCAGAGGAAACGGTGGAAACACATAAGCCAGGTTGAAGAACCAGGGCGCTGCTAGAGCATCTATTAGTGCCACTTCTGGGTCCCTGGACCTGGATCCGTAACAAGGAAGCTTGGCGTTCTGGCGAGACGCCATGAGATCCAGTTCTGGTTTGCCCCAACGGAGCACCAATTGAGCAAACACCTCCGGATGGAGTTCCCACTCCCCCGGATGAAAAGTCTGACGACTTAGAAAATCTGCCTCCCAGTTCTCTACCCCTGGGATATGGATCGCTGACAGGTGGCAAGAGTGGGTCTCTGCCCAGCGAATTATCTTGGAGACTTCTGACATCGCTAGGGAACTCCTGGTCCCCCCTTGATGGTTGATGTAAGCCACAGTCGTGATGTTGTCCGACTGAAATCTGATGAACCTCAGTTTTGCTAACTGAGGCCAAGCTAGAAGAGCATTGAATATTGCTCTTAACTCCAGAATATTTATTGGGAGGAGTTTCTCCTCCTGGGTCCATGAACCCTGAGCCTTCAGGGAGTTCCAGACTGCACCCCAACCTAGAAGGCTGGCGTCTGTTGTTACAATGGTCCAATCTGGCCTGCGAAAGGTCATACCTTTGGACAGATGGACCCGAGATAACCACCAGAGAAGAGAAGCTCTGGTTTCCTGGTCCAGATTTAGTAGAGGGGACAAATCTGTGTAATCCCCATTACACTGACTGAGCATGCATAATTGCAGCGGTCTGAGATGCAGGCGCGCAAATGGTACTATGTGCATCGCCGCTACCATTAAGCCGATTACTTCCATGCACTGAGCCACCGTGGGGCGCGGAATGGAGTGAAGAACACGGCAAGCATTTAGAAGTTTTGATAATTTTCATTTCTATAGAATCTATTAGAGTCCCTAGGAAGGGAACCCTTGTGAGAGGAAATAGAGAACTCTTTTCTTCGTTCACTTTCCACCCATGCGACCTCAGAAATGCCAGAACTATCTCTGTATGAGACTTGGCAATTTGAAAGCTGGACGCCTGTATCAGGATGTCGTCCAGGTAAGGAGCCACCGCTATGCCTCGCGGTCTTAGAACCGCCAGAAGTGAGCCCAGAACCTTTGTAAAAATTCTTGGGGCTGTAGCCAACCCGAATGGAAGAGCTACAAACTGGTAATGCCTGTCTAGAAAGGCAAACCTCAGGAATCGGTGATGATTCTTGTGAATCGGAATGTGAAGGTAGGCATCCTTTAAGTCCACTGTGGTCATGTACTGACCCTCTTGGATCATGGGTAGGATGGTTCGAATAGTTTCCATCTTGAATGATGGAACTCTGAGGAATTTGTTTAGGATCTTTGAATCCAAAATTGGTCTGAAGGTTCCCTCTTTTTTGGGAACCACAAACAGATTTGAATAAAATCCTTGTCCTTGTTCCGTCCGCGGAACTGGATGTATCACTCCCACTACAAGGAGGTCTTGCACGCAGTTTAGGAATGCCTCTTTCTTTATCTGATCTGCAGATAATCTTGAAAGGTGAAATCTCCCTTGTTGGGGAGAAGCTTTGAAGTCCAGAAGATATCCCTGAGATATGATCTCCAACGCCCAGGGATCCTGAACATCTCTTGCCCACGCCTGGGCGAAGAGAGAGAGTCTGCCCCCTACTAGATCCGTTATCGGATAGGGGGCCGCTCCTTCATGCTGTCTTGGAGGCAGCAGCAGGCTTTCTGGCCTGCTTGCCCTTGTTCCAGGACTGGTTAGGTTTCCAGGCCTGCTTAGATTGAGCAAAAGTTCCCTCTTGTTTTGAGGTAGAGGGAGTTGATGCTGCACCCGCCTTGAAATTTCGAAAGGCACGAAAATTAGACTGTTTGGCCCTGTCCTGAGGAAGGGTATGACCCTTACCTCCAGTAATGTCAGCAATAATTTCTTTCAAACCAGGCCCGAATAAGGTCTGCCCCTTGAAAGGAATGTTAAGTAATTTAGACTTTGAAGTCACATCAGCTGACCAGGATTTAAGCCATAGCGCCCTACGCGCCTGGATGGCTAATTCGGAATTCTTAGCGGTTAGTTTAGTCAAATGAACAATGGCATGAGAAACAAATGAATTAGCTAGCTTAAGTGTTCTAAGCTTGTCAATAATTTCAGTCAATGGAGCTGTATGGATGGCCTCTTCCAGGGCCTCAAACCAGAATGCCGTCGCAGCAGTGACAGGTGCAATGCATGCAAGGGGCTGTAAAATAAAACCTTGTTGAACAAACATTTTCTTAAGGTAACCCTCTAATTTTTTTATCCATTGGATCTGAAAAAGCCCAACTGTCCTCAACCGGGATAGTGGTACGCTTTGCTAAAGTAGAAACTGCTCCATCCACCTTAGGGACTGTCTGCCATAAGTCCCGTGTAGTGGCATCTATTGGAAACATTTTTCTAAATATAGGAGGTGGGGAAAAGGGCACACCGGGTCTATCCCACTCCTTACTAATGATTTCTGTAAGCCTTTTAGGTATTGGAAAAACATCAGTACTCACTGGCACTGCAAAGTATTTATCCAGCCTACACAATTTCTCTGGCACTGCAATTGTGTCACAGTCATTTAGAGCAGCTAATACCTCCCCAAGCAATACACGGAGGTTCTCAAGTTTAAATTTAAAATTAGAAATCTCTGAATCAGGTCTCCCCGATTCAGAGACGTCACCCACAGACTGAAGCTCTCCGTCCTCAGGTTCTGCATAGTGTGACGCAGTATCAGACATGGCTCTTACAGCATCTACGCGCTCTGTATCTCGTCTAACCCCAGAGCTATCGCGCTTGCCTCTTAATTCTGGCAATCTGGCTAATACTTGTGACAGGGTATTATTCATGATTGCAGCCATGTCTTGCAAAGTAATCGCTATGCAAAAGAGAGGGGGGAGAGAGCCAAAGAGGGGGAGAGAGAACAAGAGAGGGGGGAGAGAGCCAAAGAGAGGGGGGAGAGAGCCAAAGAGTGGGGGGAGAAAGCCAAAGAGGGGAGAGAGAGAGAGCAAAAGAGGGGGGAGAGAGAGAGCAAAAGAGGGGGAGAGAGAGAGAGCAAAAGAGGGGGGAGAGAGAGAGCAAAAGAAAGGGGGGAGAGAGCAAAAGAAAGGGGGGAGAGAGCCAAAGAGGGGGGAGAGAGCCAAAGAGAGGGGGGGGAGACAAAGAGGGGAGAGAAAGAGCAAAAGAGGGGGGAGAGAGCAAAAGAGAGGGGGGAGAGAGCCAAAGAGGGGGGAGAGAGAGAGACAAAAAGGGGGGAGAGAGAACAAAAGAGAGAGGGGGAACAAAAGAGAGGGGGGGAACAAAAGTGAGGGGGGGAGCAAAAGAGAGGAGGGAGAGAGCCAAAGAGGGGGAGAGAGCCAAAGAGGGGGAGAGAGCCAAAGAGGGGGAGAGAGAACAAAAGAGAGGGGGGAGAGAGAGCAAACAAGAGGGGGGAGAGAGCCAAAGAGAGGGGGGAGAGAGCCAAAGAGAGGGGCGAGAGAGCCAAAGAGAGGGGGGAGAGAGCCAAAGAGAGGGGGGAGAGAGCCAAAGAGGGGAGAGAGAGAGCAAAAGAGGGGGGAGAGAGAGACAGCAAAAGATAGGAGAGAGAGACAGCAAAAGATAGGAGAGAGAGAGCAAAAGAGAGGGGGGAGAGAGCAAAAGAGAGGGGGGAGAGAGCCAAAGAGGGGGAGAGAGAGCAAAAGAGAGGGAGGAGAGAACCAAAGAGGGGGGAGAGAGAGCAAAAGAGAGGGGGAGAGAGAGCCAAAGAGAGGGGGGGGAAAGAGAGCCAAAGAGAGGAGAGAGAGAGCCAAAGAGGGGGAAGAGAGCCAAAGAGAGGGGGAGAGACAAAGAGGGGAGAGAAAGAGCAAAAGAGAGGGGGAGAGAGCAAAAGAGAGGGGGGAGAGAGCCAAAGAGGGGGGGAGAGAGAGAGCCAAAGAGGGGGGAGAGAGAGAACAAAAGAGAGGGGGGGAGCAAAAGAGAGGGGGGAGAGAGCCAAAGAGGGGGAGAGAGAACAAAAGAGAGGGGGGAGAGAGAGCAAACGAGAGGGGGGAGAGAGAGCAAACGAGAGGGGGGAGAGAGAGCAAACGAGAGGGGGGAGAGAGAGCAAACGAGAGGGGGGAGAGAGCCAAAGAAGGTGGAGAGAGAGCCAAAGAGAGAGGGGAGAGAGAGCAAAAAAAATGGGGGAGAGAGAGCAAACAAAGGGGGGAGAGAGAGCAAAAGAAAGGGGAGAGAGAGAGGGGGAGAGAGAGCAAAGGAAAGGGGAGAGAGAGGGGAGAGAGAGGGGAGAGAGAGAGAGACAAAGATAGGGGGAGAGAGAGCAAGAGAGAGGGGAGAGAGAGAGCAAGAGAGACGGGGAGAGAGAGCAAAAGAGAGGGAGTGAGAGCAAGTGCTTGCACTTTTCATCAGGTTTTTTTTCAGGTAATATACTATTTAGTTACAAATAGTTTTACACATAGCTAATGTTGCACATTGTCAGGATCAGTCAAGTTCACTAAGTGTTTCAAATAAGAAATCATAGTGTAAGAGTGGGACCTCAGCTGCTGAGATATATCTATGCACTTATATATATATATATATATATATATATAAAAGTAACAAACTTGCACTCGCTGGTCTTTTTAATGGAATAATTTACTGAAAATTTGTGACGTTTCGAGGACAAAAATCCCCTTCCTCAGACAATGTGTTTAACAAACAATAGTGACTTTATACACTGTGTAAAACCAAACCCCTCCCCTCAATTAGACAAAAAAAACCGCCAAATTGGTAACTATGGTGACCACTAAGTCACATTATACACAAACAAGTGCTATCATATAAAAATATGTATCAATGAGCCATCCTGGCTCTAACATGATAGTGACAGCCCAAGTGCACAATAAGGAAACTGTGATACAATGGAAACAGACGTGAAATACGAACAGATCACATAATCAATAGAATGAGGGTTTCCAATCGATCATTCATACCGCCATTTGTTGCTCCATATAATGTCTAAAGATACTAGAGATCAGAATCACAACACTAGTTAATAACTCACCAGAATAGGGACGCATACCAGAGACTCAGTGTCCATTCACTGCCGCACCGGTACACAACGCCGGGTAGGGAACCCGGAACTGCACAGGACTCTCACGTGGGGGGCAATCGGCCAATCACCGGAATTGTTTACCGTTGCCGCAGTGACCATTAGCATCAAGTCACACGTAAGTCTGCAGCGCTGGAATACACACACGCATGATGTTAGCTGAGCGGAGCACTGATACATATTTTATATGATAGCACTTGTTTGTGTATAATGTGACTCAGTGGTCACCATAGTTACCAATTTGGCATTTTTTTTGTCTAATTGAGGGGAGGGGTTTGGTTTTACACAGTGTATAAAGTCACTATTGTTTGTTAAACACATTGTCTGAGGAAGGGGATTTTTGTCCTCGAAACGTCACAAATTTTCAGTTCCATTAAAAAGACCAGCGAGTGAAAGTTTGTTACTTTTTTATATTGATTTTTACTAGCACCCTGGCAGTTGTTACAAAGTGAGAGTGCACAACTTTGCTACTGATATCCAATTTTCGTTGTTGCACCCACAAGGAAGAGACCTCTCCTAAATTAGACTCTGTTTTATTACACTTACACCTATCACCAGCACCACCATTGGACTGTGGTAGTTTACAATGGATTCTGATGTGGAAAACATACAGACCCCCCCCTTTCTGAGGATGATGCAGCCAGAATTTTATTTAACCCTGAAGATGAGACCACTGGTGGCAATACAGCACAGGCCATCTATTTGGCAATATTGAAATTAAAAAAGAAAGAAGCTGACCTACGACTACATGGGGTTTACTTGTCCGAATATTATAGAAGGCATATGATCCCAAGGGGCTTTAGAATTCGTAACCAACCTACAATTGGACGCAACAACCCAGAGTTTTGCAAGCGCTGGTGCGCTATACTCAATAAATGCTCCTTAGACCTTATTCTTTTGGTTACAGAGGAAGTCAGGAACCAACTTGATAGGATCAAAGTGGAGATTCAAGAATGGGAGAGAGATAAGGTGCTGATTATGACCGAGGATCCCTCTGAACAGTGGCTGGACAAGTTAGCCTCTCAAATTAAAGAATACAAGGATACCCTGGTGCAATTCAAAAATAGAAAATTGCAAACGGTAACCGAAGATCATAAAGAAAAAACGGTCTATAGGTGGTTGAATGGCAGTGACAACAGAAGACCCTTTCCACAGCGCCGTAGGAGACAGAGATTTCATACAAAACAGTCTCTGCAAACAGTAGATAGTAGTTCTGGATCTGATTCAGAAGCTACACAGGGCCAGAGAGGAGTAATGGATGGCCAATCTTCTAGCCACCAGGTTTTTCAAGGGGTCACTACCCGAGCCGGCCAACAAAGACGAGGAAGAGGCCGCATGTTCGGAGGGGCGGCTGGAGAGAAAAAGCCACCACTACCATCCAGGCAATAACAACTACTAGCCCCAGGGAGGACTTAGTAGTGAATATCAGTAATAGAGTCCTCTCTATGGCAGAGAGAAGTGTCTTGAATAGAGGCTTAAGCTTTGTGCCATCAGGTAAAGGTGATGATTTTACTACCTATATTGATTGCCAAAGATTCCAACGGTCACTTAGACTAAAAGAATTCTTTAAAGATTACTCTGCCGATGGAAACCAACAAATGTTTAAGACAAGAAGCTCTTTTGATCCTTCAAGCAATAATGCTAGTATCAAGACCTTTATGAGATCGGTTTCGCAAGATTTGAAAAATTATGGATCCAATAGATACCATAATAATTTATCTGCACAAGAAAAAGAAGCGATTTTTACACTCTCTAAGGACCCGGACATTGTAATCCGGACTGCGGACAAGGGAGGTGCAGTGGTGGTACTAAACTACAAGTACTATAGTGAGGAGATCAAGCACCAACTCAGTGACACTGACACCTACCAAGCATTAAATATGGATCCTACTAAGCAATTTCAAACACTCATAGACCAGGTTGTGCAAGAGGGGTTCCATGAAGGATGGATTGATGAAGACACAGTGGGGTTTCTGAAGATCAAACATCCAGTGTGCCCAATTTTATACACACTCCCCAAGATTCATAAAAACTTGGAGAGGCCTCCTGGTAGGCCTATCGTCTCTGCTCGCGATTCCATCACTTCTAGGCTGGCCATTTTTGTGGACTTTTTTTACAACCATTGGTGAAGAACATGAGGTCCTACTTAAGGGATTCCACACAACTCATTGAAGAGATAAGAACTATTACGTTCCAAGAGCCGTGTATCTTGGTAACGGCCGACGTTAACAGTCTTTACACTATCATCCCACATGAGGCAGGGAAGCAACTAGTGTCTGATGCTTTGGATAGATATCCGTATGTGGGTCCTCCGAGAGATTTTCTTATTAAACTGCTAGATCTAAGTCTGCGGTTAAATTACTTTAAGTTTGAGGGAAAGTACCATCAGCAAATATCAGGTACGGCCATGGGATCGAATGTGGCCCCCTCACTAGCCAACATCTACATGGAGCACTACGAAACAGCAGTGATGGGAATCTACCACAAGCCTGAAGTACTATTCTATAAAAGGTACATCGACGATTTGTTAATTGTCTGGAATGGCACAGTCTCTGAGCTTGAAACATGGTTTGCGCAGCTGAACTCTCTTTGCAATCCAGTAAAGTTTAAGTTGAAGCATGATATGTCAAGCATTGAGTTCCTAGACCTAAATATCTTCAAAAGGGATAATGGCCAATTAGGGACCTCACTGTTTAGGAAACCGACCGACAGAAATTCAATTCTTCATGCTACTAGCAATCATCCAGTAGCACTTCTCAAAGCAATTCCGAAAGCCCAACTCTGTCGGACTATTAGGAATAATAGTGACAAGACTAGAAGAGATCAGCAACTTGAAGATATGCAACAACGCTTCACGCAAAGAGGATACAATCCCCGCCTGGTCTATCAGAGTAGAGTGCTAGCTGAAAATGAGGATAAAACCCTGACTACTTTCAGGAACAAGGATGAGCAGAGAATGACATTTACGACTATATATAGTCCCCTGACGAGATCTTTGGGAAAGTCACTAAGAGAACATTGGCACATTGTACAGGGTGATCCATCACTTCCATTCAGTAATTGGCAACATCCTAGAGTGGGGTACAAACGTGATAAGAACCTTAAAGATCTTCTGATGCTAACAGATCCGACTCATTGCTATACCCCTGAGACATGGTTGTCACAGAAAAAGAAACCAGGGTGTTATAGGTGCTTAGGATGCACGACCTGCAATTCTATGATTCCAGGGGCCACCTTTGGCCACCCTCACCGCAACCAGAGATACAAGATTAGGCATGTATTAACTTGTACCACCACCCATGTGGTATACTTATTAAATTGTAGCTGTGGGCGTTTTTATGTGGGTAAAACCACAGACGATGCCAGAATTCGGTTTGCCAACCATAGGTCTTCAATCAGGACATCACTTAAAAAGGGTTCGAGTGACCAGCCAGTAGCTAGACACTTTGTGGAAAAAGGACATGGACTCCAGGACTTAAGATTTACACTAATAGACCATGTCCCCCCATTGAGGCGAGGGGGTGACAGGGATACATTCCTTCTACAAATTGAGGCCAAGTGGATCTTTTGATTAAACACCCTTCAACCACATGGACTGAACACTATGGGGCCTAGTTATCAAGCCGTCAACCTCAAATACGCTGGAATTCCGCAGCGTATTTGTGGCGCGGCTGATTCGCCTTAGTTATCAAAGGCTCGAGACCGGCAAAAGTAGAATTTTGTGACGTAAACTTCGATCCGCCGGACTCAGTCCGACACCGATCGATTCTTACGTCACTCCAGATGTTCCGCACACAAGTGCGGCACAATCTCACTACTTTTGCTAGTTATCAAAAAACTAGCAGGTACGCTCGGCACTTTTACGGCCCAGCGTACCTGGTTTTCAAAGCGCCAGCCTGGAGGCGGCGGATCCCATAGGAATCAATGGGAGTCTGACCATAGCGAAAGTACAAGTTCGCTGCTGACAGACATCCCATTGATTCCTATGGGAGATGTCTACACCTAACACCCTAACATGTACCCCGAGTCTAAACACCGCTAATCTGACCCCCCCTACACCGCCGCAACTAAATAAAGTTATTACCCCCTAAACCGTCGCTCCCGGAGCCCACCGCAAGCTACTCTATACATATTAACCCCTAAACCGCCGCTCCCTGAACCCGCCGCAACCTATATTAAATGTATTAACCCCTATCCTGCCCCCCCTACACCGTCGCCACCTATAACAAATTTATTAACCCCTAATCTGCCCCCCCTACACCGTCGCCACCTATAATAAATTTATTAACCCCTATCCTGCCCCCCACTACGCCGCCGCCACTGTAATAAAATTATTAACCCCTAAACCTAAGTCTAACCCTAACGCCCCCCTAACTTAAATATTAATTAAATAAATCTAAATAAATTAACTCTTATTAACTAAATGAATCCTATTTAAAACTAAATACTTACCTTTAAAATAAACCCTAATATAGCTACAATATAATTAATAATTATATTATAGCTATCTTAGGATTTATATTTATTTTACAGGTAACTTTCAATTTATTTTAACCATGTACAATAACTATTAAATAGTTATTAACTATTTAATAGCTTACCTAGCTAAAATAAAGAGAAATGTACCTGTGAAATAAATCCTAACCTAAGTTACAATTACACCTAACACTACACTATACTTTAATAAATTATTCCTATTTAAAAATAAATACTTACCTGTAAAATAAACCCTAAGATAGCTACAATGTAATTAATAATTATATTATAGCTATCTTAGGATTTATATTTATTTTACAGGTAACTTTGTATTTATTTTAGCTAGTTAGAATAGTTATTAAATAGTTATAAACTATTTAATAACTACCTAGCTAAAAGAAATACAAAATTACCTGTAAAATAAATCCTAACCTAAGTTACAATTAAACCTAATACTACACTATCATTAAATTAACTAAATAAACTACATACAAATAACTACAATTAAATACAATTACATAAACTAACTAAAGTACAAAAAATAAAAAAAGCTAAGTTACAAAAAATAAAAAAATAAGTTACAAACATGTTAAAAATCTTACAACAATTTTAAGCTACTTACACCTAATCTAAGCCCCCTAATAAAATAACAAACCCCCCCAAAATAAAAAAAATCCCTACCCTATTCTAAATTAAATAAATTTCAAAGCTTTTTTACCTTACCAGCCCTTAAAAGGGCCATTTGTGGGGGCATGCCCCAAAAAGTTCAGCTCTTTTGCCTGTAAAAGAAAAATACAACCCCCCCCCCCAACATTAAAACCCACCACCCACATACCCCTAATCTAACCCAAACCCCCCTTACAAAAACCTAACACTAATCCCCTGAAGATCATCCTACCTTGAGTCGTCTTCACTCAGCCGAGCCACCGATGGAACTGAAGAGGACATCCGGAGCGGAAGAAGTTAATCATCCAAGTGGCGCTGAAGAAATCTTCCATCCGATGAAGTCATCATCCAGGCGGCGCTGAAGAAGTCTTCGATCCGGCCGATGTCATCTTCAAAGAGGCGCTGAAGAGGTCTTCTATCCGGGCGAAGTCATCTTCCAAGCCGGGTCTTGAATCTTCCTTCCGCCGACGCGGAACCACCTTCTTCCCCGACGGACTACGACGAATGACGGCTCCTTTAAGGGACGTCATCCAAGATGGCGTCCCCTCAATTCCGATTGGCTGATAGGATTCTATCAGTCAATCGGAATTAAGGTAGGAAAAATCTGATTGGCTGATGGACATGGTTAAAATAAAATGGAAAGTTACCTGTAAAATAAATATAAATCCTAAAATAGCTATAATATAATTATTATTTATATTGTAGCTATATTAGGGTTTATTTTAAAGGTAATTATTTAGTTTTAAATAGGATTCATTTAGTTAATAAGAGTTAATTTATTTAATTAATATTTAAGTTAGGGGGGCGTTAGGGTTAGGGTTAGACTTAGGTTTAGGGGTTAATAATTTTATTACAGTGGCGGCGGCGTAGTGGGGGGCAGGATAGGGGTTAATAAATTTATTATAGGTGGCGACGGTGTAGGGGGGGCAGATTAGGGGTTAATAAATTTATTATAGGTGGCGACGGTGTAGGGGGGGCAGATTAGGGGTTAATAAATTTATTATAGGTGGCGACGGTGTAGGGGGGGCAGATTAGGGGTTAATAAATTTATTATAGGTGGCGACGGTGTAGGGGGGGCAGATTAGGGGTTAATAAATTTATTATAGGTGGCGACGGTGTAGGGGGGGCAGGATAGGGGTTACTAGGTATACTGTAGGTGGCAGCGGTGTCCGGGAGCGGCGGTTTAGGGGTTAATACATTTATAAGAGTTGCGGCGGGGTCTAGGAGCGGCGGTTTAGGGGTTAGTAACTTTATTTAGTTGCGGGGGGCTCCGGGGGCGCCGGTATAGGGGGTAGAACAGTGTAGTTTAGTGTGAGTGCTTAGTGACAGGCTAGCAATAAAGCTGGGAAAAAGCTGAAGGGCAGCGAGATCGGATGAGTGATAACTGTCACAGTCCGCTGCTCATCGCCCTGCGGCTTTTTGACAGCTTTATTTGATAACTTAGGCGAACGTATTCAAGGTCCGCGGCGGCGAAGGTAGGCGAGCTTAGGCGGACGTATTGGGCCGGCGAATCCAGAAAAGTAGACAGCTTGATAACTACCCCCCTATGTTTGATTAGCACTGTTTTTTATAGATTGAAGTTTCCTGCCCTGTGCCATAATAATAATTTTTGGAACCCACATAGACAGATTGGGAGAGTCCACTTATCATTTAATTCAATTTAATTCACCTAAGCTCTGTTGACATTTCCTACACCCTGTATTGGTGATTTGGGCTTTTAACTATGTATATTCCCCCTTCTTTCTTTGTACTCTGAATGTGTCTCTAATTGATGGTATGTAGAGAGCTTGGGAGATGTTATTTGTAGGTTACTATTGAATTTAGGTATTTCTTTTTTGGGGGTGACATTTTATCATATTGTCTGTTGTCCGGTGACTATATCTTTGTTAGTCTTAACCTTTTCTATGGTCCTAATCTTTGGGATATTTATGGCTGTAATATTCATATGAATGGGGGTTATCTTCCTGGCAATCATTATTGCACAGTATGGTCAATGTGGAAACTACAGCTCTATCTTTTGTGAAAGTGGGCCCTTTTGAATGTGGAAGCTTCTGTCTGACAGAGTATATGAAGGTGTGACTATCGGTGTATCTCTGACTGTGGTGATATGTATTCCTGATGTGTGTAGTCTGATTTTACATCATTGACCCTTATTCTGCTGTACTTTAATTTGATTCAGTGCTGCGCTCAGCTAACATCATGCGTGTGTGTATTCCAGCGCTGCAGACTTACGTGTGACTTGATGCTAATGGTCACTGCGGCAACGGTAAACAATTCCGGTGATTGGCCGATTGCCCCCCACGTGAGAGTCCTGTGCAGTTCCGGGTTCCCTACCCGGCGTTGTGTACCGGTGCGGCAGTGAATGGACACTGAGTCTCTGGTATGCGTCCCTATTCTGGTGAGTTATTAACTAGTGTTGTGATTCTGATCTCTAGTATCTTTAGACATTATATGGAGCAACAAATGGTGGTATGAATGATCAATTGGAAACCCTCATTCTATTGATTATGTGATCTGTTCGTATTTCACGTCTGTTTCCATTGTATCACAGTTTCCTTATTGTGCACTTGGGCTGTCACTATCATGTTAGAGCCAGGATGGCTCATTGATACATATTTTTATATGATAGCACTTGTTTGTGTATAATGTGACTTAGTGGTCACCATAGTTACCAATTTGGCGGTTTTTTTTGTCTAATTGAGGGGAGGGGTTTGGTTTTACACAGTGTATAAAGTCACTATTGTTTGTTAAACACATTGTCTGAGGAAGGGGATTTTTGTCCTCGAAACGTCACAAATTTTCAGTAAATTATTCCATTAAAAAGACCAGCGAGTGCAAGTTTGTTACTTTTTTATATTGATTTTTACTAGCACCCTGGCAGTTGTTACAAAGTGAGAGTGCACATCTTTGCTAATGATATATATATATATATATATAGATATATATATATATATATATATAGTTGGTTTGTAGCAAAAGAGTTATTGTTACTTAACATTGATGTCCACCAGGATAGTGTCAAGCAACAATTAAATCAGTTGGCTATAGTTAGTATCAGGTCAGAGTGTGAGGAGTACTCTATGGCCTGCCACATGTGTTTGAAACACTGAATGGTTGCAGCAGAGTATCTCACGTAGTAACCATCTTTACATTGAGTTTGGAAATAAGCTATAATGAATCAGACATGTCACATTATATAGAGGACATAAGGTTGTACAACTTATCAGGATTATGATCATATAGTTACTGAGAATAAACATTAAGCATGCTAGGAATCAGGGAATGCTTATATTGTCCCAGGATGTTAAACACGTTATTGCTGTTTTAATTAACTTAGCTCCCGGTCAGCGGTGCAAACATGTATCGCAAGTACCTGGATGAAGTGACTCCCTGTAACATAGGACAAGGATCGGGTAACAGAAGTTATCCCCAGTGCCAAATAGGTGTGAGGAGAGGATCAGGCGAAACTGTAGCTCCGTGTACTCCGTGGATGGCGTGTGACGTCACCGCGGAGTGATCCGATGTAGATCCGGCTGGAAGTTCAGAAGTTACCAGACTGCTTGAAAGAGTTGCGGTTAGTTAGGCTCAGGTGAAACAATACCGTTGGCTACCAGAAGGTGGCTAACAAAACAATACCAAGCAGTGAGGGAAGGAATAAGCTGTACTTAAATAGGATAACAAGGTGAAGGGTGATCCGGATTTAAAGGCACAGTAGAAATAGTAACAATAGATGTCAACAGTCCTGACAATATCCCCCCTTCTAAGAGCAACACCGGTGCTCAGGGGCGAGAGCGTTCAGGATTCCTGCGGTGGAATAAGGAGAGCAGTGTGGGAGCCGAGATGTTACCAGCAGGTTCCCAGAAATCATGATCTGAAGAGTAGCCCTTCCAGCTGACAAGATACTGCAGGGTTCCACGAAAACGCTGAGAATCTAGGATGGTACGAACGTCGTATTTGGATCTATGGAGACCTGAGGAGCGTAGTCAGAGGAAAGGTTTCTTAAGGCTTTATATGGTTTGAGGAGAAAAACATGGAAAGTAGGGTGTACTTTCATGTTGTCTGGTAGTTTGAGCCTTACAGCATTGACATTAATAATGTGAGTTATAGGATAGGGTCCGATGTACAAAGGAGAGAACTTTTTGGTGGGAGTGTTAAGTTTTAGATTTCTGGTGGATAACCACACAAGGTCTCCGATGGCATAGGACGGTGGTTTCCTTCTTTTCCTATCGTAGTACATTTTCTGTGTTTTCTTGGATTCTTCAATAGCTGTTTGTATAATAGTGAATTTGGATGAAATAGTATCAGAGATCGGATATGTTGGGAAAAAGACTATGATTATCTGGGAGTAGATGGAACCTGGGGTGAAAACCATAGTTGGAAAAGAAAGGTGTGGTTTTGGTTGTGGAGTGGACAGAGTTATTAAAGCAGAATTTAGCATATGGAAGATGAGTGGACCATAGATGTTGTTGAGCGGAACAATAAAGTCTCAAGTATTGTTCGATCCATTGGTTACATCTTTCTGTCTGTCCGTTACTTTGAGGATAATAAGCTGTTGTGCGTTTTTTGTCAATGTTGAATATCTTACAGAACTCTGTCCATAATCTACTAGAAAACTGAGTCTCTCTGTCACTAAGAATGGAGTTTGGGAGACCATGAAGTTTGAAAACATGTGTTATAAGCAGTTGAATAGTTTCCATAGCAGTGGGTAATTTATTGTATGCGATGAAATGAGACATCTTGCTGAATAGGTCTACTACTACTAAAATGGTGTTATTGTTGTTTGATTTTGGTAAATCGACTAAAAAAATCGATAGCGATCTCAGACCAGGGTCTAGATGGAGTACTGAGTGGTAGTAGGAAACCATAAGGTGCTTGTTTTGCGGATTTGGAAACTGTGCATTTATGGCATGATGAGACATGATTTTTTACACCAATATGATCTCCTTGTGAGTTCTAGAGTCTTTTTGAAACCTGGGTGTCCAGCTAACAAAGAATCATGGGTGGTCTGTAACACCATCTGTCGGCGAACAGGTGGGATGTACAAAAGATTTTGATGGTAATATAAGCCATCATCTCTCCTATCTTGGAGAGTTAGGGGTTTTGTTTGATCAACTGTTTGTTCTTGTATTAATTGTGGCTTAAAATCACAAACAAAAGATATAAATCTTTCTTTTGGTATCAAGCTCTGGTCGGGTGCCCGATGCGTTCAAAAGAGGGCAACCTAGAGAGGGTATCTGCTTTGTGGTTTTTGTTCGCTGGTCGGTAGACTATTTGATATTTAAATCTGGTGAGGAACAGATTCCACCTTACTTGTCTGGCGGAGAGAGTTCTTGTGCATTTGAGGTATTGCAAGTTCCTATGATCTGTGTAGATCAATATCGGAACTATAGTACCCTCCAAAAGATGCCTCCAGTGTTCAAGGGAAAGCTTAATGGCCAACAATTCTTTGTCCCCTATAGGGTAATTCTGTTCAGCTGCATTTAAAGAACGAGAAAAAAAAGCAACTGGGTGAAGAGGTTGTTTGATAGCTTCTCGTTGTGAGAGAACTGCACCTACAGCGATGTCTGAGGCATCAACCTCTAAAACATATTGGTAATCAGGATTGGGGAACCTGAGTATAGGTGCAGTGGTGAATTTTAATTTTAGAAAGTCAAACGCTTTTTGTGACTCTTGGTTCCAAATGAATGGTACTGTGGTTCTGGTAAGTGTAGTTAGTGGTTTGGTAAGTTTAGAGAAGATTTTTATAAACTTGCGATAAAAATTTGCAAAACCCAAAAATCTTTGGACGTCTTTTCTTGATTTAGGGGTTGGCCAATCTTTGATGGTTCGTATTTTTGTTTCCTCCATATAGATTCCTGAGGAGGTGATAACATATCCCAGGAAGGCTATGCTCTGTGTATTAAAAATACATTTTTCAAGTTTGACATAAAGGTGGTTTTCTCTTAATCTAGACAGGACTTGTCTGACATGAAGAATGTGTTCAGTAAGGGTCTTAGAGTATATTAATATGTCTTCAAGATATATGACAATAAAAACATCTAAGATGTCTCTGAATAAATCATTTATCAAGTGTTGAAAAGTGGCCGGGGCGTTACAGAGCCCGAATGGCATGACTGTATATTCATAGTGGCCGTATCGGGTCCGGAATGCCGTCAACCACTCATCCCCCTTTCTTACTCTGATCAAATTATACGCCCCCCTAAGGTCCAACTTCATAAAGAACTTTGCCCCTTCCAGTCTCTCAATTAATTCTGGAAAAGGGTATCTATTCTTTACTGTGATTTTATTTAACTGTCTATAGTCTATAATGGGCCTTAGGGAGCCGTCTTTGTTTTTCACAAAAAAGATTCCGGCTCCCGCAGGCGACGTAGAAGTGCATATAAAACCCTTCCTGAGATTATCTTCTAGATAAGATTTTTAAATGCTCAAGTTCTGTTTTGGAAAGAGGGAATATGTGCCCACAGGGAATCTCTGCACCGGGAAGAATGTCTATTGGGCAGTCGTATTTCCTGTGAGGGGGTAAACTCGGATTCAGTTTTGTTTAATAGATCCGAAAAATCACTGTATTCAGTGGGTATGTGGTAGTCTGGTGTAGTCTGAGAGGTAAGGAGAATACCTATAGGGAAACATGTAGTGGAGCAGTATTTGGAGTTAAATGTGAGAGAAAGAGTGGCCCACGATATATGAGGGTTGTGCAGGCTTAACCAAGTTAAACCTAAAATTATGGGAGAGACTGGTGAGGTTATTACATCAAATGAGATATATTCTCTATGATGGTCACTTGTGGAAACCAATAGAGGAATAGTTTGGAATTCAACCGGCCCTGAAGTAATAACTTTTCCATCAATACCACGCAAAAGAATGGGAGACTTTTTCTGCACAAGTGGTATTTTATTTCTATTTGTGAATTCCTTATCTATATAACATGCTGTTGCACCAGAGTCAATTATTGCTGGAACGTTGACCCGTTGGAGATCCCACTGTAACAAAAGAGTGAGTTTACAGTAGGTTCTCATAGAATCATAAGTGTTACAACAAGAAACAGTAGGATCAGTCTTACCCTTTCGTTGTCTTTGAAGAGGACAGTCTCTCACAGTATGCTCCTCAGAGGCACAGTATAAACAGAGGTTGTTTTCTCGTCTTCTGTTTTTCTCTTGGGTAGTCAAGGGCCCCTTCAGGAACCCTATATCCATGGGTTCTGCAAGTGTCTTACTAGAGACATGGGGGGAAGTGGCTGTACTGTGTTTTTTTAAGTGTGTGTCTTGATAGGATCTTTCATACATTCGCTCTCTAAGGCGTCTGTCTATCGTGATACTGAGATTGATTAAGCCTTCTAGAGTAGGGGGGAGGTCTATGCGAGACAACTCATCCTTAATAGGCTCAGAAAGGCCGAGTCTAAACTGATTTTTAAGAGACACATCATTCCACTGGGAATCTTTTGCCCATTTTTTAAAATCTGTGATGTACTCTTCTACAATTCTTCTCTTTTGTTTTAATGCCCTCAGTGCTGTCTCAGCAGTTTGTTGCTTAAAAGGGTCTTCGTACAACTGACCCATTTCTGAGAAAAACCCATCTAGAGAGTTAAGTATGGATTCATTTGTTTCAAAAAAACTGTTGGCCCATGTACGGGGCTCCCCTCTCAGATAGGAGATTACAGTTAGTACTCGTATCCTATCGTTGGGGTATGAGTGGGGCCTAAGTGTGAAAAGCAGAAGGCAAGCATTTTTAAAGTCTCTGAACTGGGACCTGTCCCCAGAAAATTTCTCTGGTAAGCTTATTTGGGGTTCTGATGTGTGTATCTTTGGTTCAACATAATCTTTAATATAAGCCTTAAGGGCATCGATTTCGGCTTTAAGTGAGGTTAACCCCTCTGTGAGTAAATCAACCCTTTGATTTAGAGTCTGCATGTGTGCTGTCATCTCAGCTGGGTCCATCGTAGTAGGGCTTGGTATTCTGTCAGGATCAGTCAAGTTCACTGTGTTTCAAATAAGAAATCATAGTGTAAGAGTGGGACCTCAGCTGCTGAGATATATCTATGCACTTCTATATATATATATATATATATATATATATATATATATATATATATATATATATATAGTTGGTTTGTAGCAAAAGAGTTATTGTTACTTAACATTAATGTCCACCAGGATAGTGTCAAGCAACAATTAAATCAGTTGGCTATAGTTAGTATCAGGTCAGAGTGTGAGGAGTACTCTATGGCTGCCACATGTGTTTGAAACACTGAATGGTTGCAGCAGAGTATCTCACGTAGTAACCATCTTTACATTAAGTTTGGAAATAAGCTATAATGAATCAGACATGTCACATTATATAAGTAGGACATAAGGTTGTACAACTTAACAGGAATATGATCATATAGTTACTGAGAATAAACATTAAGCATGCTAGGAATCAGGGAATGCTTATAATGTCCCAGGATGTTAAACACGTTATAGCTGTTTTAATTTACTTAGCTCCCAGTCAGCGGTGCAAACATGTATCGCAAGTACCTGGATGAAGTGACTCCCTGCAAGATAGGACAAGGATCCGGTAACAGAAGTTATCCCCAGTGCCAAATAGGTGTGAGGAGAGGATCAGGCGAAACTGTAGCTTCGTGTACTCCGTGGATGGCGTGTGACGTCACCGCAGAGTGATCCGATGTAGATCTGGCTGGAAGTTCAGAAGTTACCAGACTACTTGAAAGAGTTGCGGTTAGAGTTAGGCTCAGGTGAAACAATACCGTTGGCTACCAGAAGGTGGCTAACGAAACAATACCAAGCAGTGAGGGAAGGAATAAGCTGTACTTAAATAGGATGACAAGGTGAAGGGTGATCCGGATTTAAAGGCACAGTAGAAATAGTAACAATAGATGTCAACAGTCCTGACACACATATGTCAAAGTAACAATGATAGACTGTGTATCTTTTGTAATAACGCCGGCTATTTATGCCGACAAAGTTTTTACAACACCCGCTGTGTAGCCGGAACAGTTCAAAAAAAGTTGATCGGGCAGTTTCTTTTGTAAATTTAATCAGGCAATTTCTTTTTGAAACAAGAGGCCCTGATGTCTCTGTGAGTATTTACCTAACAAGTGCACTTGTCACTAAAGATAGAGTTTTTACCTTTATCATCTTAAACATTCGGTATTCAGACCTGTATTATCGGTCCCTTCTTTTTCTCTTTAGGTCGGTTCTGTACATGTAGGACCCTTGATCTGAGACGCAGAGCGTCATATTGGATACACAAAATGGGGACACTTGCCCCCCTTGGTCTTAACAAGGATATCAAGTTGGGGGAGGGGAAGAAGCAAGAGCGCAACTTGGCTAATACCCAGAAATGAGAGGAAAAAAAATGTTTAGAACCAAAACGTAATAAAAATGAAATAAAAATAATTTTATTTTATTTTTGAAACATATAAATGATTTTTGCAATATAAGAAAAAAGGTGATGATTAGTACTGAGAGACTCACAGAATTGTTTGTTCAATTTGTTTAAAAGGATGTTAGTAGTGCCATCAAGTATATTATTAATTGTACTGTATAATTAAGGCAAATCTTAACAGATCGGGTTGGAGTGTTAAACCTCTAAAATGACTCTTTAAGCAGTTTTTTTAAAACTCTAAAGTAATTCTACATGAAATAAATCAATACACAATATAAAATAATCAGTTTGGTTGGCCAACCTAAACTCGTATGTTAATAAGTTAAAATTAAAAGATATCTTTATAAAGAAATGTTTGCACTTTTCATCAGGCGTTTTTCAGGTAATATACTATTTAGTTACAAATAGTTTTACACATAGCTAATGTTGCACATATGTCAAAGTAACAATGATAGACTGTGTATCTTTTGTAATAACGCCGGCTATTTATGCCGACAAAGTTTTTACAACACCCGCTGTGTAGCCGGAACAGTTCATAAAAAGTTGATCGGGCAGTTTCTTTTGAACATTTAATGAGGTAATTTCCTTTTGAAAAAAGAGGCCCCGATGTCTCTGAGTATTTACCTAACAAGTGCACTTGTCACTAAAGATAGAGTTTTTACCTTTATCTTCTTAAACATTCGGTATTCAGACCTGTATTATCGGTCCCTTCTTTTTCTCTTTAGGTCGGTTCTGTACCTGTATGATGTCCGCAAATTGTATACGCCGATTCTGGAGCTGTCACTTTCCTCAACGTTTCTTCAGCAGTTAGTCCCGAAACCGCGCCTTCTCCTAGATAGGCTGTGATTGGTTGTTTTGTGGGAGTAAGATCCTGCTGCTTACGCTGTGACAGCTCTACGGCAATCCTGAACGGTAGTATGATTGTCAAGTATGGAGTTTCTGCAACGCGTTTCAGCTGAGCACCTCAGCCTTTATCAAGCATGCTCTTACTCCCACAAAACAACCAATCATAGCCTATCTAGGAGAAGGTGCGGTTTCGGGACTAACCGCTGAAGAAACGCTGAGGAAAGTGACAGTTCCAGAATCGGCGTATACAATTTGCGGACATCATACAGGTACAGAACCGACCTAAAGAGAAAAAGAAGGGACAGATAATACAGGTCTGAATACCGAATGTTTAAGAAGATAAAGGTAAAAACTCTGATGAAAAGTGCAAACATTTCTTTATAAAGATATCTTTTAATTTTAACTTATTAACATACAAGTTTAGGTTGGCCAACCAAACTGATTATTTTATATTGTGTATTGATTTATTTCATGTAGAATTACTTTAGAGTTTTAAAAAAACTGCTTAAAGAGTCATTTTAGAGGTTTAACACTCCAACCCGATCTGTTAAGATTTGCCTTAATTATACAGTACAATTAATAATAGAATTGATGGCACTACTAACATCCTTTTAAACAAATTGAACAAACAATTCTGTGAGTCTCTCAGTACTAATCATCACCTTTTTTCTTATATTGCAAAAATCATTTATATGTTTCAAAAATAAAATAAAATTATTTTTATTACATTTTTATTACATTTTGGTTCTAAACTGTTTATTTCCTCTCATTTCTGGGTATTAGCCAAGTTGCGCTCTTGCTTCTTCCCCTCCCCCAACTTGATATCCTTGTTAAGACCAAGGGGGGCAAGAGTCCCCATTTTGTGTATCCAATATGACTCTCTGCGTCTCAGATCAAGGGTCCTACTCCCCCCTCTTTTCCTTTGTTTAACACAGTCCAATATTGTTCCCCTCAGGCATTGTGGGTCCTGGTTATGAAAATCCCTATAGTGGAGGGATAGGTTATGTGACTTAAGACGCTGTTTGATGTTTGTAATGTGTTCAAGTAATCTAGTTTTGTATGGGCGGGTGGTTCGCCCAATGTATTGGAAATTACAACTACATTGTACCAAATAAACAACAAAGTCTGTTTTACAATTACAGAGCAGGTTAATTTCACACAAAGAGCCATTACTAGTAGATTTCATTAGTTTAGAGGGTTTTCTCTCTAATACATAGGGCAAACCACCCGCCCATACAAAACTAGATTACTTGAACACATTATAAACACCAAATAGGGTCTTAAGTCACATAACCTATCCCTCCACTATAGGGATTTTCATAACCAGGACCCACAATGCCTGAGGGGAACAATATTGGAATGTGTTAAACAAAGGAAAAGAGGGGGAAGTAGGACCCTTGATCTGAGACGCAGAGAGTCATATTGGATACACAAAATGGAGCCTCTTGTCCCCCTTGGTGATATCGACCTTGCGGCTTTTCTCATCTAACTAATTCATATATCCTTTTTAATTTTAATTTAAATACTAGACTGTAGGACATTTCTGGATCTAGACACTTTTTAGGCATATACCCATGCAGATTGTTCACTACACATTGGGTCACGATGTTTGTTGTTTTAGGACCACAAGCAAAATTTTATTTAATACCGCTCATTTGAGACCTCTTGTTTTTATACATGGATAGGATGAGAGATACTAATGGTGAAAATATGTAGAAAGTGTGTAGAAAGTGCAAAATAGAGACAAAATTGTGAACAGATTTACTAGACAGAGAGAAAGATTTGTTGCGTGCATATATAATCAAGTTTATGGCTTATTTGTTTATCCCTATAGGTAGCAGTCTATTTTTAAGAAATATTTTCCCCTTTTTTTTAAATACACTTTTAATACATGTGTCTTAAATATAGGTTACTTGTATAGGTTTTTATAAAATGTATAATATAAAACATATTTATATGTGGATTGTAGACGCTTGTTATTTATATGTGTTCTATTGATGTACAAGCACTCTGTTTGGAATAACTGAAGAGTCTTTTTAAAACGAATAATAGACATTTTTAGAATAACTTTTGTATTTACAATAGCTTTAATTTTAATTACTATTTCTATCATGATCTTAATCATATGAAGCCCCCCCTTTCTCTATCATGAAATGATTTGCCTTAATAGCAAAACGTAAATTATAAAGATATATTTATTTGTGCTATCGCTTTAAATATCCTGTTCAACAACAACTATTATTTAAGTATAGATATTTAACAATGTTTAGTTAATCATGACATATTAACTTTGAAGAGTCCTCGCCAACCCGCTCATTATAATATTTGTGGGTGTGAGTCCACCAAGCCAATGGGAAGGCGAGCAGTCTAAGATGAGTGTCGATGCCAAACTTCAAAAAGAGCCCCTCACCTGACTTCGGCATTATTCCTCAGATGAAGAAGGGAATATTTTTAAAATCCTTCGAAATGCGTCAGGCGTCTGTGTACTAACAGTACACGCTGTACATTGGACTCTTCAATTTATCTCCTTACGCAGTGTTTCCGTAGCTGCAACCGGCCGGTGCAGTCTTGTGTATTTTCTAACAGCTGAATTCGGATATCCACGTATATGCTTTTCCGTTACCTCATATCATTGAGGTTATATAGTGTAAGTGTTTTTAATCCCTCCTTTGTTATTTTATCCATTCGAATAAATAGAATTACACTATTTTGCGTCCTTTCTTCTCCTTCTATATTCCTCCATGCCGCCCGGGGTCCTGAGCCAATCAGACAACGGGTTAAAGATCCAGGAGCTGATTCATTACATCTAGTATACAGTACTAGAAGGGAAAAGGGCTGCCCAAGTTTCAGATTCCATCGCTTCAACAGTTCCTCATATGATTGGGGTATGAGTCTGTAAGTAGATTGGCTTTTTAAAGGATACTGAGATAACACCATTTGTATTCCCTGGTGACATTTAAATCAAGCTAATTACTGTGGCAGAGAACTAAAGTTGATTCTTGCAGAATTATCATAGTAGTTTTATTTATAAAGGGAAACAGTCCTATGGTTCTAGCCTAGCAGAAAGATTGGCCTTCACTTTTACACTCCTTCACCTCCCTCCACCCCCCCTTTTTTTTTTTCTCTTCCTCACTTGTGTTTCTTACTGTACACTCATAAACACTTTTTATGGATACATTTTTTAAGCCACCCTCTCACTCTAAAACCACATCTCCAGCTATGGCCGGTAAACCAAGAGACAGAAAATATAAGAACACCCTAGAGACTTCTGTAGAAATACATTTGTAAATAATCAACCCCGTACGGGGCAATGAGCCCATTGATATGCAAGCTCTGGTGGAAAATATTGCAGGTGCACTAACACTTAAATTTGAAATTTTAAAAATGGAAATTAAACACAACATATTAGCATTAACTAATGAAGTCAGACAATTTTCCAATAGGTTGCAGGAGGCAGAACAGAGAATATCAAATCTAAAGGACTTTAAAGAGTCACTCAGGACCAATTAGAAACTAATATCTCTGCTTTAATAAAAAATGCAGTCTAAAATAGAGGATTTGGAAAACCGTTCTAGATAGTTGGGCTTCCCGAAAGTAAACAATTCGATGATTTAGCGGCCAAGATTTCAACCCCTTCAGTACCCATAGACTTAGCTACTAACCTATCACGGAGACTGAAATTAAAAAAGCCATTCAAGACTCATCACTAGATAAAGCACCGGGGCCAGACACACTCCCGAATGAGTTCTACAGAATTCTTTCTCAAGATATTGCCCCATATTTAGAAAAACGTTTTAATTATTACTATCTTGAAAATAAACCAATTTCTCCCAACTTTACGGCGTCATTGACCACTTTAATTTTGAAACAAGGGAAAGAGCAGATGAAGAAAAATTCGTATAGACCCATAGAACTACTTAACTTGGACTACAAAATACTCACTGCCATTCTTGCAAAACGAATACAGAATTTGTTACCTAACTTTATTCATAAAGATCAGACAGGCTTTCTGCATAAACGAAATTCGGCTGCTAAAATCCGAGAACTTTTCTTAACTATTAACTATTTTAATTTTCTTCAGGAGCATCTAGGACAGAAGGAACTTAACTCCCCGGATTTAGCAATCATTTCAATTGACCCTGAAAAAGCCTGATTCTGTACACTATGATCATTTACTATTGTCTTTATTTAAGTTTGGGTTCAAAGATTTTTTTTTAATTTTATTGCCAACTTGTATAATAAACCTTATACAAAATTAATAGTCAATAACAATCTCTCTACCGGGATAACTCTTGGCAGGGGTACGCGCCGGGGATGTCCCCTTTCCCCATTGCTGTTCGACATAGCGATCGAACCCTTAGCCATAATGGTTCGGCAGCACCTAGAAGGCATAATAATAGAACAGAAAGAATTAAAGATTGCGCTATAAACGCCTCTAAATCAGAAATCCTCTGGATTAGGAAAAATAGTGACTCCTCTGCAGAAATTCCCTTTAAAGTAATAACAAATTTGTTTGTATATCTAGGCATTCACATCTCCCTTCAACCTGAAATATGGTAAAACCTTAATATTCTTCCTGTGTAAGACAAAGTCAAATAATACCTGAAAAATTGGCAGAATTTTCCACTTTCAATATCTGGTCGGATTGCATTGTTTAAAATGGTTCTCTTACCAAAAATGTTAAATGTTCTTCAAAATACACCTGTGTTGCTGAAGGCGAAAGATATACAGGATTTAAAAGTTGCAATTCGGCAATTTATATGGCAGAGTAGGAAACCACACATTTCACTCAATAAACTTTCTTTCCAAAAAAGATTTGGAGGCCTGGCTTTACCTGATTTATGTATTTACAATCTAGTGTTCCTTGCTAGAATAGTGATTGGATTTTAAATTTGGATTATTCTACAAATAACGAACTTGAGAGTAACATGATTGATCCATTCTCAATGGATGCAGTGTTACACTGTCAAAATAATATGATACCGAAGAAGGTAAAACAAATTAAAACGATATATACACCAATTTTAGTTTGGTGGAAGTTATGCTCAATACTTGGGATCAATACCAGTATTCCCAAATTCCAAACTATTTTGGGGAACCCAGAATTTCAACAAGGTACACAGTCTGCCTTGTTTCAAAGATGGAATAATCTTGGTCTAAACTGGGCCTCCCAATTTTTGGATTATGAGGTTCAAGCAGTTAAGACTTTCTCTGCATTTAGTCAAGAATTTCAAATCCCAAATAAATATTTCTTTACTTATTTGCAAGTTAGGCACTTTGCTTCTAAGTTAATTGCTGAACATGGTTGGAGCTGGTCCTGGGCCAAAATTGAAAATTGGCTGTTACTGGCTAAAAATGGGCGTTTATCTATATCTCCAGGGTATCACTTATGTACCTCCTATAGGGGCGAATTAAACTTACAAGATATATCTCAAAACTGGAAAAAATGTATCCCCTTGGAGGATATAAACATGTGCTTGGTTCAAAAGTCTATCCAACTGGTCTCTCAGATTACATTATCCTCAACTTGGACAGAATCCCATGTTAGATTGCTTTATAGGACATATTATATGCCAGAAAAAAAGAGCGAGGTGGGGCAATGCCAGTTTTAATAAATGCCCAAAATGTTCGTATCCTTCTGCTAAATTGCTTCATATGATTTGGGAGTGTCCTAAAATTAGTAAATCATCCGCTATATAACACAATTTAACAAAGGATTGCATAAATTACAAAGTATACTTAAAAACTATTGGTCAGTGACCAAGAAAACCCCATACACATAAAAGTAACTACACAGCTCTGTGCCTATAAACCTTATTAAACACCTGCTTTAGTGTTCCCTGTATGTGACCAACAACACCACATACACATTATAGTAACTACACAGCTCTGTGCCTATAAAGCTTATTAAACCCCTGATTTAGTGCGCCCTGTATATGACCAACAACACCACATACACATTATAGTAACTACACAGTTCTGTGCCTATAAACCTTATTAAACTACTGATTTAGCGCTCCCTCTATGTGACCAACAACGCCACATACACATTATAGTAACTACACCGCTCTGTGCCTATAAACCTTATTAAACCCCTGATTTTTTGCCCTTGTATGTGAACAACACCACATACACATTATAGTAACTACACAGCTCTGTGCTTATAAACCTTATTAAACCAGCAAATATTCAGTTAATTAAAAGGGATATAGAAGTCAGTAGTATGCTGGCACTATACAGTTCAAGCACACTAGTATATGCCTCATACATGACTAAGGACTGAGGTCCGAAACGTTGTTTGTTTATTTTGGCTCAACAAATCCTTTTTAAGTAACGGTGCTGCTGCAACTTTGACTGTTTTTGCTATTGTCTGGGGGTTTTGGTATAGACCCTAGCAGCCTGCACGTACCTGCTCCACCTGGGTGCTGAACAGCTGTGTTTATTTTGACAACTTAGAAAATGCAGCGGACAACTTAGAAATTTGACTTTTTCATATTTTCAACATTGAGTGGACTACTAACCTTTTCCCTCTGGGTTAGTAGTTTAAATATAGTATATATATATATATATATATATATATATATATATATATATATATATACACTGCTCAAAAAAATAAAGGGAACACTAAAATAACACATCCTAGATCTGAATGAATAAAATATTCTAATTAAATACTTTGTTCTTTACATAGTTGAATGTGCTGACAACAAAATCACACAAAAATTAAAAAATGGAAATCAAAATTTTCAACCCATGGAGGTCTGGATTTGGAGTCACACTCAAAATTAAAGTGGAAAAACACACTACAGGCAGATCCAACTTTGATGTAATGTCCTTAAAACAAGTCAAAATGAGGCTCAGTAGTGTGTGTGGCCTCCACGTGCCTGTATGACCTCCCTACAATGCCTGTGCATGCTCCTGATGAGGTGGCGGATGGTCTCCTGAGGGATCTCCTCCCAGACCTGGACTAAAGCATCCACCAACTCCTGGACAGTCTGTGGTGCAAAGTGAAGTTGGTGGATGGAGCGAGACATGATGTCCCAGATGTGCTCAATTGGATTCAGGTCTGGGGAACGGGAGGGCCAGTCCATAGCATCAATGCCTTCATCTTGCAGGAACTGCTGACACACTCCAGCCACATGAGGTCTAGCATTGTCTTGCATTAGGAGGAACCCAGGGCCAACCGCACCAGCATATGGTCTCACAAGGGGTCTGAGGATCTCATCTTGATACCTAATGGCAGTCAGGCTACCTCTGGCGAGCACATGGAGGGCTGTTCGGCCCCTCAAAGAAATGCCACCCCACACCATTACTGACCCACTGCCAAACTGGCCATGCTGGAGGATGTTGCAGGCAGCAGAACGTTCTCCACGGCGTCTCCAGACTGTCACGTCTGTCAAATGTGCTCAGTGTGCCCCTGCTTTCATCTGTGAAGAGCACAGGACGCCAGTGGCGAATTTGCCAATCTTGGTGTTCTCTGGCAAATGTCAAACGTCCTGCACGGTGTTGGACTGTAAGCACAACCCCCACCTGTTGACGTTGGGTCCTCATACCACCCTCATGGAGTCTGTTTCTGACCGTTTGAGCAGACACATGCACATTTGTGGCCTGCTGGAGGTCATTTTGCAGGGCTCTGGCAGTGCTCCTCCTGTTCCTCCTTCCACAAAGGCGGAGGTAGCGGTCCTGCTGCTGGGTTGTTGCCCTCCTACGGCCTCCTCCACGTCTCCTGATGTACTGGCCTGTCTCCTGGTAGCGCCTCCATGCTCTGGACACTACGCTGACAGACACAGCAATCCTTCTTGCCACAGCTCGCACTGATGTGCCATCCTGGATGAGCTGCACTACCTGAGCCACTTGTGTGGGTTTTAGACTCCGTCTCATGCTACCACTAGAGTGCAAGCACCACCAGCATTCAAAAGTGACCATAACATCAGCCAGAAAGCATAGGAACTGAGAAGTGGTCTGTGGTCACCACCTGCAGAACCACTCCTTTATTGGGGGTGTCTTGCTAATTGCCTATAATTTCCACCTGTTGTCTATCCCATTTGCACAACAGCATGTGAAATTGATTGTCACTCAGTGTTGCTTCCTAAGTGGACAGTTTGATTTCACAGAAGTGTGATTGACTTGGAGATACATTGTGTTGTTTAAGTGTTCCCTTTATTTTTTTGAGCAGTGTATATATATATGTATGCAACTGTGTATGTGATTGTATATTATAATATACATATATATATATATATATATATATATATATATATATATATATATATATATGTGTGTGTGTGTGTGTGTGTGTGTGTGTGTGTGTGTGTGTGTGTGTGTGTGTGTGTGTGTGTATATATATATATATATATATATATATATATATATATATATCCTCCATGTGTATCTGCACTCACAATGTCATATAGTCATCAACCAGGGTGCCAGATCAGTAATATTCACAGTGATCTTTAACAAAGGACTGCACTCACTGGATTTCCAAAAAAATACTTATTTATTAGGTAACGTTTCGGGGTTCGCAGACCCCTTCCTCAGACCAGAATAGACATGCAACTAGACACAGTGATTTATAAACACATTAAGCCCCACCCACCACTAGGGATGCACCGAAATTTCGGCCGCAGAAAGTTTCGGCCGAAAATTGCATTTTTGGCTATTTCGGTTTTCGTTTTTTTTGCCTGTTATTTTCGGTAAAATTATTGTGTAGCATATTTCAAATTTGATGCTAGCCTAGAGCTGCTGTCTAAGGTTATTACTTGACTTACTGTTCTGCATATAATGAGTTTTCTATGACTATACTTTATTTGGATAATTGGTAAAAAAAAAACTGTTAAATATGACTCTGTTACATAGAACTAAATGAAGAATAATACAGTATATTGATATTTATAATTGTTTTTAGTAGGGATGCACCAAAATTTTGGTCGCAGAAACATTTTGGCTGAAAATGGCATTATTTTTTGCCTGTTTTTTTTTTCTTGGTAAAATTATTGTGTAGCATATTATTGTTTTAAGATTTTTATCCAATTTTAGTGTTACTTTCAACAAAAGTGTGGGATTTTTTATTGGCTCTAATTATGCAAAAAAAAAAAAAAAACTAAAAAAAATTAATTTGAAAAAATACATTTTCGGTATCAGTTTCGGTTTTCGGCCAAGTGCATCCCGGATTTTCGGATTCGGTTTCGGTCCGGAATTTCCATTTCGGTGCATCACTACCCACCACCAAATCAAAACAGTGAATTGCGCCAAAACTGGGGTTGTCATGGTGATAAACCCTACACCCCTCAGTGTAACCATACTACTAATCCAAAAAAGTCAAATAAGCCTCAATATTATACAGATGCTAACATAATTGTACAAGTCACTAAATATGTCAATTAATAAATACATATAGACATCTATGTGTCCCTGTTCAATCATTAGTTTAATCATTAGATCAGAGGCAAAGGTATACTTAATGATGTCATAGTTAATGAAAGGCATTCAATCACATAAGGCAGATTTATATATAGCAATATATAACAGATTTTCACATAGCAATCTATAACATGCAGTCAACAGGGTAATAGAAATGTGTCAAATCATACCCGACATATACTGTTCACTTAGCATAGTGAAGTTATATTGTGGATCCATTCTAAATCGTATGATATGTAAGCTCTCCAAAACATAATAAAGGTGGTGTTTATGCAGAGTGTGAATGCCAAATCGTGCTTAAAAATTATGTACATAGAAACCTTATGCCGATAATAACCATCCTACCTTATGTGGCGTATCAAGAGGTCATTTACTTTGAATCAGCACAAGCCCCAAGTTTTGTGTAGATAGGATCGTATATGATTAACAAGTCTAGCCCTTGCAATATATCACGCGCCAACAGTAAACGGCTCCGGCGCCTGTAGTGTTCATTTAGCCTAGCGCATGGCTAATTTACATAAACTGATGACGTATGCGTGTTTGTTAACGTGTCGTCATGGTGACACTGTTGCGTTCCAAAATACAAATAGTGTGCGATCCCCATAACCTATTATCCTTATGTTAGCTAGGAGCAGATATTTAAAGCTATGTCACATTTGAGCAACCTCCTATGAAATCGGCATATATTTGAATGTAAGAAGGCTAAGCAAGGTGTGTATACGTAAGAGTTATACTCTGCCTATTTAAGAGCCATGAAATATCCACAGTCCTACAGCTATTGTTAGAGATGAAGAGGGATGCTTATGTATTGTGAATACTACAGTATATTTCTGCCATATGATTAACATGTGTGTGGTGACAATTAAGCCAAACAGAGTGATCCATATTGCGTATATACATATAAAAATATAAAAGTATAAACATATGACAATAAAGCATGAGACCTTGTGCCTGGACCCTCAGTTGTCCATACAGCGGAACCTCAAACTATATCATTGGTTCACTGTTATAAATGGCAATCAAAGTTTAGCCCTGATGTCCTTAGCGTATCAACAAAGGCGTGCTATCAAAGTAAAGTTAGTACTCTAGACATGCATGTGTCCATCCCCTCAGGTAGTTCATGTGTTTGGTTGTTGTCCATCTATACAGGGTCCACAGTGTGACCTTCAACTAGTCCCAGAGTATCCAAGGTACCCCTCCGTTACCCATATGCCATGTGCTAATGTGACCTGCTTACCTCTGTGTGCCGCCACCATACCGGTCCATAAAACACTCTTAAGTAGGTCCCACCAAGTGTGTATCACACTAGGGCATATGAAGCTCACTGGTTAGTTAACCACCTAGAGTATGGCAAAGCAGGGTCAAATTGGTGTGCAATATCAGTACAATAGTCCAGCCATTATTTGTGTCCCACCATTGCGGGCGAATCACACCAGGTGTGTCATCACAAGAGCGGGCTAAGAAGTAGTAGGATAACATTAGTATCAGAGGAAGCAGCGCCAGTCATTAGACATATTCAGGCCATTGGGGTATAGGGTACCAAGTCTATGAATCCATTTAGACTCCATCTGGAGTAGGGTTGTATCCCTATCCCCACCTCGTTTGAGTGCTGGAACATGGTCAATTAAGATGAACCTTAAGTCAGTAACTCTATGTTGGGCCAAAAGAAAGTGTCTTGCCACAGGTTGGTCCGATACTCCTTTATCCAAGGCGCTCCTTATGGCTGATCTGTGATTAGCCATCCTAAGTCGTGCATTGTCCGTCATCTTTCCAACATAAAATTGGCCACAACAGCAGCTCAACAGGTAGATCACATGAGTAGTTGTACAGGTGATAAAGTGTCTTATTGTGTACTTCTGAGTCGTGTGTGGATGTCTAAAAACTTTACATGGGATCATTCCACTGCATGTTGTGCATCCCAGGCATCTATAACAGCCCTTCTTCTTGGTTTTGAGCCATTGTTCTTTCATATAGCATTGTTGTGGGTCTGTAGACATGAGTAGGTCCCTAAGGCTCCTTCCACGTCTGTACCCCATAATGGGGGGATCCATATGCTCAAAAGGTAATCCCGGATCTGTCGCTAGGATCTCCCATCTCTTTCTGATGTCCTGTGCCATCCTCTCCTTCCCTTTATTGTAGGTGGTGGTAAAAATCATCCTTTCTTTTTTGGTCTGTTCCAGACGGTTGGCCTGATTTTCCTGCGGAGTGGTCACCTCATCTATAACACTTCGTATAAGTTCCATTTTGTATCCTCTTTGTAGGAACTTTTCAGTCATCATTTGTAGTTGTGTTTCACGGTTGCTGGTTTCAGTGTTGTTTCTTAATACCCGGATCATCTGTGACTTTATGATTGCCTTTCTGGTGTGTGGGGGATGGTTGCTGGTTGCTTCAAGTATTGAATTCCGGTCCGTAGGCTTGGTATAGAGAGTGGTAAATAGTTTGCCTTGTTTTTTGTAGATTCTAAGGTCCAGGAAGTCAATGCAATTCAGATCATACTTTAGCTCAAATTTGATAGGGGACTCAAGTGCGTTTAGTCGTATTACCCAATCATTCAAGGAGTTCTCTGTGCCCTGCCATATTAGAAATACATTGTCTATGTATCTTTTGTAGTGTCTTACTGTATCAATGTTGTACACGTCTATGATATCCCGCTCATAGTGTTCCATGTAAAGATTAGCATATGATGGGGCCATATTTGACCCCATTGCTGTCCCCATGAGTTGTTGGTAAAACATACTTTCAAAACGAAAGTAGTTTAGGGTTAAACATTTTTCCAGTAGATCAAGAATCAGAGAGATCGGAGGTCCCACATAAGGGAATCATGTCAAAGCTAGTGTAACCGCCCTTCATTGTGGGGGATGACAGTATACAGACTTCTCACGTCCATGGTGACCAAAAGGTAATTGTTGCCAATTTCATTCACGGTGTTTAGTATGGTAATGAGGTCACCAGAGTCCCTAATGTAGGAGTCCATTGATCTTACTAGGGGCTGTAGGAGGGCATCAACGAATATTGCTAGGGGTTGTAGCAGGGACCCTCTAGCTGACACGATTGGCCTCCCTGTGTTTTTTTTTTGGTTCTTGTGTATCTTGGGTAAAGTATACAAAATTGGATGAATAGGGTACATAGTGTTGAGGAAATTATATTCCTCCGAGCTGATACAGTTCAGCTGTCGTGCTTCAGATAATACACTATCAATATCCCTCTTAAACTCGTTAGTTGGATCTCGGGTAAGTTTTTTATAAGTCTGATGATCATCTAGTTGGCGAAGTACTTCCTTGCGATATTGGTCATAGTTCATTACTATAATCGCTCCTCCCTTATCCGCTGGGCGAATGACGATCTCAGTGTCATTGGATAGTGATTTAAGTGCCATTCTCTCTGCTCTATTGAGGTTGGGTCTGTGTTTCATATTTTCTAGTTCCTTAGTGTCATTTCCAATCATCCTGGTGTAGGTTTTAATACTTGATCCGCATGCTTTAGGTTCAAATTTGCTCTTTGGTTTAAATCGCTTTATTTCTTTTTCCATGGGGGTGTCTTTAAAGTGTTCCTTTAGTTTAAGGTTCCTTTGGAATCTGTGTATATCTAAAAAGTTTTCAAAGTCATCATTAGTAAATGTGGGGATAAAAGTCAGACCTTTATTTAACAGGCTAACTTCACCCTCATCTAAAGTCCTGTCACTTAGGTTGATGACAATGTCAGGGTTATTCATCTTGGGGGTAGGGGGGGTCTTCTGTCCACAATAGTTCCCCCTCCTTGGGTGCGGCCTCGACCTCTTGTGTTTGCGGATCTCGTTGTAACCCCTAAAAAAGGTGTCTGTGATGCTGTTGGCGTTTGATTCTGATACCGTTGGTCATTGCTACCGGCCTCGTTGTCAGAGCCTGAGCTGCTATCAATTGTGTTGAGGTATCTGGATCGATAATTGCGTTGTCTTCTCTATCTCTGTTGTCCTCCTTGTTACATCTAGGCAAGTAACCCCACTTGCTTTCCCCCAGAAATTCTTAATATGCAATGTTTCCAATGTACAAGAGAATTGTGGGTAAGATATGCAAATTAGATATGCAAATTCTCAGTTTTTTTGCTTCAAAAATACTGTTTTAACACAGCGATCCTTTTAAACAGGACTATGACAGCAAGCGGGGTTACTTGCCTAGATGTACTAATTTCCTATGCAAATATTTACATTGATTTAATTTTGAGACATGGAGGATTTTAATTTCAGTTTTTTATCTCCCCCCATAATTTTAATGAATTTTGGTTTAACCATGAAAATAGCTTTTCCAATGCAGCAACCAGAAATCTATCTCCTACTGATGAGTTCTAAAAAGAACGAAACAGGCTTGTCTAGTGAGTGATTTCTGGTTTGCTGTCATAGTCCTGTTTAAAAGGATCGCTGTGTTAAAACAGTATTTTTGAAGCAAAAAAACTGAGAATTTGCATATCTAATTTGCATATCTTACCCACAATTCTCTTGTGCATTGGAAACATTGCATATTAAGAATTTCTGGGGGAAAGCAAGCAGGGTTACTTGCCTAGATGTACTAATTTCCTATGCAAATATTTACATTGATTATATATATATATATATATATATATATATACACACACACACACACACACATACATACAGGGCTCAAAATTTCAGGTTGTAAGCTACTAGCCAGGTCAAAATGTTACTCGTCGCTTCTGATCCTACCCACTACCTGCCCACACCACACCTACTACTCTACCCCCTGTTTGCATAGGTTTAGCTATTGTGAAGCACATTATTATGCAGTCATTTTTAATATTTTTTATTTTATACCGTTACAAATTAAATAATGCAACATACAGCACTAGATTAACTAAGTGCATAGCAGATAGCAACATCAACTTGGTGGTTCTGGGTAAGATAACAGCTGGATAGAAATAGGAAGTAAGAGAATGCAGAGAGTGCTGACAGTTATGGAAGGTCATAGCAGACCTGGAGATTTTTTTAATGTTTTTTTAGATTGGTTTAAATATTGTTTTGTTTTTTGTTTGTTTTTTTGTTCTAAATTTTTATTAATATTTTTCCATATTACAGCAAAATATTTTTCTCAACACAATGACCGTAAACAAGATGGTCTAACAATGACATTTGTAAAGTGAGGAAGAAGAGGACTGCATGTTCCATATGTTGTAGACCTTACAAAGTGATCACTGCTGGTTTCAGTCCATATTGAAATAAAAACAGGCATTTTAGCATGCTGGTATTTGGTTCTTCTTCCATATAAAAAAAAGTTACATAAAGTCTACAGAGTTCAGATACTATAGTACATGTTCTGAGCTAGCTCAGAGAATATTCTATCTGAAAAATGTATTGTCAGCTGCAATTACTATTTATATAGAAGTGGTTGTTATTCAGGATAGTAATTGACAGGAGTCGCAGAGGAGGTTGGGCCCTGTATCTAGTGAAATAACTTTGTAGTATAGTTTGTTTAATAGAAGGAGGGTTAATAAAGTAGAGAGCTACAGATGAGAAAAGAGGGAGGAGAATGGAAGGGGGAGAAAAAAAAAGTGGGGGGGGGGTGATGGAAGGAAGCGTTTGAGAAGGACTTCTTTATCGCGGTGGAGGGGGGGGGAGTGAGACTGGTTGGTGGGGGTGGAGGGGAGTTGCCCCTACACCACGTGGTGCTCACTCGGAGTGGTAATCTAGGTGGTGTCCAATTTATTTGTTTTTATTTATCAGTCAGATTGGTAGAGTGCGTCTGTCCCATAGTTCCATCATGAGTTGGTGTATATCCATATGAAATGGTATCACTCCAGTACTAGGAGCTCTGTCATTTGGGTATGCCAGTCTTCTTTAAAGGATGGGGTTTTGGTAGATTTCCCGTGTTTGGGAATTATTTTTTTTTGCGCCATTTATCATAAGTAACAGTAATGAGCTTGCAATTTTATTTTGGAGTTTGGGGAGAGCTTGGAACATGAGAATTTGTATTTTGGCTGCAAGGTCAGTTTTAATTATTTCTGAGATAGCTGCAAATACTTTTTCCCAATAGGTGATGATTTCAGGGCAAGTCCACCAGATATGGAGCATTGTTCCCCTGTGACCGCACCCCCTCCAGCAGAGGTCTGTGATTTGTGGATTAGTTTTGTGTAGTCTAGAGGGGGTAAGGTACCATCTACTTGTGAATTTAAAATGCATTTCCTGAGTGTTAGCAGATGAAGAAGCCCTGATAGCCGTTTGGAACGACCTCCCCCAAGTAGTAGAGGTAGTGTCTGAGTTTGTTTCTTTATCCCATGCTTGTGTATAAGTAGGTAGTAGTTGGTTGTCGTGTACCAGCAGATATTTATAGAGAAGAGATATAGTGTGTCTTGGGTGTGTCTGCTGCACACATAAGTGTTTGAAGGGAGTGAGTTCCCTGTTTAACTTGTTTTTATGTTTGTGAGTGGAGATAAACGGCTAGATTACGAGTTTTTGTCGGTAAGGCTTGCGTTGCTAACGAGCCTTTTTTTCCCACCGCTCCCTTAAGACAACGCTGGTATTACAGGTTTTTTTAAACCTGGCGTTAGCCGCAAAAAGGTGAGCATAGAGCAAAATTTAGCTCCACATCTCACCTCAATACCAGCGTTGCTTAAAGGGCCACTGTAAGTAAATATTTTCTATGCCTATTACTAACTAACTACCCCAAATACGCTTTTTATCAATAGCATTTCATTAACATATCTCTACCGTATATCAGAAATCTTGTCTGCAAATTTAATTGTTTTCCAAACCCACTCCTTGGGTATCCTTTGCTCTGTACCAATCCGTTTACAATACCTAGGTTTCAAAATGGCGCTTTAAACACAATTTAATTGGTTTAAGTATTTTGAACACACAGTGCTGAAAATAGTGGGCAGGATAACGTGACATCATCGGGGAATAAAAGATATAACTTTTAGAATGTTATGAAACTTCGTTTTGGAGAAAATATAGGTCACTAAGTTTTAATTAATGTTTATTAACTTTAATATGTTAGTTGTTTAGCTTAAAAATTATAACAGAAAGTAATCCTTTAAGTCAGCAGTGAGCTGGCTGAACGTGCTCGTGCACGATTTCCCCATAGGAAACAATGGGGCTGAGCTGGCTGAAAAAAAACCTAACACCTGCAAAAAAGCAGCGTTCAGCTCCTAACGCAGCCCCATTGTTTCCTATGGGGAAATTAATTTTATGTCTGCACCTAACACCCTAACATGAACCCCGAGTCTAAACACCCCTAATAGTACACTTATTAACCCCTAATCTGCCGCCCCCGCTATCGCTGACACCTACATTATATTATTAACCCCTAATCTGCCGCTCCGGACACCGCCACCTACATTATCCCTATGAACCCCTAATCTGCTGCCCCCAACATCGCCGACACCTACATTATATTTATTAACCCCTAATCTGCCCCCCCCAACGTCGCCGCAACTATATTAAATGTATCAACCCCTAATCTGCCGCCGCCACTATTATAAATTTATTAACCCCTAAACCTAAGTCTAACCCTAACACCACTCTAACTTAAATATAATTTAAATTAAACGAAATAAATTTACCATCATTAAATAAATTAATCCTATTTAAAACTAAATACTTACCGATAAAATAAACCCTAAGCTAGCTACAATATAACTAATAGTTACATTGTAGCCAGCTTAGGCTTTATATTTATTTTACAGGCAACTTTGTATTTATTTTAACTAGGTAGAATAGTTATTAAATAGTTATTAACTATTTAATAACTTCCTAGTTAAAATAAAGACAAATGAATCCCACCGACAGATGTGGGAAGCATGGGGTATAAGATACTCTTGAGACCTTTACTCCCCACGCGGACTGATTATGCAAGCTGCAGATCTACCAAATATAGATATTCCTAAGAAATAACATTTTGAGTATTTTAGATTTATTTCCTTGATGACAGTCTGGAAGTTCCCAAAACTAACCCTAGAGAAATGAACCAATGGGAGAGAAGATCGCTTGTAGGTAGACCACTCCGAAAAGCCATGACGATTCATTATCAACTCCTATTGGGTTCAGATACTTTCGTAAAGCCGTTTCGTGTTCTGGAGTGGGAAAGAGAAATGGGGCAGGCGCACACAGAATTAGATTGGCAGAAGGCCATACAATGTACAAGAACGGCAATACACTGTGTTACATTATATGAGCTTTTTATAAAGTTAGTGCTGCGTTGGCATAGAGTCCCAGAGCAAGTGCATAAAATGTCCCCCCACACTTCAGATAGGTACTGGAGGGGGTGTGGCCAAAAGGGATCTAATTTCCATATTTGGTGGAGCTGTAATAGAGTTCAGGGGGTGTGGGAACAGGTGGCGACAGTACTGGACCAATTAGGTTTACTCCATAAACTAACACCAGACACTGCCCTTTTTCATTTCGGGCTAGGGAAATTGACCCAACCAGAGAAAATACTTTGTATCATTATACTCCTGGCCACGAAACTGACAATAGCAAGATGTTGCTTGGGAACCTCACAGGTTACATTTAATATGGTCAGAGATATCATTGTATATATCCGTTCAATGGAAGAGTTCTCTTTGAGTTGCACAGGCAAACTGGGCCTACATGGGCAGGTTTGGGTACCTTGGGAAAATTGGGAGAAGGGGACTGCATAAGGGAGAGACAAAAGTGCAGATGGTTGGAATCCGAACTGTCCCTAGCCCCCCCATGAAAACTTTCCCCTGTCCCCCTCTTTCCCCCCAACCTTCTTCCTTTTTTTTTTTTTTTATTTCTTCCTCTCTTCTCCCTCCTCTATACCCTGTCGCCTCGGGGATCTCAATGACTAATGATATTATTTATTCACCTGGAAATTGTTATTATTTATATGCAATATGACCCCTCGTGCCAGTTATAGTTCGAGGAGAAATCATATTCTAGGTGGTATCCATCTAGTTACATATTTCACTATTTTTCATGTGTTATTTTACTTAGGTATATGTTGTGATTTATATTCCATGGACAAGTAAAGGCCTGTATACACCAAGCAATTTTTATCGAATCTAGGCCTAATGATGGCTGAATGTTACTCTACATGTTAAATGTCCGTTTGAAAATATACATATGTAAAAAGAGGTATTAACCATGGCTAGATATATTACCTATGGGTTTTTGATATAGTACGGCCTACTGCCTTGAAGACATGCCTGTTATGTTCGATGAACAGATATTGATGTTTGTCCAATAGGTGTGTTGCCATGATATTTTACTAAGAATTTGTTTATGTATGCCTTATTACCTCAATAAAAATTATTTTACAAAAAAAAATAAAGACAAATATACCTGTAAAATAAATCCTAACCTAAGTTACAATTACACCTAACACTACACTATCATTAAACTAATTACATAAACTACCTACAATTAATTACAATTAAATTAAATAAACTAAATTACTAAAAAAAAAACATAATTTATGCTTACCTGATAAATTTATTTCTCTTGTAGTGTGTTCAGTCCACGGGTCATCCATTACTTATGGGATATATTCTCCTTCCCAACAGGAAGTTGCAAGAGGATCACCCAAGCAGAGCTGCTATATAGCTCCTCCCCTCACATGTCATATCCAGTCATTCGACCGAAACAAGACGAGAAAGGAGAAACTATAAGGTGCAGTGGTGACTGGAGATATAATTTTAAAATTTAGAACCTGCCTGAAAAAGACAGGGCGGGCCGTGGACTGAACACACTACAAGAGAAATAAATTTATCAGGTAAGCATAAATTATGTTTTCTCTTGTTAAGTGTGTTCAGTCCACGGGTCATCCATTACTTATGGGATACCAATACCAAAGCTAAGTACACGGATGATGGGAGGGACAAGGCAGGAACATTAAACAGAAGGAACCACTGCCTGTAGAACCTTTCTCCCAAAACCAGCCCCCGAAGAAGCGAAAGTGTCAAATTTGGAAAATTTGGAAAAAGTATGAAGTGAAGACCAAGTTGCAGCCTTGCAAATCTGTTCAACAGAGGCCTCATTCTTAAAGGCCCAGGTGGAAGCCACAGCTCTGGTGGAATGAGCTGTAATTCTTTCAGGAGGCTGCTGTCCAGCAGTCTCATAGGCTAAACGTATTATGCTACGAAGCCAAAAAGAGAGAGAGGTAGCCGAAGCCTTTTGACCTCTCCTCTGTCCAGAGTAAACGACAAACAGAGAAGAAGTTTGTCTAAAATCTTTAGTTGCCTGTAAGTAGAACTTCAGAGCACGGACCACGTCTAGATTATGCAAAAGACGTTCCTTCTTTGAAGAAGGATTAGGACATAATGATGGAACAACAATCTCTTGATTGATATTCCTGTTAGAAACAACCTTAGGTAAAAACCCAGGTTTAGTACACAGAACTACCTTGTCTGAATGAAAGATCAGATAAGGAGAATCACAATGTAAGGCAGATAACTCAGAGACTCTTCGAGCCGAGGAAATAGTCATCAAAAACAAAACTTTCCAAGATAAAAGCTTAATATCAACGGAATGAAGGGGTTCAAACGGAACACCCTGAAGAACTTTAAGAACCAAGTTTAAGCTCCACGGAGGAGCAACAGCTTTAAACACAGGCTTAATTCTAGCCAAAGCCTGACAAAAGGCCTGGACGTCTGGATGCTCTGCCAGACGTTTGTGTAAAAGAATAGACAGAGCTGAAATCTGTCCCTTTAGCGAACTAGCGGATAAACCCTTTTCTAAACCCTCTTGTAGAAAAGCTAATATCCAAGGAATCCTAACCTTACTCCATGAGTAACTCTTGGATTCGCACCAATATAAATATTTACGCCATATCTTATGGTAAATTTTTCTTGTCACAGGTTTCCGAGCCTGTATTAATGTATCAATAACCGAATCCGAAAACCCACGCTTTGATAGAATCAAGCGTTCAATTTCCAGGCAGTCAGCCTCAGAGAAGTTAGGTTTGGATGGTTGAAAGGACCCTGAATTAGAAGGTCCTGCCTCAGAGGAAGAGACCATGGTGGACAGGACGACATGTCCACTAGGTCTGCATACCAGGTCCTGCGTGGCCACGCAGGCGCTATTAGAATTACCGATGCCCTCTCCTGTTTGATCCTGGCAATCAGCCGAGGTAGCAACGGAAATGGTGGAAACACATAAGCTATGTTGAAAACCCAAGGGGCTGCTAATGCATCTACCAGCACCGCTCCCGGGTCCCTGGACCTGGATCCGTAACAAGGAAGCTTCGCGTTCTGGCGAGATGCCATGAGATCCAGATCCGGTTTGCCCCAACGACGAATCAGTTGAGCAAATACCTCCGGGTGAAGTTCCCACTCTCCCGGATGAAAAGTCTGGCGACTTAGGAAATCCGCCTCCCAGTTCTCTACGCCTGGGATGTGAATCGCTGACAGGTGGCAAGAGTGAGACTCTGCCCAGCGAATTATCTTCGAGACTTCCAACATCGCTAGGGAACTCCTGGTTCCCCCTTGATGATTGATGTAAGCCACAGTCGTGATATTGTCCGACTGAAATCTGATGAACCTCAGCTTTGCTAACTGAGGCCAAGCCAGAAGAGATTTGAATATTGCTCTTAATTCTAGAATGTTTATTGGGAGGAGTTTCTCCTCCTGAGTCCATGATCCCTGAGCCTTCAGGGAATTCCAGACTGCTCCCCAGCCTAGAAGGCTGGCATCCGTTGTTACAATCGTCCAATCTGGCCTGCGAAAGGTCATTCCTTTGGACAGATGAACCGGTGACAACCACCAGAGAAGCGAATCTCTGGTCTCCTGGTCCAGATTTAGCAAAGGGGACAGATCTGAGTAATCCCTGTTCCATTGACTGAGCATGCATAGTTGCAGCGGTCTGAGATGTAGGCACGCAAATGGCACTATGTCCATTGCCGCGACCATTAAGCCGATTACCTCCATGCACTGAGCTACTGATGGGCTTGGAATGGAATGAAGGACACGGCAAGCATTGAGAATCTTTGATAACCTGGACTCCGTCAGGTAAATCTTCATCTCTACAGAATCTATAAGAGTCCCTAGAAAAGGAACCCTTGTGAGTGGTAACAGAGAACTCTTTTCCACGTTCACTTTCCACCCATGCGACCTCAGAAATGCTAGAACTATCTCTGTATGAGACTTTGCATTCTGAAAACTTGACGCTTGTATCAGAATGTCGTCTAGGTACGGAGCCACCGCTATGCCTCGTGGTCTTAGTACCGCCAGAAGTGAGCCCAGAACCTTCGTAAAAATTCTCGGGGCCGTGGCTAACCCGAAGGGAAGAGCCACAAACTGGTAATGCCTGTCTAGAAAGGCAAACCTCAGGTACCGATAATGATCTTTGTGAATCGGTATATGAAGGTAAGCATCCTTTAAGTCCACCGTGGTCATATATTGACCCTCTTGGATCATGGGTAGGATGGTTCGAATGGTTTCCATCTTGAACGATGGTACCCTTAGGAATTTGTTTAAGATCTTTAAGTCCAAGATTGGTCTGAAGGTTCCCTCTTTTTTGGGAACCACAAATAGATTTGAGTAAAATCCTTGTCCCTGTTCCGATCGCGGAACTGAGTGGATCACCCCCATGATTAAGAGGTCTTGTACACATTGTAGAAATGCCTCTCTCTTTACTAGGTTTGTCGATAACCTCGAAAGATGGAACCTCCCTTGTGGAGGAGAGGATTTGAAATCCAGAAGGTATCCCTGAGATATAATCTTTAACGTCCAGGGATCCTGCACATCTCTTGCCCAAGCCTGGGCAAAGAGAGAAAGTCTGCCCCCCACTAAATCCGTCTCTGGATAGGGGGCCCTGACTTCATGCTGTCTTAGGGGCGGGAGTAGGCTTTCTGGCCTGCTTGCCCTTGTTCCATGACTGGCTGCCTTTTCAACCTTGTCTGTAACGAGCAGTAGTTCCTTCCTGTTTTGGAGCGGAGGAAGTCGATGCTGCTCCTGCCTTGAAGTTACGAAAGGCACGAAAATTAGACTGTTTGGCCTTTGGTTTGGCCCTGTCCTGAGGAAGGGCGTGGCCCTTACCTCCCGTAATGTCAGCAATAATTTCCTTCAAGCCGGGCCCGAATAAGGTCTGCCCTTTGAAAGGAATGTTAAGTAATTTAGACTTGGAAGTTACATCCGCTGACCAGGATTTAAGCCAGAGCGCTCTGCGCGCCTGTATGGCGAATCCGGAATTTTTAGCCGTAAGTTTGGTTAGATGTACTACGGCATCTGAAACAAACGCATTAGCTTGCTTAAGGGTTCTAACTTTACTGAAGGCCTCATCCAACGGCTCTGTGCAAATCGCCTCTTCCAGAGACTCAAACCAGAATGCCGCTGCAGCCGTGACAGGCGCAATGCATGCAAGAGGCTGCAATATAAAACTCTGTTGAACAAACATTTTCTTAAGATAACCCTCTAATTTTTTATCCATTGGATCTGAGAAAGCACAGCTATCCTCCACCGGGATAGTGGTACGCTTGGCTAACATAGAAACTGCTCCCTCCACCTTAGGGACCGTCTGCCATAAGTCTCGTGTGGTGGCGTCTATAGGGAACATTTTTCTAAATATCGGGGGAGGGGAAAAAGGCACACCGGGTCTATCCCACTCCTTACTTATAATTTCTGTAAGTCTTTTTGGTATAGGAAAAACGTCAGTACACACCGGTACCGCATAGTATCTATCCAACCTACACAATTTCTCTGGAATTGCCAGAGCCGCTAATACCTCCCCTAGTAACACACGGAGGTTCTCAAGCTTAAATTTAAAATTTGAAATTTTTGAATCCGGTCTCCCCGGATCAGAACCGTCACCGACAGAATGAAGCTCACCGTCCTCATGTTCTGCAAATTGTGACGCAGTATCAGACATGGCTCTCGTGTCATCAGCGCGCTCTGTCCTTAACCCAGAGCTATCGCGTTTGCCCCTTAATTCGGGCATATTATATAATACTTCTTTCATAACATTAGCCATATCATGTAAAGTGATTTGTAAAGGCCTAGATGTACTAGGTGTCTCAATCCTACGCATCTCCCGAGCGGGAGACGCAGGTACTGACACGTGAGGAGAGTTAGGCGGCATAACTTCCCCCTCGTTGTCTGGTGATAGCTTCTTTATCGGTACAGATTGACTTTTATTCAAAGCAATATCAATACAATTGGTACACATCGTTCTATTGGGCTCCACATTGGCTTTTGAACATGATGAACAAACAGTTTCCTCTGAATCAGACATGTTTAAAACAGACTTAGCAATGAAAACTAACAAGCTTGGAAATCACTTTCAATAAGTTTTACAAGCAATATAAAAAACGCTGCAGCGCTTCAAAAATACAGATATAATTAAACAATTCTTAACAAGAAGTGTATTATTAGCAGAGGATTGCACCCATTAGCAAAAGGATGATTAACCCCTCAATACCCAAAAACGGATAAAACAGATATCAATTAAGATTTAACGCTTTTAATCACAGTCAGCACACTGTCACAGATCTGCTGTGACTGATTACCTCCCTCACAAATGAAATTTGCAGACCCCTGAGCTCTCTAGAGACGTCCTGGATCAAGGAGGAAGAAGCAGAAAGACTGTGCAATAATTTTAACTGCGCAACAAGGCGCTAAAACAAGGGCCCTCCCACTCCAATCACAACAGTGGGGGCCCTGATATAACGGTTTCCATGCAGAAAAATATGTTAGCCATGTGGAAAAAATCATGCCCAAAGCGATTTATCACCAAAGTACCTCACAAAAACGAATAACATGCCAGTAAACGTTTTATTTAAAAAAAAAAAAAAAAAAACAACATCTTTCAATGTCATGCAAAGCTATCACTAAGCCTGCTACCAGTCGCTACCACTGCAGAGAAGGCTTAAGTATTATTTCAGTGTTAACAGTATTTTCTCAGTCAAATTCTAGTCCCTAGAATATAACTCGACTGCGCACACATTTATCAGCCTGATACCAGTTGCTACTACTGCATTTAAGGCTGTACTTACATCATACGGTAACAGCAGTATTTTCTTAGTCAATTCCATTCCCAGAAAATAAAGTACTGCACATACCTCATTTGCGGAGGACCCCGCATGCTATTCCCAGTTTCTGAAGTTACCCCACTCCTCAGAATGTCGAGAACAGCCAGTGGATCTTAGTTACGCCTGCTAAGATCATAGATAAAAAACGCAGGCAGTTTCTTCTTCCAAATACTGCCTGAGATAGAAAAACAGCACACTCCGGTGCCATTTAAAATAACAAACTTTTGATTGAAGAATAGTTAAGTAAAAACTCCAGCTCCTCTCGCGACCTCCTTCTTTGTTGAGGGTTGCAAGAGAATGACTGGATATGACATGTGAGGGGAGGAGCTATATAGCAGCTCTGCTTGGGTGATCCTTTTGCAACTTCCTGTTGGGAAGGAGAATATATCCCATAAGTAATGGATGACCCGTGGACTGAACACACTTAACAAGAGAAAACAACCCACTAAAATTACAGAAAATAAAAAAAGAATTAGAAGAATTTTAAACTAATTACACCTAATCTAATCCCCCTAATAAAATAAAAAAGCCCCCCAAAAATAATAAAATTCCCTACCCTATACTAAATTACAAATAGCCCTTAAAAGGGCCTTTTGCGGGGCATTGCTCCAAAGTAATCAGCTCTTTCACCTGTAAAAAGAAAATACAATATCCCCCAACATTAAAACCCACCACCCACACACCCAACCCTACTCTAAAACCCACCCAATCCCCCCTTAAAAAAACCTAACACTACCCCCCTGAAGATCTCCCTACCTTGAGCCGTCTTCACCCAGCCGGGCACAAGTGGACCTCCAGAGGGGCAGAAGTCTTCATCCAATCGGGGCAGAAGAGGTCCTCTAAGCGGCAGAAGTCTTCATCCAGGCGGCATCTTCTATCTACATCCATCCGGAGCGGATCCATCTTCAATCCAGCCGATGCGGAGTAATCCTCTTCCATCGACGTCCTAACGAAGAATGAAGGTTCCTTTAAATGACGTCATCCAAGATGGCGTCCCTTGAATTCCGATTGGCTGATAGGATTCTATCAGCCAATCGGAATTAAGGTAGGAAAAATCCTATTGGCTGATCCAATCAGCCAATAGGATTGAAGTTCGCATTCTATTGGCTGTGCCAATCAGCCAATAGAATGCAAGCTCAATCCTATTGGCTGATTGGATCAGCCAATAGGATTTTTCCCACCTTAATTCCGATTGGCTGATAGAATCCTATCAGCCAATCGGAATTCAAGGGACGCCATCTTGGATGATGTCATTTAAAGGAACCTTCATTCTTCGTTAGGACGTCGTTGGAAGAGGATGGCTCCGCGTCGGCTGGATTGAAGATGGATCCGCTCCGCTCCAGATGGATGGATGAAGATAGAAGATGCCGTCTGGATGAAGACTTCTGCCGCTTGGAGCACCTATTCTGCCCGGATCGGATGAAGACTTCTGCCCCTCTGGAGGTTCACTTGTGCCCGGCTGGGTGAAGATGGCTCAAGGTAGGGAGATCTTCAGGGGGGTAGTGTTAAGTTTTTTTAAGGGGGGATTGGGTGGGTTTTAGAGTAGGGTTGGGTGTGTTAGTGGTGGGTTTTAATGTTGGGGGGGGGGTATTGTATATTTTTTTTACAGGTGAAAGAGCCGATTACTTTGGGGCAATGCCCCGCAAAAGGCCCTTTTAAGGGCTATTTGTAATTTATTTATTTTGGGGGGCTTTTTTATTTTATTAGGGGGATTAGAGTAGGTGTAATTAGTTTAAAATTCTTGTAATTCTTTTTTTCTGTAATTTAGTTTATTTAATGTAATTGTAATTAATTGCAGGTAGTTTAGGTAATTTATTGAATTATAGTGTAGTGTTAGGTGTAATTGTAACTTAGGTTAGGATTTATTTTACAGGTATATTTGTATTTATTTTAACTAGGTAGCTATTAAATAGTTAATAACTATTTAATAACTATTGTACCTAGTTAAAATAAATACAAAGTTGTCTGTAAAATAAATATAAACCCTAAGCTAGCTACAATGTAACTATTAGTTATATTGTAGCTATCTTAGGGTTTATTTTACAGGCAAGTATTTAGTTTTAAATAGGAATAATTTATTTAATTGTAGTAATTTTATTTAGATTATTTTAAATTATATTTAAGTTAGGGGGGGTTAGGGTTAGACTTAGGTTTAGGGGTTAATACCTTTAATATAGTAGCGGCAACGTTGGGGGTGGCAAATTAGGGGTTAATAAATGTAAGTAGGTGTCGGCGAAGTTAGGGACGGCAGATTAGGGGTTAATAAAATGTAACTAGTGTTTGCGAGGCGGGAGTGCGGCGGTTTATGGGTTAATATATTTATTAAAGTGGCGGCGATGTCCGATCGGCAGATTAGGGGTTAATATATTTATTAAAGTGTTTCCAATGTGGGGGGGCCTCAGTTTAGGGGTTAATAGGTAGTTTATGGGTGTTAGTGTACTTTTTAGCACTTTAGTTAAGAGTTTTATGTTCCGGCGTTAGCCCATAAAACTCTTAACTACTGACTTTTCAATGTGGTAGGAGTCTTGACAGGAGAGGGTCTACCGCTCACTTCTTCCAAGACTCGTAATACCGGCATTAGGCAAATCCCATGGAAAAGATAGGATACGCAATTGACTTAAGGGGATTTGCGGTAAGCTTGAGTCGCGGAAGAAAAGTGAGCGCTACACCTGTACCTGCCAGACTCGGAATACCAGCGGGCGTTAAAAAGCAGCGTTGGGACCTCTCAACGCTGCTTTTTAAGGCTAACGCAAGACTCGTAATCCAGGTGAAAGTGTGCTATCTGCATTCGGTAGAACTATGATGAAAAGAGGGCCTCATCCCACTGTTATAAGAATGTTAGTGGTGCTATATTGCCCCGTTCCAGTGCACAATGCAACACGCCGTCCCCCAGCTTGTATGGGAGTCTGCGTGCCATCTTTGTGTGAGTTAAAGGGACAGTCTACACCAGAATTTTTATTGTTGTAAAAGATAGATAATCCCTTTATTACCCATTCCCCAGTTTTGCATAACCAACACAGTTATATTAATATACTTTTAACCTCTGTGATTATCATGTATCTAAGCCTCTGCAAACTGCCCCTTCATTTCAGTTCTTTTGACAGACTTGTAGTCTAGCCAATCAGTGCCTGCTCCCTGATAACTTCACGTGCATGCGCACAGTGTTATCTATCTGAAATATGTGAACTAAAACCCTCTAGTGGTGAAAAACTGTTAAAATGCATTCTGAAAAGAGGTGGCCTTCAAGGTCTAAGAAATTAGCATATGAACCTCCTAGGTTAAGCTTTAAACTAAGAATACCAAGAGAAGAAAGCAAAATTGGTGATAAAAGTAAATTGGAAAATTGTTTAAAATTACATGCTCTATCTGAATCATGAAAGTTTATTTTGGCCTAGACTGTCCCTTTAAGTGGATCTCGGGATGCTTTCTAAGAGGAAGAAGCGGGGAAAAGGGTGTGGAGATTTTATTGGAGGTGATGATGATTTTGTCCCATTCTTTTAGTGTTTCTTGGGTGATTGGGAAATGGGTTAGTATAGGTGGTCTGTGGCGTGGTGCGATCCACGCTAATGTCGCCATATTGCCCCTAGAAAAAATTAGGTTATCTATTTGAACCCATGCTTTCTGTGCGGTGTTGTGGCTCCAGTCTATTATATGCTTTAGTATTACCGCCTTTCAATATAAAGTGAGATTTAGTAGCCCTAGGCCTCCTCTGTTTTTGGGAAGGTACATGGTTTGTCTACTAATTCTGCTTTTTTCCCCTGCCATATGTAGTTATCTATTATTTTTTGTAGTTGTGTGATAAAAGGAGACGGAAGAGGGATGGGGAGAGCTTGAAGAAGATATAAAAGTTTGTTACTCCAGGATTGCAAGTCTCTCGATATTTCATTCTTAAGCGTTTGATAGTTAATTGTGAAGAGGTCGTTATTATTTGCTAGGTATATCCCTAAGTACTTCAGTTTTCCTTTTGCTATATGTATGTGGTAGGTTTTTTCTAGTTGGGTGAAAATGTGTGGAGGTGTGGATATGTTGAGAAGTTCTGATTTGTTACATTTTTGTTACATTTAGACGGAAGTTGGAGACTTGTCCATAAGCGTCCAAATCTCTCAGTATTTGTGGGAGTGTATGCTCCGTGTCAGTTACTGCGAAAAGAATGTCGTCTGCGTACATGATCATTTTATGATCTCTGTCCCTTATCGTGATGCCTGTTATATTTTGGTTTAGTCTTATTTTTAAAGCTAGTGCTTCGATAGAGAGTGCGAATAGCAGAGGAGAGAGAGGAAAGCCCTGTCGTGTGCCGTTAGAAATTTTGATCGAGTCTGATAGGGTGCCATTGGCCCTGACCTTGGCATTAGGGTTAGAGTATAGGGAAAAAAAACATGCTTACGAAAGGGATTCCGAAATTAATTTTGCGCATGACCTCCCTAAGAAAGTTCCAGTCCACTCTCTCAAATGCCTTTTCAGCATCTGACGAAAATAGAGTGATGTTTTGCATAGCTAATAATCTGATGAACCTGGAGATTTTATTTTAATAAATTATCTCTCAACTATCTTTCTCCCCTCCCTCTTCTCTTCAATCTCCCTTTTTACCCTCTCTCTTATCTCTCAGGTCATAACTTCTCTTTACACTTTCTTTGCCCTCTCTCATATCTTTTTACTCTTTTTCTCCACTCTCTCGTAAAAATATCTTCTCCACTTTTACTTTTCCTCTCCAATCTCTCTCTCTCTGCCTCTGTTTACCCTCTCAGAAGTAACAGTCTAAGCACTAATGGGGTCCCTACAGCCCTAGAAGACTAACATAAACTTGTCCTCTCTAGGATATACAATATCCCTTCAGATAATATTTTTAGCACATAGACCAAAATGTGTATTCGTCAATGCTGCAATAGGAGTGTACATTTTTTCACTAACTAACTTTTACTCGCCACCATTAAATTTCCACTGGCCAATGGCTAGTAAAGAGTGGAGATTTTGAGCCCTGTATGTATGTATGTATGTATGTATGTATGTATGTATGTATATATATATATATATATATATATATATACATACATACATACACATATACACACACACACAGTATATATATATATATATATATATATATATATATATATACATATACACACACACACATATACTGTGAATTATTGCACATGCTCAGTAGAAGCTGGTGCATCAGAATCTGTGCATATAAAACATAATTTATGCTTACCTGATAAATTTATTTCTCTTGTAGTGTGTTCAGTCCACGGGTCATCCATTACTTATGGGATATATTCTCCTCCCCAACAGGAAGTTGCAAGAGGATCACCCAAGCAGAGCTGCTATATAGCTCCTCCCCTCACATGTCATATGCAGTCATTCTCTTGCAAGTCTCAACAAAGAAGGAGGTCGCGAGAGGAGATAGGAGTTTTTTACCTAATTATTCTTCAATCAAAAGTTTATTATTTTAAAATGGCACCGGAGTGTGCTGTTTTTTTCTCTCAGGCAGTATTTAGAAGAAGAATCTGCCTGCGTTTTTCTATGATCTTAGCAGACGTAACTAAGATCCACTGGCTGTTCTCGCACATTCTGAGGAGTGGGGTAACTTCAGAAGAGGGAATAGCATGCGGGGTCCCCCACAAATGAGGTATGTGCAGTAATATTTTCTAGGAATGGAATTGACTAAGAAAACACTGCTGTTACCCATATGATGTAAGTACAGCCTTTAATGCAGTAGTAGCAACTGGTATCAGGCTGATAAATGTATGCGCAGTTGAGTTATTTTCTAGGGACTAGAATTTGACTGAGAAAATACTGTTAATACTAAATAAATGTATGAGCCTTAACTGCAGTAGAAGCGACTGGTAGCAGGCTTAGTGATAACTTTGCATAACAATGGAAAGCTGTTTTTTAACGTTTACTGGCATGTTATTCGTTTTGTGAGGTACTTTGGTGATAAATCTTTTTGGGCATGATTTTTTTCCATATGGCTAACGTGTATTTCTGCACAGAAACCGTTGTAACAGGTCTCCCACTGTTGTAATATGAGTGGGAGGGGCCTTTTTTAGCGCCTTGTTGCGCAGTTAAAATTATTGCACAGTCTTCCTGCTTCTTCCTCCTTGATCCAGGACGTCTACAGAGAGCTCAGGGGTCTTCAAAATTCATTTTTGAGGGAGGTAATCAGTCACAGCAGACCTGTGACAGTGTGTTTGACTGTGATAAAAGCGTTAAATCTTAAATTGATTATCCGTTTTTGGGTATTGAGGGGTTAATCATCCGTTTGCTAGTGGGTGCAATCCTCTGCTAAATTCATACAATTGCTGTTAAAATTGTTGGCTATAACTGAATTAGTTCATTGTTATTTCAACTGTGACAGTTTTTTGTGTTTTTAAAAGCGCTGCAGCGTTTTTTTTCAATTGCTTGTAAATTTATTGACAGATTTTTTCCAAGCTTGCTAGCCTTCATTGCTAGTCTGTTTAAACATGTCTGATACAGATGAATCTGCTTGTTCATTATGTTTAAAAGCCAATGTGGAGCCCAATAGAAATATGTGTACCAATTGTATTGATGTTACTTTAAATAAAAGTCAGTCTTTACTGGTAAAGAAATTATCACCAGACAACGAGGGGGAAGTTATGCCGCCTAACTCTCCTCACGTGTCAGTACCTTCGCCTCCCACTCAGGAGGTGCGTGAGATTGTGGCGCCAAGTAAATCAAGGCCCTTACAAATCACTTTGCATGATATGGCTAATGTTATGAAAGAAGTATTATCTAATTTGCCTGAGTTAAGAGGCAAGCGCGATAGCTCTAGGTTTAGGACAGAGCGCGCCGATGACACGAGAGCCATGTCCGATACTGCGTCACAACACACACACACACATATACTGTGAATTATTGCACATGCTCAGTAGAAGCTGGTGCATCAGAATCTGTGCATATAAAACATAATTTATGCTTACCTGATAAATTTATTTCTCTTGTAGTGTGTTCAGTCCACGGGTCATCCATTACTTATGGGATATATTCTCCTCCCCAACAGGAAGTTGCAAGAGGATCACCCAAGCAGAGCTGCTATATAGCTCCTCCCCTCACATGTCATATCCAGTCATTCGACCGAAACAAGACGAGAAAGGAAAAACTATAGGGTGCAGTGGTGACTGGAGTTTTAATTAAAATTTAGAACTGCCTCAAAAAAAGACAGGGTGGGCCGTGGACTGAACACACTACAAGAGAAATAAATTTATCAGGTAAGCATAAATTATGTTTTCTCTTGTTAAGTGTGTTCAGTCCACGGGTCATCCATTACTTATGGGATACCAATACCAAAGCTAAAGTACACGGATGATGGGAGGGACAAGGCAGGAACATTAAACAGAAGGAACCCCTGCCTGTAGAACCTTTCTCCCAAAACCAGCCTCCGAAGAAGCAAAAGTGTCAAATTTGTAAAATTTTGAAAAGGTATGAAGTGAAGACCAAGTTGCAGCCTTGCAAATCTGTTCAACAGAGGCCTCATTCTTAAAGGCCCAGGTGGAAGCCACAGCTCTAGTGGAATGAGCTGTAATTCTTTCAGGAGGCTGCTGTCCAGCAGTCTCATAGGCTAAACGTATTATGCTACGAAGCCAAAAAGAGAGAGGTGGCCGAAGCCTTTTGACCTCTCCTCTGACCAGAATAAACGACAAACAGAGAAGAAGTTTGCCGAAAATCTTTAGTTGAATGTAAGTAGAACTTCAGGGCACGGACTACGTCCAGATTATGCAAAAGACGTTCCTTCTTTGAAGAAGGATTAGGACATAATGAAGGAACAACAATCTCTTGATTGATATTCCTGTTAGAAACAACCTTAGGTAAAAATCCAGGTTAAGTACGCAGAACTACCTTGTCTGAATGAAAAATCAGATAAGGAGAATCACAATGTAAGGCAGATAACTCAGAGACTCTTCGAGCCGAGGAAATAGCCATCAAAAACAAAACTTTCCAAGATAAAAGCTTAATATCAATGGAATGAAGGGGTTCAAACGGAACACCCTGAAGAACTTTAAGAAACAAGTTTAAGCTCCATGGAGGAGCAACAGATTTAAACACAGGCTTAATCCTAGCCAAAGCCTGACAAAAAGCCTGGACGTCTGGATTCTCTGCCAGACGTTTGTGTAAAAGAATAGACAGAGCAGAAATCTGTCCCTTTAACGAACTAGCAGATAAACCCTTTTCTAAACCTTCTTGTAGAAAAGCCAATATCCTAGTAATCCTAACCTTACTCCATGAGTAACTCTTGGATTCACACCAATATAAATATTTACGCCATATCTTATGGTAAATTTTTCTGGTAACAGGTTTCCGAGCCTGTATTAACGTATCAATAACCGACTCCGAAAAACCACGCTTTGATAGAATCAAGCGTTCAATCTCCATGCAGTCAGCCTCAGAGAAATTAGGCTTGGATGGTTGAAAGGACCCTGAATTAGAAGGTCCTGCCTCAGAGGCAGAGACCATGGTGGACAGGACGACATGTCCACTAGGTCTGCATACCAGGTCCTGCGTGGCCACGCAGGCGCTATCAGAATCACTGATGCTCTCTCCTGTTTGATCCTGGCAATCAGTCGAGGTAGCAACGGAAATGGTGGAAACACATTTGCCATGTTGAAAACCAAAGGGGCTGCTAGTGCATCTACCAGCACTGCTCCCGGGTCCCTGGACCTGGATCCGTAACAAGGAAGCTTGGCGTTCTGGCGAGATGCCATGAGATCCAGCTCCGGTTCGCCCCAACGAAGGATCAGTTGAGCAAACACCTCCGGGTGAAGTTCCCACTCCCCCGGATGAAAGGTCTGGCGACTTAGAAAGTCCGCCTCCCAGTTCTCCACGCCTGGGATGTAGATTGCTGACAGGTGACAAGAGTGCGACTCTGCCCAGCGAATTATCTTCGAGACTTCCAACATCGCTAGGGAACTCCTGGTTCCCCCTTGATGACTGATGTAAGCCACAGTCGTGATGTTGTCCGACTGAAATCTTATGAACCTCAGTGTTGCTAACTGAGGCCAAGCTAGAAGAGCATTGAATATTGCTCTTAATTCCAGAATGTTTATTAGGAGGAGTTTCTCCTCCTGAGTCCACGATCCCTGAGCCTTCAGGGAGTTCCAGACTGCACCCCAGCCTAGTAGGCTGTCATCTGTTGTTACAATCGTCCAATCTGGTCTGCGAAAAGTCATTCCTTTGGACAGATGAACCCGCGACAACCACCAGAGAAGAGAATCTCTGGCCTCCTGGTCCAGATTTAGTAAAGGGGACAGATCTGAGTAATCCCCATTCCACTGACTTAGCATGCATAGTTGCAGCGGTCTGAGATGTAGGCGCGCAAATGGCACTATGTCCATTGCTGCGACCATTAAGCCGATTACTTCCATGCACTGAGCTACTGATGGGCTTGGAATGGAATGAAGGACACGGCAAGCATTTAGGATTTTTGATAACCTGGACTCCGTCAGGTAAATCTTCATCTCTACAGAATCTATAAGAGTCCCTAGAAAGGGAACCCTTGTGAGTGGGAACAGAGAACTCTTTTCCATGTTCACTTTCCACCCATGCGACCTTAGAAATGCTAGAACGATCTCTGTATGAGACTTTTCATTTTGAATAGTTGACGCTTGTATCAGGATGTCGTCTAGGTACGGAGCCACCGCTATGCCTCGCGGTCTTAGTACCGCCAGAAGCAAGCCCAGAACCTTTGTAAAAATTCTCGGGGCCGTAGCCAACCCGAAGGTAAGAGCTACAAACTGGTAATGCCTGTCTAGAAAGGCAAACCTTAGGTACCGATAATGATCCTTGTGAATCGGTATGTGAAGGTAGGCATCCTTTAAGTCCACTGTGGTCATATACTGACCCTCTTGGATCATGGGTAGGATGGTTCTAATAGTTTCCATTTTGAACGATGGAACCCTTAGGAATTTGTTTAAGATCTTCAGGTCCAAGATTAGCCTGAAGGTTCCCTCTTTTTTGGGAACCACAAACAGATTTGAGTAAAAACCTTGCCCTTGTTCCGTCCGCGGAACCGGGTGGATCACTCCCATTACTAAGAGGTCTTGTACACATCGTAGAAATGCCTCTTTCTTTATTAGGTTTGTTGATAACCTTGACAGATGAAATCTCCCTTGTGGAGGAGAAGTTTTGAAGTCCAGAAGGTATCCCTGAGATTTGATCTCCAACGCCCAGGGATCCTGGACATCTCTTGCCCAGGCCTGGGCGAAGAGAGAAAGTCTGCCCCCCACTAGATCCGTTTCCGGATAGGGGGCCCTTTCTTCATGCTGTCTTAGGGGCAGAAGTAGGTTTTCTGGCCTGCTTGCCCTTGTTCCAGGACTGGTTGCCTTTCCAACCATGTCTGTAAGGAGTAGTAGTCCCTTCCTGTTTTGGAGCGGAGGAAGTTGATGCTGCTCCTGCCTTGAAATTACGAAAGGCACGAAAATTAGACTGTTTGGCCTTTGATTTGGCCCTTTCCTGAGGAAGGGTGTGACCCTTACCTCCAGTAATGTCAGCAATAATTTCTTTCAAACCGGGCCCGAATAAGGTTTGCCCTTTGAAAGGAATATTAAGCAATTTAGATTTAGAAGTTACATCTGCTGACCAGGATTTAAGCCATAGCGTTCTGCGCGCCTGGATGGCGAATCCGGAGTTCTTAGCCGTTAGTTTGGTTAAATGCACAACGGCATCCGAAATAAATGCATTAGCTAGCTTAAGGGCTTTAAGCTTGTTCATAATCTCATCCAATGGTGCTGTGCGAATAGCCTCTTCCAGAGACTCAAACCAGAATGCCGCTGCAGCAGTGACGGGCGCAATGCATGCAAGGGGCTGTAATATAAAACCTTGTTGAACAAACATTTTCTTAAGGTAACCTTCTAATTTTTTATCCATTGGATCTGAGAAAGCACAGCTATCCTCCACCGGGATAGTGGTACGCTTGGCTAAAGTAGAAACTGCTCCCTCCACCTTAGGGACCGTCTGCCATAAGTCTCGTGTGGTGGCGTCTATTGGGAACATTTTTCTAAATATCGGAGGAGGGGAAAAGGGCACACCGGGTCTATCCCACTCCTTGCTAATAATCTCTGTAAGCCTTTTAGGTATAGGAAAAACGTCAGTACACACCGGTACCGCATAGTATTTATCCAGCCTACACAATTTCTCTGGGATTGCAACCGTGTCGCAATCGTTCAGAGCCGCTAACACCTCCCCTAGTAATACACGGAGGTTCTCAAGCTTAAATTTAAAATTTGAAATTTCTGAATCCGGTCTCCCCGGATCAGATCCGTCACCCACAGAATGAAGCTCTCCGTCCTCATGTTCTGCAAATTGTGACGCAGTATCGGACATGGCTCTCGTGTCATCGGCGCGCTCTGTCCTAAACCTAGAGCTATCGCGCTTGCCTCTTAACTCAGGCAAATTAGATAATACTTCTTTCATAACATTAGCCATATCATGCAAAGTGATTTGTAAGGGCCTTGATGTACTTGGTGCCACAATCTCACGCACCTCCTGAGTGGGAGGCGAAGGTACTGACACGTGAGGAGAGTTAGGCGGCATAACTTCCCCCTCGTTGTCTGGTGATAATTTCTTTACCAGTAAAGACTGACTTTTATTTAAAGTAACATCAATACAATTGGTACACATATTTCTATTGGGCTCCACATTGGCTTTTAAACATAATGAACAAGCAGATTCATCTGTATCAGACATGTTTAAACAGACTAGCAATGAAGGCTAGCAAGCTTGGAAAAAATCTGTCAATAAATTTACAAGCAATTGAAAAAAAACGCTGCAGCGCTTTTAAAAACACAAAAAACTGTCACAGTTGAAATAACAATGAACTAATTCAGTTATAGCCAACAATTTTAACAGCAATTGTATGAATTTAGCAGAGGATTGCACCCACTAGCAAACGGATGATTAGCCCCTCAATACCCAAAAACGGATAATCAATTTAAGATTTAACGCTTTTATCACAGTCAAACACACTGTCACAGGTCTGCTGTGACTGATTACCTCCCTCAAAAATGAATTTTGAAGACCCCTGAGCTCTCTGTAGACGTCCTGGATCAAGGAGGAAGAAGCAGGAAGACTGTGCAATAATTTTAACTGCGCAACAAGGCGCTAAAAAAGGCCCCTCCCACTCATATTACAACAGTGGGAGACCTGTTACAACGGTTTCTATGCAGAAAACAGAATTTATGTTTACCTGATAAATTTCTTTCTCCAACGGTGTGTCCGGTCCACGGCGTCATCCTTACTTGTGGGATATTCTCTTCCCCAACAGGAAATGGCAAAGAGCCCAGCAAAGCTGGTCACATGATCCCTCCTAGGCTCCGCCTACCCCAGTCATTCGACCGACGTTAAGGAGGAATATTTGCATAGGAGAAACCATATGGTACCGTGGTGACTGTAGTTAAAGAAAATAAATTATCAGACCTGATTAAAAAACCAGGGCGGGCCGTGGACCGGACACACCGTTGGAGAAAGAAATTTATCAGGTAAACATAAATTCTGTTTTCTCCAACATAGGTGTGTCCGGTCCACGGCGTCATCCTTACTTGTGGGAACCAATACCAAAGCTTTAGGACACGGATGAAGGGAGGGAGCAAATCAGGTCACCTAAATGGAAGGCACCACGGCTTGCAAAACCTTTCTCCCAAAAATAGCCTCAGAAGAAGCAAAAGTATCAAACTTGTAAAATTTGGTAAAAGTGTGCAGTGAAGACCAAGTCGCTGCCCTACATATCTGATCAACAGAAGCCTCGTTCTTGAAGGCCCATGTGGAAGCCACAGCCCTAGTGGAATGAGCTGTGATTCTTTCGGGAGGCTGCCGTCCGGCAGTCTCGTAAGCCAATCTGATGATGCTTTTAATCCAAAAAGAGAGAGAGGTAGAAGTTGCTTTTTGACCTCTCCTTTTACCTGAATAAACAACAAACAAGGAAGATGTTTGTCTAAAATCCTTTGTAGCATCTAAATAGAATTTTAGAGCGCGAACAACATCCAAATTGTGCAACAAACGTTCCTTCTTTGAAACTGGTTTTGGACACAGAGAAGGTACGATAATCTCCTGGTTAATGTTTTTGTTAGAAACAACTTTTGGAAGAAAACCAGCTTTAGTACGTAAAACCACCTTATCTGCATGGAACACCAGATAAGGAGGAGAACACTGCAGAGCAGATAATTCTGAGACTCTTCTAGCAGAAGAAATCGCAACTAAAAACAAAACTTTCCAAGATAATAACTTAATATCAACGGAATGTAAGGGTTCAAACGGAACCCCCTGAAGAACTGAAAGAACTAAATTGAGACTCCAAGGAGGAGTCAAAGGTTTGTAAACAGGCTTGATTCTAACCAGAGCCTGAACAAAGGTTTGAACATCTGGCACAGCTGCCAGCTTTTTGTGAAGTAATACCGACAAGGCAGAAATCTGTCCCTTCAGGGAACTAGCAGATAATCCTTTTTCCAATCCTTCTTGAAGGAAGGATAGAATCCTAGAAATCTTAACCTTGTCCCAAGGGAATCCTTTAGATTCACACCAACAGATATATTTTTTCCAAATTTTGTGGTAAATCTTTCTAGTTACAGGCTTTCTGGCCTGAACAAGAGTATCGATAACAGAATCTGAGAATCCTCGCTTCGATAAAATCAAGCGTTCAATCTCCAAGCAGTCAGCTGGAGTGAAACCAGATTCGGATGTTCGAACGGACCCTGAACAAGAAGGTCTCGTCTCAAAGGTAGCTTCCAAGGTGGAGCCGATGACATATTCACCAGATCTGCATACCAAGTCCTGCGTGGCCACGCAGGAGCTATCAAGATCACCGACGCCCTCTCCTGATTGATCCTGGCTACCAGCCTGGGGATGAGAGGAAATGGCGGGAACACATAAGCTAGTTTGAAGGTCCAAGGTGCTACTAGTGCATCCACTAGAGCCGCCTTGGGATCCCTGGATCTGGCCCCGTAGCAAGGAACTTTGAAGTTCTGACGAGAGGCCATCAGATCCATGTCTGGAATGCCCCACAGGTGAGTGACTTGGGCAAAGATTTCCGGATGGAGTTCCCACTCCCCCGGATGCAATGTCTGACGACTCAGAAAATCCGCTTCCCAATTTTCCACTCCTGGGATGTGGATAGCAGACAGGTGGCAGGAGTGAGACTCCGCCCATAGAATGATTTTGGTCACTTCTTCCATCGCTAGGGAACTCCTTGTTCCCCCCTGATGGTTGATGTACGCAACAGTTGTCATGTTGTCTGATTGAAACCGTATGAACTTGGTCCTCGCTAGCCGAGGCCAGGCCTTGAGAGCATTGAATATCGCTCTCAGTTCCAGAATATTTATCGGTAGAAGAGATTCTTCCCGAGACCAAAGACCCTGAGCTTTCAGGGATCCCCAGACCGCGCCCCAGCCCATCAGACTGGCGTCGGTCGTGACAATGACCCACTCTGGTCTGCGGAACGTCATCCCTTGAGACAGATTGTCCAGGGACAGCCACCAACGGAGTGAGTCTCTGGTCCTCTGATTTACTTGTATCTTCGGAGACAAGTCTGTATAGTCCCCATTCCACTGACAGAGCATGCACAGTTGTAATGGTCTTAGATGAATGCGCGCAAAAGGAACTATGTCCATCGCCGCTACCATCAACCCGATCACTTCCATGCACTGAGCTATGGAAGGAAGAGGAACGGAATGAAGTATCCGACAAGAGTCTAGAAGTTTTGTTTTTCTGGCCTCTGTTAGAAAGATCCTCATTTCCAAAGAGTCTATAATTGTTCCCAAGAAGGGAACCCTTGTTGACGGGGATAGAGAACTCTTTTCCACGTTCACTTTCCAGCCGTGAGATCTGAGAAAGGCCAGGACAATGTCCGTGTGAGCCTTTGCTTGAGGAAGGGACGACGCTTGAATCAGAATGTCGTCCAGGTAAGGTACTACTGCAATGCCCCTTGGTCTTAGCACCGCTAGAAGGGAGCCTAGTACCTTTGTGAAAATCCTTGGAGCAGTGGCTAATCCGAAAGGAAGCGCCACGAACTGGTAATGTTTGTCCAGGAATGCAAACCTTAGGAACCGATGATGTTCCTTGTGGATAGGAATATGTAGATACGCATCCTTTAAATCCACCGTGGTCATGAATTGACCCTCCTGGATGGAAGGAAGAATAGTTCGAATGGTTTCCATCTTGAAAGATGGAACCTTGAGAAACTTGTTTAAGATCTTGAGATCTAAGATTGGTCTGAACGTTCCCTCTTTTTTGGGAACTATGAACAGATTGGAGTAGAACCCCATCCCTTGTTCTCTTAGTGGAACAGGATGAATCACTCCCATTTTTAACAGGTCTTCTACACAATGTAAGAACGCCTGTCTTTTTATGTGGTCTGAAGACAACAGAGACCTGTGGAACCTCCCCCTTGGGGGAAGTCCCTTGAATTCCAGAAGATAACCCTGGGAGACTATTTCTAGCGCCCAAGTATCCAGAACATCTCTTGCCCAAGCCTGAGCGAAGAGAGAGAGTCTGCCCCCCACCAGATCCGGTCCCGGATCGGGGGCCAATATTTCATGCTGTCTTGGTAGCAGTGGCAGGCTTCTCGGCCTGCTTTCCCTTGTTCCAGCCTTGCATTGGTCTCCAAGCTGGCTTGGCTTGAGAAGTATTACCCTCTTGCTTAGAGGACGTAGCACTTTGGGCTGGTCCGTTTTTACGAAAGGGACGAAAATTGGGTCTATTTTTCGCCTTGAAAGGCCGATCCTGAGGAAGGGCGTGGCCCTTACCCCCAGTGATATCCGAGATAATCTCTTTCAAGTCAGGGCCAAACAGCGTTTTCCCCTTGAAAGGAATGTTTAGTAGCTTGTTCTTGGAAGACGCGTCAGCCGACCAAGATTTCAACCAAAGCGCTCTGCGCGCCACAATAGCAAACCCAGAATTCTTAGCCGCTAACCTAGCCAATTGCAAAGTGGCGTCTAGGGTGAAAGAATTAGCCAATTTGAGAGCATTGATTCTGTCCATAATCTCCTCATAAGGAGGAGAATCACTATCGAGCGCCTTTATCAGTTCATCAAACCAGAAACATGCGGCTGTAGTGACAGGGACAATGCATGAAATTGGTTGTAGAAGGTAACCCTGCTGAACAAACATCTTTTTAAGCAAACCTTCTAATTTTTTATCCATAGGATCTTTGAAAGCACAACTATCCTCTATGGGTATAGTGGTGCGTTTGTTTAAAGTAGAAACCGCTCCCTCGACCTTGGGGACTGTCTGCCATAAGTCCTTTCTGGGGTCGACCATAGGAAACAATTTTTTAAATATGGGGGGAGGGACGAAAGGAATACCGGGCCTTTCCCATTCTTTATTAACAATGTCCGCCACCCGCTTGGGTATAGGAAAAGCTTCTGGGAGCTCCGGCCCCTCTAGGAACTTGTCCATTTTACATAGTTTCTCTGGGATGACCAACTTTTCACAATCATCCAGAGTGGATAATACCTCCTTAAGCAGAATGCGGAGATGTTCCAACTTAAATTTAAATGCAATTACATCAGGTTCAGCCTGTTGAGAAATGTTCCCTGAATCAGTAATTTCTCCCTCAGACAAAACCTCCCTGGCCCCCTCAGATTGGGTTAGGGGCCCTTCAGAGATATTAATATCAGCGTCGTCATGCTCTTCAGTAACTAAAACAGAGCAGCCACGCTTACGCTGACAAGGGTTCATTTTGGCTAAAATGTTTTTGACAGAATTATCCATTACAGCCGTTAATTGTTGCATAGTAAGCAGTATTGGCGCGCTAGATGTACTAGGGGCCTCCTGAGTGGGCAAGACTCGTGTAGACGAAGGAGGGAATGATGCAGTACCATGCTTACTCCCCTCACTTGAGGAATCATCTTGGGCATCATTGTCATTATCACATAAATCACATTTATTTAAATGAACAGGAATTCTGGCTTCCCCACATTCAGAACACAGTCTATCTGGTAGTTCAGACATGTTAAACAGGCATAAACTTGATAACAAAGTACAAAAAACGTTTTAAAATAAAACCGTTACTGTCACTTTAAATTTTAAACTGAACACACTTTATTACTGCAATTGCGAAAAAACATGAAGGAATTGTACAAAATTCACCAAATTTTCACCACAGTGTCTTAAAGCCTTAAAAGTATTGCACACCAAATTTGGAAGCTTTAACCCTTAAAATAACGGAACCGGAGCCGTTTTAACACTTTAACCCCTTTACAGTCCCTGGTATCTGCTTTGCTGAGACCCAACCAAGCCCAAAGGGGAATACGATACCAAATGACGCCTTCAGAAAGTCTCTTCTAAGTATCAGAGCTCCTCTCACATGCGACTGCATGCCATGCCTCTCAAAAACAAGTGCGCCACACCGGCGCGAAAATGAGACTCTGCTTATGCTTTGGGAAAGCCCCAGAGAAATAAGGTGTCTAATACAGTGCCTGCCGATATTATAATATCAATAAACCCAGATAAAATGATTCCTCAAAGCTAAATATGTTTTAAAACTGAATCGATTTAGCCCAGAAAAGTCTACAATCTTAATAAGCCCTTGTGAAGCCCTTATTTACCATCGTAATAAACATGGCTTACCGGATCCCATAGGGAAAAATGACAGCTTCCAGCATTACATCGTCTTGTTAGAATGTGTCATACCTCAAGCAGCAAGAGACTGCACACTGTTCCCCCAACTGAAGTTAATTGCTCTCAACAGTCCTGTGTGGAACAGCCATGGATTTTAGTTACGGTGCTAAAATCATTTTCCTCATACAAACAGAAATCTTCATCTCTTTTCTGTTTCTGAGTAAATAGTACATACCAGCACTATTTTAAAATAACAAACTCTTGATTGAATAATAAAAACTACAGTTAAACACTAAAAAAACTCTAAGCCATCTCCGTGGAGATGTTGCCTGTACAACGGCAAAGAGAATGACTGGGGTAGGCGGAGCCTAGGAGGGATCATGTGACCAGCTTTGCTGGGCTCTTTGCCATTTCCTGTTGGGGAAGAGAATATCCCACAAGTAAGGATGACGCCGTGGACCGGACACACCTATGTTGGAGAAATACACGTTAGCCATATGGAAAAAAATCATGCCCAAAAAGATTTATCACCAAAGTACCTCACAAAACGAATAACATGCCAGTAAACGTTTTAAAAAACAACTTTCCATTGTTATGCAAAGTTATCACTAAGCCTGCTACCAGTCGCTTCTACTGCAGTTAAGGCTCATACATTTATTTAGTATTAACAGTATTTTCTCAGTCAAATTCTAGTCCCTAGAAAATAACTCAACTGCGCATACATTTATCAGCCTGATACCAGTCGCTACTACTGCATTAAAGGCTGTACTTACATCATATGGGTAACAGCAGTGTTTTCTTAGTCAATTCCATTCCTAGAAAATATTACTGCACATACCTCATTTGCGGGGGACCCCGCATGCTATTCCCTCTTCTGAAGTTACCCCACTCCTCAGAATGTGCGAGAACAGCCAGTGGATCTTAGTTACGTCTGCTAAGATCATAGAAAAACGCAGGCAGATTCTTCTTCTAAATACTGCCTGAGAGAAAAAAACAGCACACTCCGGTGCCATTTTAAAATAATAAACTTTTGATTGAAGAATAATTAGGTAAAAAACTCCTATCTCCTCTCGCGACCTCCTTCTTTGTTGAGACTTGCAAGAGAATGACTGCATATGACATGTGAGGGGAGGAGCTATATAGCAGCTCTGCTTGGGTGATCCTCTTGCAACTTCCTGTTGGGGAGGAGAATATATCCCATAAGTAATGGATGACCCGTGGACTGAACACACTTAACAAGAGAAAAAGATTGTGCACATTTTGATAATGTGAGTATATTTGTTTTTTTAAATGCATGCTCCATCTGAATCATGAAAGGTTAATTTTGACTGTAGTGTCCCTTAAAATGCTCTAAAATGTTGCTTGCATATAATTATGGGCCCGCTTCTGAAAAACTCACCAACATGGAGAGAAATCATCATATTAAAGGGACAAAATTAAGCTTTAATGATTCAGATAGAGCAGCAATTTTAAACAACTTTCCAATTTACTTCCATTAACAAAATGTGCACAGTCTTTTTATATTTACACTTTTTGAGACACCAGCTCCTACTGTACATGTGCAAGAATTCACAGAATATAAGTATATGCATTTGTGATTGGCTGATGGCTGTCACATGGTACAAGGGGAGTGGAAATAGACACAACTTTGATATTTGTCAGAAAAAAAAAATCTACTACTCATTTGACGTTCAGACTAATTGTTATTGTATTGTCTTTTTATCATGCATTTGTTGATTATGCAAATATAATGTTTTTACTGGCCCTTTAATTCACTGATTTATGTATTGTAGTTTCCAAGGTACAAATTGCCTTTAAAAAAATCCTTGAGGGGCCTTGAAATACTGATGAGGCATTTTATAGAATCTCCAGAGCAACAAAGAATTACTGAGAGCTAGCTGAGCACATCTTGTGGGCACCAATCACCAGTTAGGTCCCAGTGCTGTTGAGGGTGTGTACAAATCATTTTCAACAAAGGATACCAAGAGAACAAATTAAATGCTCTATCTGAACCATGAAAGTTTAAATTTCATGTTGCTTTAAGCACAGAATGACACTAAAGCGTGTGAACATGGGGCCTATCTCGCTGTTAAAAGGACACTGAACCCAAATTTTTTCTTTTGTGATTCAGATAGAGCATGCAATTTTAAGCAACTTTCTAATTTACTCCTATTATCAAATTTTCTTTATTCTCTTGGTATCTTTATTTGAAATGCAAGAATGTAAGTTTAGATGCCGGCCCATTTTTGTTGAACAACCTGGGTTGTTCTTGCTGATTGGTGGATACATTCATCCACCAATAAAAAGTGCTGTCCAGAGTACTGAACCAAAAAGAAGCTTAGATGCCTTCTTTTTCAAATAAAGATAGCAAGTGAAACGAAGAAAAATTGAAAATAGGAGTAAATTAGAAAGTTGCTTAAAATTGCATGCTCTATCGGAATCACAAAAGAAAAAAATTGGGTTCAGTGTCCCTTTAACCCATTGGCGACCAAGAACGTGTCAGGCATGTCCTCCAAAGGGTGTCAGCTAACGACCAAGGACGTGCCTGACACGTCCTCGGGTAATCTGAGCTGTGGAAGCAATCGAAAATCGCTTCCAGCCACTCAAACAGTTTTGCAGGGATGCCTCAATGTTGAGGCATCCTGCAATACTGTTCTTGACTGCCGGTCTCCATTTTTATCACTCCTCGGAGCGATCACTTCCGGTTTTCACTCCACGAGGAGCCCATCAGTCAGGCAGAGCATCGGAAGCCATCAGGCAGGCTTCTGATGCTCTGTAAGTGTGCTAAGTGCCTCGGTGGGTCGAGGCACTTAGTAAAATGACATAATATAAAAAAAATATATATATAGCAATAGTTTTAATAAAAATAGCCCCATATAGCCCCCATATAGCCACCTCCCCCATGTGGCTTCAAAGATGGCGATGCCCAGTGCATCATGGGGCTTCTGGGGGTGTCCCTAGCCTGCCTCATTATAGGGGCAGGCTAGGGTTATCCAATCTGAGCTTGCCAGAATAAAAAAAGAAATAATAATAAAATATTCCATTTGTCTGATCATGTCAATATTAGTAAATATTGACACTGATCAGTGTGGATCTCCCTCCCTCTCCTCACTTGCGTTTTTGTGGGAGAGAGAGATTTATTTCATATATTTGTTAAAAATTGTAAGACACAAAAGGTTCTTTTCAGAGCCATTAACCCCTAGCTTGCCAGTGATCAACAGAAATCACTGGCAATAGCATAGCAGCACTTTATTTGCGCTTTGTGCATTTTTTTAGGGGTTAATATTTTTTGGGAATTTTTTTGTGAGACCTAAAGGCTCTTATCAGAGCCATTTAGCTAGTTTAAATTAATTTTTGTAAAAAATTGTGAGCCATTAACCCCTAGCTTGCCAGTGATCACTATAAATCACTGGTAATAGCATAGCAGCATTTTGTTTTTGCTCACTGGCTCTTGCACAAAAACATAATTTATGTAAGAACTTACCTGATAAATTAATTTCTTTCATATTGCCAAGAGTCCATGAGCTAGTGACATATGGGGTATACAATCCTACCAGGAGGGGCAAAGTTTCCCAAACCTCAAAATGCCTATAAATACACCCCTCACCACACCCACAATTCAGTTTAACGAATAGCCAAGTAGTTGGGTGAAAAAGAAAGGAGTAAAAAGCATCAACAAAGGAATTTGGAAATAATTGTGCTTTCTACAAAAAAATCATAACCATCATAAAAAAGAGGTGGGCCTCATGGACTCTTGCCAATATGAAAGAAATGAATTTATCAGGTAAGTTATTACATAAATTATGTTTTCTTTCATGTAATTGGCAAGAGTCCATGAGCTAGTGACGTATGGGATAGCAATACCCAAGAAGTGGAACTCCACGCAAGAGTCACTAGAGAGGGAGGGATAAAATAAAAACAGCCATTTCGCTGAAAAAAATTAATCCACAACCCAAATATAAATTTATTCTCATAAATGAAAGGAAAAACTTAAATCATAAGCAGAAGAATCAAACTGAAACAGCTGCCTGAAGAACTTTTCTACCAAAAACTGATTTCGAAGAAGCAAATAAATCAAAATGGTAGAATTTAGTAAATGTATGCAAAGAAGACCAAGTTGCTGCTTTGCAAATCTGATCATCTGAAGCTTCATTCTTAAAAGCCCACAAAGTGGAGACTGACCTAGTAGAATGAGCTGTAATACTCTGAGGTGGGGCCTGACCCAACTCCAAATAAGCGTGATGAGTCAAAAGCTTTAACCACAATGCCAAAGAAACGGCTGAAGCCTTCTGACCTTTCCTGGAACCAGAAAGGATAACAAATAGACTAGAAGTCTTCCTGAAATCTTAAGTAGCTTCAACATAATATTTCAGAGCTCTCACCACATCCAAAGAATGTAAGGAACTCTCCAAAGAATTCTTAGGATTAGGACAAAAGGAAAGGACAACAATTTCTCTATTAATGTTGTTAAAATTCACAACCTTAGATAAAAATTTAAATGAGGTCCCCCAAACTGCCTTATCCTGAAAAAATCAGAAAGGAGATTCACAAGAGAGAGCAAATAATTCAGAAACTCTTCTAGCAGAAGAGATGGCCAAAAGAAACAACACTTTCCAAGAAAGTATTTAAATGTCCAAAGAATGCATAGGCCTCTATTTATCAAAGTCTGGAGGACCTGATCCGACAGTGCGGATCAGGTCCAACAGACCTCGCTGAATACGGAGAGCAATACGCTCTCCGTATTCAACATTGCACCAGCAGCTCACAAGAGGGGGGTGTCAATCAACCCGATCGTACTCGATCGGGTTGAATTGCGGCGATGTCTGTCCGCCTGCTCAGAGCAGGCGGACAGGTTATGGAGCAGCGGTCTTTAGACAGCTGCTTCATAACTGGTGTTTCTGGCGAGCCTGCAGGCTCGCCAGAAACACAGGGCCTCAAGCTTGATAGATATGCCCCATAGGCTCAAATGGAGGAGCCTGTAAAGCCTTTAAAACCAAATTACAACTCCAAGAAGGAGATATTGATTTAATGACAAGCTTGATATGAACCAAAGCCTGAAAAAAACAGTGAATATCAGGAAGCTTAGCAATCTTCCTGTGAAATAAAACAGAAAGAGCAGAGATTTGTCCCTTCAAGGAACTTGCAGACAAACTTATCCAAACTATCCTGAAGAAACTGTAAAATTCTAGGAATTCTAAAAGAGAAACACCATGAAATGTAAGTCTTCCAAACTTGATCATAAATCTTTCTAGAAACAGATTTACCAGCCTGCAACATAGTATTAATCACAAAGTCAGAGAAACCTCTATGACTAAGCATTAAGCGTTCAATTTCCATATCATCAGATTTAAAGATTTGAAATCCTGATGGAAAAAAAAATGAACCTTGAAACAGAAGGCCCGGCCTTAATGGAAGTGGCCAAGTTTGGCAACTGGATATCCGAACAAAATCTGCATACCAAAACCTGTGAGGCCATGCTGGAGCCACCGGCAGCACAAATTACTGCTCCATGATGATTTTGAAGATCACTCTTGGAAGAAAAACTAAAGGCGGGAAAAATATAAGCAGGTTGTTAACACCAAGGAAGTGTCAACGCATCCACTGCTTCCGCCTGAGGATCCCTGGACCTGAACAGATACCTGGGAAGTTCCTTGTTTAGATAAGAAGCCATCAGATCTATTTCTGAAAGACCCCACATCTGAACAACCTGAGAAAACACATCTGGATGGAGGGACTACTCCCCCGGCTGAAATAATCCGCTTCCCAATTGTCTATACCTGGGATATGAACCACAGAAATTTAGACAGGAGCTGGAATCCGCCCAAGCAAGTATCCGGGATACTTCTTTAATAGCTTAAGGTCTATGAGTCCCATCCTGATGATTGACAAATGCCACAGTTGTGATCTTGTCTGTCACAAAACAAATGAACGGTTCTCTCTTCAACAGAGGCCAAATCTGAAGAGCCCTGAAAATCGCACAAAATATTGATTGGTAATCTCGCCTCTTGAGATTTCCAAACCCCTTGCACTGTCAGAGATCCCCAAACAACTCACCAACCTGAAAGACTCACATCTGTTGAAATCACAGTCCAGGTTGGACAAACAAAAGAGGCCCCTAGAACTATACAATGGTGATTTAACCACCAAATCAGAGATAGTCGAACATTGGGATTTAAGGATATAAATTGTGATATCCTTGAAAGGTCTTATATGAAAACGAGCAAAAGGGGATCGCGTCCGATGCTACAGTCGTGAGACCCAAAACTTCCATGTACATAGCTACTGAAGGGAATGACTGAGACTGAAGGTTCCGACAGGCTGCAACCAATTCAAAACATCTCTTGTCTGTTAGAGACAGAGTCATGGACACTGAATCTATCTGGAAACCTAAAATGGTGACCCTTGTTTGAGGAATCAAAGAACTTTTTAGTAAATTGATCCTCCAACCATGTTTTCGAAGAAACAACACTAGTTGATTCGTGTAAGATTCTGCGGAATATAAAGACTGAGCTAATACCAAGAAATCGTCCAAATAAGGAAACACCGCAATATCCCGCTCTCTGATTACAGAGAGTAGGGCATCAAGAACCTTAGAAAAGATTCTTAGAGCTGTCTCTAGGCCAAAAGGAAGAGCGACAAATTGGTAAAGCTTGTCTAGAAAAGAGAATCTCAGAAACTGAAAAGTAAGTCTATGGTGGACATATAATGCCCTTACTGAACAAAAGGCAGAATAGTCCTTATAATCACCATTTTGAAAGTTGGTACTCTTACATAATGATTAAAAAAAAAAATCAGATTCAAAACTGGCCTGAATGAATTTTCTTTCTTTGTGACAATGAATAGATTTGAATAAAACCACAAACTCTGTTCCTGAAACGGAACTGCCGTGATTACCCCTGAAACTCCAGGTCTGAAACACACTTCAGCAAAGCCTGAGCCTTTACTCGATTTGCTGGAATGCGTGAGAGAAAATATCTTCTCACAGGAGGTCTAACTCTGAATCCTATTCGGCACCCCTGAGAAATCTTAATCTGCCCCCTACCAGCTGAGCTGGAATGAGGGCCACACCTACATGCGGACGTAGGGGCTGGCTTTGGTTCTTTAAAAGGCTTGGATTTAATCCAATTTGAATAAAATTTCCAATTGGAAACAGAGTCCTTGGGGGAAGGAATAGGTTTCTGTTCCTTATGAAGTGGAAAGGAACGAAAACGGTTAGAAGCTTTAGACTTACCCTTAAGTCTTATCCTAAGGCAAAAAAACTCCCTTCCCCCAGTAACAGTTGAGATAATCAAATTCAACTGAGTACCAAATAACTTATTACCTTGGAAAAATAGAGATAGCAATCTGGATTTAGAAGTCATGTCAGTATTCCAAGATTTAAGCCACAAAGCTCTTCTAGCTAAAATAGCTAAATACATAGATTTAACATCAATTTTGATGAAAAAATGGCATCACAAATAAACGGATTAGCATGTTAAAGCAAGGGAACAATGCTAAACAAATCATAATCCAATTCTTGTTGCGCTAACTTCCAACCAAAAAGTTGATGCAGCTGCAACATCAGCCAATCAGAATAGTAGTACGCTAAGCAAGAGTAGAGATAGCCCCATCAACTTTGGGGAACTTTTCCCAAAACTCCAATGTAACTGCTGGCAAAAAATACAATTATTTTTTTTTAAAACCTTTAAAGAAGGAATAAAAGAAGTACCAGGCCTATTCCATTCCTTAGAAATCATATCAGAAATAGCATCAGGAACTGGAAAAACCTCTGGAATAACCACAGGAGGTTTATAAACAGAATTTAAACGTTTACTAGTTTTAATATCAAGAGGACTAGTCTCCTCAATATCCAATATAATCAACACTTCTTTAACAAAATAAGTAGATTTGTGAGTGTCAATATCTGAGGAAGGATCTTCTGAATCAGATAGATCCTCATCAGAGGAGGATAATTCAGTATGTTGTCAGTCAGTTGAAATTTCATCAACTTTATGAGAAGTTTTAAAAGACCTTTTCATTTATTAGAAGGCGGAATGGCAGACAAAGCCTTCTGAATAGAATCAGCAATAAATTCTTATAAATTCACAGGTATATCTTGTACATTAGATGTTAAAGGAACAGAAACAGGCAATGTACTATTACTGATGGACACATTCTCTGCATGTAAAAGTTTATCATGACAACTTATTACAAACCACAGCTGGAGATATAATCTCCACAATATTACAACAAATGTACTTAGCTTTGGTAGAACTGTTATCAGTCAGCAGGGTTCCAACAGTGATTTCTGAAACAGGATCAGATTGAGACATCTTGCAAATGTAAGAGAAAAAACAACATATAAAGCAAAATGATCAATTTCCTTATATGGCAGTTTCAGGAATGGGAACAAAATGCAAACAACATAGCCCTCTGATAGAGAAAAAAGGCAAGAGGCATATATTAATGGGGTTTAAAATAATGAAAATAGTTGGCGCCAAGTATGACACACAAACAAACAGAATTTTTTTTTTTGGCGCTAACAACATCTGGAAATGACACACTAGCGTCATTGAAGACCCAACCTTGTGAAATCACTCGACGTCGACAAAGACGCCGGAAATGATGAATTTGCGTAATCGAACGTAACTTCACGCCAAAAAAATTTAGCATTTCGCGCCCTCGCGAGCCTAATTCTGCCCACGAATTTGAAATAACAGTCAATTGAAAAAAGACTATACCCCAGGTAAGAAAAAATGTTTCCTAAAAAATGCATTTCCCAGATATGAAACTGACAGTCTGCAAAAGGAAGTATACTGAAGCATGAATCATGGCAAATACTGTATAAGTACAATACATATATTTAGAACTTTATATAAATACATAAAGTGCCAAACCATAGCTCAGAGAGTCTTAAGTAATGAAAACATACTTACCAAAAGATACCCATCCACATATAGCAGATAGCCAAACCAGTACTGAAACGGTTATCAGTAGAGGTAATGGAATATGAGAGTATATCGTCGATCTGAAAAGGGAGGTAGGAGATGAATCTCTACGACCGATAACTGAGAACCTATGAAATAGATCTCCCGTGAGGAAAACCTGCATTCAATAGGTGATACTCCCTTCACATCCCTCTGACATTCACTGTACTCTGAGAGGAATCGGGCTTCAAAATGCTGAGAAGCGCATATCAACATAGAAATCTTAGCACAAACTTACTTCACCACCTCCATAGGAGGCAAAGTTTGTAAAACTGAATTGTGGGTGTGGTGAGGGGTGTATTTATAGGCATTTTGAGGTTTGGGAAACTTTGCCCCTCCTGGTAGGATTGTATACCCCATACGTCACTAGCTCATGGACTCTTGCCAATTACATGAAAGAAAGCAATTTTTTTCTCTCTGTGTATTTTAAGGGTTCATTTTTTTTTTTAGTCTTTTTTCAGAGCCATTCAGTTAATTTAAATTTAAATTTTGTGTTGATTTTTTTTTTAATTAATGCATGGATGAATCCCTGATGAAGTATAAGGGAAGGCTGGGATTCAAGCAGTAAATTCCTTCCAAGCGTTCCAGGTATGGAGTAAAGGTGTATAAGTTCTGTGAGAGCGAGACTGGGTATACTCAGGCCTTCCGGGTGTACGAGGGAAAGGATATCCACCTTGACCCTCCAGGCTGCCCAGAACATATGGGAACCACTGGCAAGATTGTCTGGTACCTGATTTTACCCCTATTGAACAAAGGGTACCACTTGTATGTAGACACTTATTATACAAGTGTCCTTTTGTTCAAGCTACTGTATTGTTTTGATACAGTAGCTTGCAGTACAATTCGAAAAAACAGCGCAGGTTTCCCAAGACAACTTGCACGCACCCGGCTAGTAAAGGGGGAGACCTCAGCTCTGCGCCAAGAGGAGCTGTTGGCAGTTAAATACAGAGACAAGAAGGATGTATACCTTTTTACCACCATCCACACAGAGTGGACTGTGGAGGTCTCTGTACGTGGCAGAGCTGAGAGCACAATGAAGACAGTGTGCATTAAGGCTTATAACCGGCATATGGGTGGGGTTGATCTGGCAGATCAGCTGCTGCAGCCCTAATTATGCGGAATACAAAGGCCTGGTACAAAAAGGTTGCAATTTACTTAATGCAGATTGCAACCCACAAAGCTTTTTTGTTGTTCAAAAAAGCAAACCCCGGAATGAAACTGACTTTTTTACAGTTTTAGCTCCAGATCATTTCGGGGATTTTGTACCAAGATGCACCTGCTCCCCGGCGGTGATGGGAGAGAGCAGAGTTGAGGCTACCCATTTTATTTTCAAAATCCCCCCTACTGTGGCGAAGCAGAAATCTCAGAATAAATGCAGAGTCTGTACCAAGAGGGGGCAGAGAAAAAACACCACCTTTTACTGTCCTGATTGCCCTGGACAGCTTGGACTCTGCATTGGGGACTGCTTCAAGCGGCATCACACACTGGTAAAAAAAAATTTTTTAATTGTTTTTTAACATTTGCAATTGTGTTTTTTTTTTGTTGGGGGGGGGGGTTGGTTACATTTACTGTTACTGAGTTTTTTTCTTTTTGTTTTTTACTTTTACTGTGCCAGATTTTTAAATTTCACTGTTCTATTTTTTATAAGTTCTAAAACTGGTGCTGTATTTTACCAAAACCCCTGTCTAACCTACGCATGGGTTGACTCAGGGGGTCTTGCAGAAAACAACCTGTACTGTTTTCTTGCAATAACTTACAACTGGCTCTCCTAAATCATAATATAGTAAAAAAGCAATGTGTGTGTAAAAATGAAAATTTAAAAATTACCACCATACACTTTCTCCAATTTTTTGGGCAAAAATGGTTACATTAAAGCACACCATATACAATACCTTGGGGTGTCAATGTTTCAAAAATATACACTTTCATGGCAATAAATAAAACTGAGGTATGCAATAGGCCCCAAACTAAAGATAGGCCTATCAGAAGAAATACTCTCACTTTCAACTCAAATTGCAAGTCATACAATTGTAACTGAACCTTCCCAAAATCCTGACAAACCTATGCATGGGGGGGCATGTGTGTAATCACAGGGGTCTTGCAGAAAACAATCTGGAGTGTTTTCTTGCAATAACTTACAACAGACTCTCCTAAATCATAGTTAAAAAGCAATGTGTGTGTAAAAATAAAAATTTAAAAATAACCACCATACACTTTCTCCAATTGTTTGGGCTAAAACGGTTGCATCAAAGGCATCAAAGCACTCCATATACAATACCTTGGGGTGTCAACATTTCAAATATATACACTTTCATGGCAATACATAAAACTGGGGTATGCAATAGGCTCCAAACTAAAGATAGGCCTATCAGAAGAAATACTCTCACTTTCAACTCAAATTACAAGTCATACAATTGTAACTGAAACTTTCCAAAACCATGGCAAACCTATGCATGGGGGGCATGGGTGTAGTCAGGGGTCTTTTAGAAAATATTCTGGAGTGTTTTCTTGCAATAACTTACAACAGGCTCTCCTAAATCATAGGCAAAAAGCAATGTAAAAATGAAAACTGAAAAATTACCACCATACACTTTCTCCAAATGTTTGGGCTAAAACAGTTGCATCAAACTTTTCAAATATATTCATGGCAAGCAAATAAATTGGGGTACGTAAAAAGGACCCCAAAAGGAAGATAGGCAAAGAGGATATGTTAAATGTGAAAAAAAAAATCACAAACACGTCAGAAGTTTGGCATTGCAACCCCCAAACAAGCCAACAAACCTATGCATGGGTGGTATCACTGTACTCAGGAGATGTTGCTGAACACATATTGAGGTATTTTTTTGCAGTAACACATAACAGGAACTGAGAATCCATGCCTAAAGTACAGTGTGTGCGAAAAATAACACAAAAAAATGACTACCCAAAAGTTTGGCAAAGACTGGTGGTTGAATTAGTGCAATGAAAGTGTTAAAATACCAGCATCTCAAATACCCGGGCCTAGGGTGTCTACTTTTCAACAATATATGGTTTGATGGGGTAAATTCCCAAATAATACATGGGTGCATGATGACAGATGTGAAAATTACAAGTTGGAAAATGGGAATGCGCCCCCTAAAAATAAGTCCCTTTTAGCCCCCAGGGAACCTGACAAACCTATTCATGGGTGGTATCACTGTACTCGGGAGATGTTGTTGAACACATGTTAAGGTGTTTTTTGTCAGTAAAACATAACAGGAACTAAGTGCCTGGACCACTATATGGAAGCAGTTTTTCAAGAATGTTGGCCATTTGCAAGAGCACTAAATGGCAGCACTTTCTCCATGTAGTGCTCCAGACGCCTAACTAGGTATCTATTCAACAAAGAATTGTATGAGAACAAAGCACATTTGATAACAGAATTAAAGGGACATTATACATTAGATTTTCTTCGCATAAATGTTTTGTAGATGACCCATTTATATAGCCCATACCGGTTTGTTTGTTTTTTAAATGTATAGTTTTGCTAATTTTTTAAAAACATTGCTCTGATTTTCAGACACCAACCAAGCCGCAAAGTTTTAGGAGAATACTGATGTATACCTACTCTAGCTTGCTCCTGTTTGTGTAAAGGGTCTATTTATATGAAAGGAAGGGGGAGTCTGCTATTTCCCACTTGCAGTGGGTGTTCCAGCTACCTTTTTAACAGAGCTAAACTGGGAGCTTCTAAGTAAGTTTTGAAAAAGGTTTTATACTGGATTTTTAGATCAGTATCTGTGAGTTTTATTCTTTATAGTAGTGTCTATATCATGCAGTTATATGAAAAATTGTGTACACTGTCCCTTTAAATTGGAAACTTTTTTAGAAATTATATGCTCTGTCTGATACGCAAAATTACATTTTTGGATTTCATATTCCTTTAAATGCTGCTTAGTAAAATCTTCTGTACACCACCAGCACACTATTGGCTGTTATGTGCCCTTAGTGGGATCAGATTGTGAGGTGTCGGGGTTGCTAGGTTCAGTGTTCAGTGAAATCTTTACAAAAAACAGAATTTATGCTTACCTGATAAATTACTTTCTCCAACGGTGTGTCCGGTCCACGGCGTCATCCATTACTTGTGGGAAATATTCTCCCCCACAGGGAAAGGCAAGGAGAGCACACAGCAAGAGCTGTCCATATAGCTCCCCCTCTGGCTCCGCCCCCCAGTCATTCGACCGACGGTTAGGAGAAAAAGGAGAAACTATAGGGTGCCGTGGTGACTGTAGTGTATACAGAATTTTTTTTCAACCTGATTAAAAAACCAGGGCGGGCCGTGGACCGGACACACCGTTGGAGAAAGTAATTTATCAGGTAAGCATAAATTCTGTTTTCTCCAACATTGGTGTGTCCGGTCCACGGCGTCATCCATTACTTGTGGGAACCAATACCAAAGCTTTAGGACACGGATGAAGGGAGGGAGCAAATCAGGTTACCTAAACGGAAGGCACCACGGCTTGCAAAACTTTTCTCCCAAAAATAGCCTCCGAAGAAGCAAAAGTATCAAATTTGTAGAATTTGGCAAAAGTGTGCAGAGAAGACCAAGTTGCTGCCTTACATATCTGGTCAACAGAAGCCTCGTTCTTGTAGGCCCATGTGGAAGCCACAGCCCTAGTAGAGTGAGCTGTGATACGGTCAGGAGGCTGCCGTCCGGCAGTCTCATAAGCCAAGCGGATAATGCTTTTCAGCCAGAAAGAGAGAGAGGTAGCATTAGCTTTTTGACCTCTCCTCTTACCAGAGTAAACGACAAACAAAGATGAGGTTTGTCTAAAATCTTTTGTTGCTTCTAAATAGAACTTTAAAGCACGAACAACATCTAAATTGTGTAATAAACGTTCCTTCTTTGAAACTGGATTCGGACACAAAGAAGGAACAACTATTTCCTGGTTGATGTTCTTGTTGGAAACAACTTTTGGAAGAAAACCAGGCTTAGTACGCAAAACAACCTTATCTGAATGAAAAACCAGATATGGTGGATTACACTGCAAAGCAGATAATTCAGAAACTCTTCTAGCAGAAGAAATAGCAACCAAAAACAGAACTTTCCAAGATAATAACTTAATATCTATGGAATGTAAAGGTTCAAACGGAACCCCTTGAAGAACTGAAAGAACTAAATTTAGACTCCAAGGAGGAGTCATGGGTCTGTAAACAGGCTTGATTCTAACCAAAGCCTGAACAAAAGCTTGTACATCTGGCAAAGCTGCCAGTGGTTTGTGCAACAAGACGGATAATGCAGAAATCTGTCCTTTTAGAGAACTAGCTGACAACCCTTTATCCAAACCTTCTTGGAGAAAGGAGAGAATCTTTGGAATTTTAATCTTACTCCAGGAGAATCCTTTGGATTCACACCAACAGATATATCTTTTCCATATTTTATGGTAAATCTTTCTAGTCACAGGTTTTCTGGCTTGGACCAGAGTATCTATCACAGAATTTGAAAACCCAGGCTTGGATAAAATCAAGCGTTCAATTTCCAAGCAGTCAGCTGCAGAGAAACTAGATTTGGATGTTCGAATGGACCTTGTACTAGAAGATCCTGTCTCAAAGGTAGCTTCCATGGTGGAGCCAATGACATATTCACCAGGTCTGCATACCAAGTCCTGCGTGGCCACGCAGGAGCAATCAGAATCACTGAGGCCTTCTCCTGTTTGATCCTGGCTATGAGCCTGGGAAGGAGAGGAAACGGTGGAAACATATATGCTAGTCGCCTTGGGATCCCTGGATCTGGACCCGTAGCAAGGTATCTTGAAGTTCTGACGGGACGCCATTAGATCCATGTCTGGAATGCCCCATAATTGGGTTAACTGAGCAAAGACCTCCGGATGGAGTTCCCACTCCCCTGGATGGAAAGTCTGACGACTCAAATAGTCCGCCTCCCAGTTGTCTACTCCTGGGATGTGAATAGCAGATAGATGGCAGGAGTGATTCTCTGCCCATTGGATTATCTTGGTTACTTCCTTCATCGCTAGGGAACTCTTTGTTCCCCCCTGATGATTGATGTACGCAACAGTCGTTATGTTGTCCGACTGAAATCTTATGAACCTGGCTTCCGCTAGCTGAGGCCAAGCCAGGAGCGCATTGAATATAGCTCTTAGTTCCAAAATGTTTATCGGGAGAAGCGACTCTTCCCGCGACCATAGGCCCTGAGCTTTCAGGGAGGCCCCGAGAGCGCGCCCCACCCCAAGAGGCTGGCGTCGGTCGTGACGATGACCCACTCCGGTCTGCGGAAACTCATTCCCTGAGACAGGTGATCCTGGGTCAACCACCAGAGAAGTGAGTCCCTGGTTACCTGATCTACTTGAATTTGGGGAGACAAGTCTGTATAGTCCCCATTCCACTGATTGAGCATGCATAGCTGTAATGGTCTTAGATGAATTCGAGCAAAAGGAACCACATCCATTGCTGCGACCATTAGTCCTATTACTTCCATGCATTGAGCTATGGAGGGTTGAGGAATAGAATGAAGAACTCGACAAGCTTTTAGAAGCTTTGCCTTTCTGACTTCTGTGAGAAAGATCTTCATTTCCACAGAATCTATTATTGTTCCCAGAAAAGGAACCCTTGTGGACGGTGACAGTGAACTTTTTTCTATGTTCACCTTCCACCCGTGAGATCTGAGAAAGGCCAACACAATGTCTGTATGAGCCCTCGCTTTGGAAAGGGACGACGCTTGGATTAGGATGTCGTCTAGATAAGGTGCTACAGCGATGCCCCTCGGCCTTAGGACCGCTAGAAGGGACCCTAGCACCTTTGTGAAAATTCTGGGAGCGGTGGCTAAACCGAATGGAAGAGCCACAAACTGGTAATGTTTGTCCAGAAAGGCGAACCTCAGGAACTGATGATGAGATTTGTGGATTGGGATATGCAGATACGCATCCTTTAGATCCACGGTAGTCAAAAATTGACCCTGCTGGATTGTCGGTAAGATTGTCCGAATGGTTTCCATCTTGAAGGATGGAACTCTGAGGAACTTGTTTAATATCTTTAAATCCAGAATTGGCCTGAAAGTTCCCTCTTTTTTGGGAACCACAAACAGGTTTGAGTAAAAACCTAGACCTTGTTCCCCGGAGGGGACTGGGTTTATCACTCCCATCTTTGATAGGTCTCTTACACAATGTAAGAATGCCTGTTTCTTTATCTGGTCTGAAGATAAGCGAGACAGGTGGAACCTTCCCTTTGGAGGAAGTCCCTTGAATTCTAACAGGTATCCCTTGGAAACTATCTCTAGTGCCCAGGGATCCAGAACATCTCTTGCCCAAGCCTGAGCGAAGAGAGATAGTCTGCCCCCTACCAGATCCGGTCCCGGATCGGGGGCTACCCCTTCATGCTGTCTTGGTAGCAGCAGCAGGTTTCTTTGTTTGTTTACCCTTGTTCCAGCCTTGCATGGGCTTCCAAGCGGGTTTGGGCTGGGCCGCGTTACCTTCTTGTCTAGCGGCAGTGGAGTTATTAGCCGGTCCGTTCCTGAAATTGCGAAAGGAACGAAAATTAGACTTGTTCTTAGCCTTAAAAGGCCTATCCTGTGGGAGGGCATGGCCCTTACCCCCAGTGATGTCTGAAATAATTTCCTTCAATTCCAGCCCAAAAAGGGTCTTACCCTTGAAAGGAATATTCAGTAACTTAGTCTTGGACGACATCTGCCGACCAGGATTTTAGCCAAAGCGCCCTCCGCGCTACTATAGCAAAACCTGAGTTTTTCGCCGCCAATTTCGTTATTTGAAAGGCGGCATCCAATATAAAGGAATTAGCTAACTTTAATGCGTGAATTCTGTCCATGACTTCTTCATAGGAAGTCTCTTTCTGGAGCGGCCTTTCTAGTTCTTCGAACCAAAAGGACGCCACTGAAGTGACAGTAATAACACACGTAGCTGGTTGAAGGATGAACCCTTGCTGAACAAAAATCTTTTTAAGCAATCCTTCCAATTTTTTATCCATAGGATCTTTGAAAGCGCAGCTGTCCTCTATAGGAATAGTTGTGCGCTTCGCTAGTGTTGAAACAGCTCCCTCAACCTTCGGGACCGTTTGCCATGCGTCCCTTCTAGGGTCTACTATGGGAAACATTTTCTTAAATATAGGAGGTGGGGCAAAGGGTACACCTGGCTTCTCCCACTCCTTTTCCACTATGTTCGCTACCCTCTTAGGTATTGGAAAAGCGTCGTCGTGCACTGGGACCTCTAAAAATTTGTCCAATTTGCACAACTTCTCTGGTACTACCATGGAATCACAGTCATCCAGAGTAGCTAATACCTCCTTAAGCAAAGCGCGGAGATGTTCTAGTTTAAACTTAAATGCCACTAGATTAGGTTCTGCCTGTTGAGAAATTTTTCCTGAATCTGAAATTTCACCCTCAGACAGCCCTTCCCTTACAGCCAATTCCGATTGATGCGAGGGTAAAATAGATAAGGCATCGTCAGCGTCTGATTGTTCATCCTTTTTATCTGTATTTAAAACTGAACAATCACGCTTTCTCTGAAAAGCTGGCAGTTTGGATAAAAGATTTGCTATAGAATTATCCACTACTACTGATAATTGTTGCATAGAAATAAGCACTGGCGCACTAGGTGTCGCCTGCGTGGGCAAAGCTGGTGTAGACACAGAAGGAGAGGATGTAGAGCTATCCCCACTACCTTCATTAGATAAATCATCTTGGGCAACATTATGAAAAATAACAGAGCTGTCCTGATTTTGTTTGGACGCTATGGCGCAATTATCACAAACACTCGAAGGGGAACCACATTTGTCTCTATACACACAGAACATAGGTTATCTGATGGAACAGACATGTTAAACAGATTTAGGCAGGCAAACAATGCAATAAAAACGATTTTAAACAAAAACGTTACTGTCTCTTTAAATAATAAAATGACACATTTATTTCTGAATGTTCAAAAAACTATGAAGGCAATATCCGATTTTTCTGAAATTTGGACCCCAGTGTCTTAATGCTTAGAAAGTATTGCACAGCAAATATGGAGACTCTAGCTCTTAAAACAAGCAAACCGGAGCTAATTGTTGGATTTAACCGTTTTTATACACTACAATCCCTGCTACAGCCTTGTTGCAGCTTTTTACCTTCCTTAGGGGTCACCATTCACAGAAAAAAGCCTTTTGGAGTCACTTTCTGAGCCACAGGACCCTATCTGCATGCACTGCCTTGTAAATCAACTGTGCAGCTGAAGCACCAAAATGAGGCTTCCTCCCTCAGCACACTAGAGTGAAGGGGCCTTCCTGACTAGATTTATGTCTAAAACAAGCCAGATCAATAAAAAACGTTCCCCAGTGTATGTGAGCTTATAAAATATTTCAAATGGTATCATATTGTAATAAAAACCAATCGATTTTGCCCCTAACAGTGTCTACCAGCATAAAAAACAAAAAGGGGAAGCCTGTTATCTTTTTTGCTGAGGTGAAAGAAAAATGGCTTACCTTTTCCCCTGAGGGGAAATATGACTGTCATCTAGCATTAGCCTGTGTTGTTAGAAGGAGACCAGTCATACCTGAAGCAGATGAGTCTGCAAACTGTTACCCCCAACTGAAGTTCTCTTGTTTCAACAGTCCTGCGTGATAACAGTAATGGATTTTAGTTACTGTCTGCTAAAATCATAGCCCTCTTAAACAGAAATCTTCATCACTTTTCTGTTATAGAGTAAATAGTACAAGCCAGCACTATTTTAAAATAACAAACTCTTGATAGAAGAATAAAAAACTACAACTAACACCACAAACTCCTCGCCATCCCCGTGGTAGATGCTACCTGTTCAGAGCGGCAAGGAGAATGACTGGGGGGCGGAGCCAGAGGGGGAGCTATATGGACAGCTCTTGCTGTGTGCTCTCCTTGCCTTTCCCTGTGGGGGAGAATATTTCCCACAAGTAATGGATGACGCCGTGGACCGGACACACCAATGTTGGAGAAATACTGGACAATTAAATGCTCAGGTTTTTAAAGGTTTCCTGCATGACAGCTACATTTTAAAGGCTTTCTAGGCCTCTATGCATTACAAACAGAAAGACGTGACATTTCATGTGTACTACTTCGTGCATTACTGGCAGCCAGGGATGGTAAACGAAAAGTCTTGTGTTTTCTAAAAAGGCTGTTTTTTTTTTTTAAAATGCTGCTCTGTATTTTGTACTAGGTATTATGGGAGTGCAAAACCAGTAATGATCCTGGCAGCCAGAGGTAAAAATCATTGTTGTGTTTACTGGCAGCTAAGAGGATAAAACAACTCATTTATGAAAAATACAAATGTGGTTTAAGGTGTGCTCTCATGTTTGTGCAACCCCACCTACTAACTGTGCCCAGGCGCTTATTTTTCTGGGGAACAGCTGGCAAACCCAACTGTAAATATTATCCCATTCTGATGACAAAACCAGGTGACATGCACGGGACGTCCTGCTTACCTCTGTGTGCATCAGGAAGGTCTGAGGTTTGGTTCTTGTCAGACATTGTCTTGTTCAGAAACTGAATTTGTCAGATATTCTTGTAATGTTTCTCTTTTACTGACGAATGCAGTGACGTGTATAGTACGTGATCTCTACAGTAACAGGACCCTAAACAGAAAGAGAGGTCTCATTTACAGTTCATTGTCATAGAGAGAAATAGTGTGAATTATGGGTGACCAATGCCCTTATCTGAGTATCATAAACTGATTTAAGTGTCACTTTTCTTGGTCACAAAGGGATTAAAGTGAATAAAACTGGTTAAAATAACAAGGAACAGTAATTTTCAAAAAATAAATAAATAAAAAAATAAAACTGTTCTAACAGAACATTTTAATATCATGGTTTACAGGTCTTTAACCCTTTTTAGTTCAAAGCCATTTAACAACCCCGTGGTGAAGCAGTTTCTAACTATTTGCAATTTTTTTTTTAAATATCTCTTTATTCATTTTCACATCACAATCAATAGAGAACTCAATTTGTACAGCGGCATAGAAAAAAAACACAATAAACAGACATCTGTCTAATTAACTTATACACCTGGAAATTATATTTTATCCCTTATAGCATGAAGTTCGGGCTAACATAATGCCTCTATCCAAAAAGGATTAACCTGAATTCTACTGATTACTGACCCTAAAGACCGGTCTACTGCCTGGAAAATATTTTAACCACTTATCCAAGTGGTTTCCCTCAATTCTGGTCATCTAAGATCTCTATGTATCTCTTGAATAAATAAATAGTAAATAAATAGTTAATTAATTAATTAATAAGGGGGGGAACAAACAAAAAAAAAACAAAAAAAAAAACAGTAATTGCCCCGCGCTCTTTCTCCGACACCCATCCCCCTTCATCCCCTACCCCTTGCTCATACCCTTAAAAGCTTTAAAATACCCAATGTGCGGGTATAGCCTCTGCTGCAACTAATTCCATAAAGGGTATAGCATTTATTAGCGGTGTTATAAATTGTTTTTGGCTTGACATCGGCCATGAACAGATATATTTCTTCCATTTTTTTAAAAATTTTCTGTAAGATTTTCTGGATCTCAATTTCAAGTCTTGCCGTTCTATTATCATTTGTAGTTTAATGATATTTACTAACTCCTTTATACTTGGGGCTGATTTATTTTTCCATTTACTGAATATTAAGTTCTGTGCAGCAAGAATTACTGTATACAGAAAAAGCCTATCACCCACGTTCCCCTTTTTACTCAGAAAGAATATTTGTAATAGATCCAATGCCACACTTACATCCTGGTATTTGTTTATCCAGTATTGTACTTTTAACCAAAATTGCAAGATTCTAGGGCACTCCCATAGGCAGTGTAATAAATTAGCCTTCTGTTCCCTACATCTGCTACACACACTTTGTTGTGGCGTTGCCCACTTAGATAATCTTTCTGGCGTCAGATGATACTGATTTATTAATTTGAGTTGCGATTCTCTCCAGTTCCCCCTATCTGTGGCTTCCTCTGCCAATTTGATACTTTCCATAACCTCTTCTACATGTATTGTACTAAAATATTTTAGGAATTTATCTTTCAGGCTATTTATGTGACATTGTCCTGATACCTGCATTATTTGTTGATACCAGTATGAAATCGACCTTATTCCTACCTTATATATCTTGAGCCCTTAGTCTATTTGCGCTTGTTGCCAGTCAGTGCCAAATAAAGTGTTTTGTGTTGCAATATAGTGTCGGGTTTGTAAGTATGCGAAAAAATTTTTTGCGGGCAATTGAAATTCTGTAGCTATATTTTCATAAGATTTTATCTCACCGCTCTCTCCCATCCTTAGTTGTGCGAAATCAATAATCCCTTTGGCTTTCCATTCGACAAATACCTTATTTTGCAATCCTGGTAAAAAATCCACACAACCCACTATGGGTAACTGTCTTGAGACCTGAAACTTTAGACTCAATATATTGCAATACTTTTGCCATGCCCTTACTATATTTGCTATGGTACCAAGATTACCAATATTCCTCGGTAGTTTATTGTATGGGCAGTGCAATATGGCCTTTAAGTTGAATGGTTTAATCAACTCTGATTCTAAGTCGTAATATGTAACATATTCCGAATTAGTAAGCTAGTCTAGACCGAATTTCATTAATGTAATAATATTATAATATTTAATATTAGGAAGGGCAAATCCTCCAAAATTCTTTCTTACGCTTAATTTTTCTATTGACAGAAGAGATTTCTTTTTTCCCCCAGATGAAACGCGTACATGCCTTATTATATCTGTCTATATCTCTTTGTGGTATAAAGATTGGTATATTTTGTAGTAGAAATAATACTTTCGGAAAAAAGATTGTTTTTAGCAACATTACCCTTGCTGAAAGTGAGAGGTAATACAAATTCCATTTCTCAAGATTTGCTTGCATGTTATCAAAAACTGCTTTATAATTTAACTGGTACCACTCACCTGGGTTCTTCCCCATTTTAATCCCTAAATAGTTAATATGGTTGACCTCTTTGAAAACACTATTTGTGCTTAATCTGGTTTTAAACACCCATAATAATTCTGATTTAGAGGGGTTAATTTTATATCCCGTAAAAGTACTGAATCTCCCTATAACATCCATCACTAACTGAATATTTTTGTTGGAATCTTGTATAAACAATAAAATATCATCTGCATATAAAGATATTAACGTCTTCTGCTCCCCTATAGTTAGTGCTTGTACGTCCATCCTGATCTTTACTGCAAGGGGTTCAAGTGCTAGATCGAATAGTAAGGGTGAAAGTGGGCACCCCTGTCGTGTACCTTTCTCTAATATAATGTATTCTGAGACCTCCCCGTTTACTAATAATTGTGATTTCGGTTTGTTATAAATTAGTTTAATCAGCTCGACAAGGTTTCCGGTAAATCCGAAATTCTCTAGTGTTGAAAAAAGATGATTCTATATTATGGAATCAAACGCCTTTTCTGCGTTGATTGTGACAATTGCTAAGTCTTTTTTGGGTGATTTCCCTTCCACCTTGCCGAGCTGATAAAAATGATCTAAAATTGTCTGCACCCTGCGCATGTTGCGAACTGCATTTCGTCCAGGGATAAACCCCGCCTGGTCTGGATGGATCAGTTCTGCTATTATTTTTTTAAGTCTTGCTGAAATAATTGACATTAATATTTTATAATTTTGATTCAGTAAGGATATAGGGCGATATGATGCTAAGTTTTCTGGGTCTTTCCCTTTTTTGTGGATCAATGTAATTATTGAATCCGTAAAATATCTCGAATTCATCTCCTTTTTCTGGTAATAATCATTATATAATCTGGTTAATAAGGGTGGAATTAAATCTACTGTTATCTTATAAAATTCAGCGGGCAGCCTATCTGGTCCTGCCGCTTTCCCTGTTTTAGAGCTTTTAATTATTTGGGCAACTTCTGCCTCGGCAATTGGCAGGTTTATTTGTAGGAGTGCCTCCCGTTTTATCTGGGGTAGATTCACCCTCTGCCAGAACCTTTCCTTTTCTACACTGTTTATCTTTTGCCTACTATAGAGTTTTCTATAATATTCCAAAAAGGCCTCCCTAATTTCTGAAGATGTTTTGAGGCATCTATCTCCTACCCTGATTGCGCCTACTATATTATTTTTCTTACGAAATTTGGTTAATTTAGCTCAGTGTTTTGCATTTAGGCCCTGATATATAACCCTTGCCTTTAAGTCTTCCCTAGCCCATTTTCTTTGAGGAAACTCTCCCTTTCTTCTTTTTTACTTAAGTATCTGCGCCAATTAGAGTCATTAGGGTTTCTTCTATATCTCCCAAAAGCATTCCTTAGTTGATTTGCTAGTTGTGTCTCCCCTGCTTTCAGTTTGCGTACCATCTTTACCATATAAGCTTTCACCTCCCCTCTTATTACCGCCTTCCCTGCTTCCCATAAAGTTTCCGTATTATCTGTATGTTGGTTATATGTATAATATTCTTGCCATTTCTGGTTCAACCAGTTTGTGAATTGCGGGTTATTACACAAATATCCTGGAAAGTGGAATGTGTTTGTCTTTCTTTGAGATCTGTCTGTGGCAAATATTGTCAGAGTGATTATAGCATGGTCTGTCAGGACTATGTCAGCGATATCCGTCTCTATTTCCAGTCTGAGAAGCTGTTAGTCTATCAAGAACATGTCTATGCGGGAAAAGTTTCTATGTGTTTTGGATTCGCACGTAAATGTCCGATCGTCTGGGTGTTGCAGACGCCAGATATCTTTTACTTTCAACGTACTTGAAAAATTCCTCAGACATTTTGCTTCTCTGAAATTAGCCTGTTTACATCTTAACTTGTGTCTGTCAATCTCTGGACGTAATGTTATATTCATGTCCCCTGCTATGATTAAATTCTGGCCCAGAAATGGTATTAGTTTTTGTTTCAACTGTTGCCAGAAATCTATTTCTAGCCCATTAGGCCCATATATATTGCAAATAGTCCATACTATATTTTCTATCTTTAATTGTATTATTATATATCTCCCTGCAGTGTCCAGCTCTTGTTTTATAATATTATACCCCAAATTTTTATTAAAGAGTACAGCCACCCCCTTCTTACGCTTACTGCATGGTGTGGCAATGATCTCCGCTATCCAATTCGTTTTCAGTTTTTCTATCTCTGGCCCTTTTAATTGCAATTCTTGTTAACATATAATATCAGGTTTACCTTTTTTGATCATTCTGAGTACATTCCTACGTTTGGCAGGGGAAGTAATACCCCCCACATTCCAAGATATTATATTTAATGGAGCCATCATTTTAGCCATTTACGCAGGAGGGATGAACGGGAGAGAGGGAGAGAGAGAATAGAACAAACACAAAAAAAAAAAACCACATACGCCCCCCCCCCAAAGCCTCCCCACCCACCTTATTACTCCTATCACTACTGTCATGTCCTCACAATCTCTTTGTCTGCTGCCCTCTATAAAGAAAAAAGGACTCATACTGCAATATTATTTTCTTTACAGAATGTTTTAGCTTCATCCATCGAATTTAAAGCTATGGTGCCCTCCATACTTAGTACTGTAATTTTTGCCGGGTATCTCATTGTTGCTTTTAGGCCTGCTTTAATCAATCCTGTACAGTATGGCGCCATAGCTTTTCGTTTGGTAGAAGTTTCTAAGGAGAAGTCCTGAAATAGATACACCTGTTTCTGTTCTATTATAAGTGGTTGGTTAATCCTGTACTGCCGCATAATGTTAATCTTATCTTGAAAATTTAGATATTTCATTAAAACCATACGTGGACGAGTGTTACCCTCTTGTGATTCTCTGTAATGTCCAATTCTGTGTGCCCTCTCAACTTGCAGTTTTTCCTCCTGAATCTGCATTCCTATCAGCTTTGGTAAAGATACTGACCCAAATTTTAGTAAGTCCTCAAATTCCTTGGTCTCTGGTAGACCCACTATTCTTACGTTACTGCGTCTGGACTTATCTTCAAGATCTTCTACCTTTAGTTGTAATGATTTAATCTGATCTGCCTGTAGGCTTACATCTTTCTCTTGTGTATATACTTTATCCTCTAGGTCGGAAACCCTGTTTTCTACCTCAGTCATTCTAGTTGAAAATTGTTTTACATCTTGTGAAAGGTCAGCTATCTCTCTCTTTATAATCTCGAACTGTGGTAAGATTAGATCAGCTAATTGATTTATTGTTAACTGGGTCTCTGTATTTTTGCCCGCATTTTCTAAGTCTGCTTCTACAATACTTTCATGCAGGGATTTCAATTTTTTGTCTTTTTTCACCGGCATGTTAGGTGACCTGTTTCTCATATTCGTAATATATTTATCCATATACAAACTACCAGGCAACCCCAGCAAGAGGAAAGATACACCAACAGAGAAAAGAAAAATGAGGATATAGAGGAGCAGGCCACACCGACCATTCAGCCTTCAAATATTACTATGTCAATTCTCTTAAGTAAGATGGGTATACCCAATATACGCTCAATAAGTTTTTAAAAAAGCCACCATGCAACTTTTTGCCTTAGCGCTTCAGCAACTACCTGATACCATATCATTTGCTGTCTCACCCCCTCTGATTAGCCTTCCTACATTATAACAGCACACTTAGAGCGAAGCAATGGGCGGACCTTTTTTATCTGACTATATAGGTCCCTTGTGTCCCTATTAATAAATAGTACTCCCTTGAATTGTGTCTCTATCTACCTTACTTTATAGTGAATGTGCTACTTAAACCAAAAAAAAACAAGAAAAGAAAAGGAATAAGAGAAGAAGAAAGAAAAGAGAAAAAAAAGCAGACCTTACTTCCCTTTATTAGTTACTTCGACCCCTTCTACCCAGGTATACTCCTCTCTCGGTCGTGCTATTTTTGACCTTTTGTGACTGTTTCATGTATCTATTAAAACTTTATACCATATCCAAACAATTTTTTAGTGTCCATAAATCCAAAATTAAGCCACTTATACCTTCTGTATCTCTATGGTTTCTTACAGTGTATTTCTAAAAAAAAATCCTCAGTGAGGGAACCTTCTCCTCAATGTGTGAACACAGTGCCTACGCAGAATTACCTTATTCTGCGTTTTTTCTCCTTAATATATTGCTCCCACAACCTTATATATCTTATCCTTTTGTGACTTTTTTTCAACAATCTATTAAAACTCTATAATACATCAAAACATTCCTAGTGCTCATATATCCATAGTTGCAGTTCATACATCCTCTATGCCCTTATGGCATTTTGCAATGTAACCATAACAGTTCCTCAGTGCGGTAACTTCCCCCTTAATGTGTAAATAATGACTCCTTTTATAGGGACTGTCCAACTTTCCCTCTGCTTATCTGCACAGCGACTGCTCTTTCACTGTTGTAAATCCTATAGTTCTTTGCGTCCTATATTTTTAGTTCCTATGTTTTCTCTTTTGCTGGGTAAGGCTGTTTGCAGCAAAGTAATTTGAAGGCTCCAGTAATCCTCCTCTATTTGTATATACTATTGCGCTTTAGCTTTTATTCTGACCCCTAAGGGTAACTGATAGCGAAGCCTGTGTGTCTTATGGCTTCTTTGCTTTGTGGCGAGTTAATGCCTACGTATGATTCACTCTGCAGTATTAATGTCTCTACGGCAATGTCCCCTTGTACAGACCAATATAACCCTGCAAGCAGGCGATTCCCAAATATACTCGTCTCAGTCTGCTCCTGAGTCTCAACTTGTCGTACTTTCTAATAAACACCCAGGCAATTGAAATACTTTAAACAGACTCCTCCGTTATTAGAATCCCTTCAGGCTTCTGCTGTCGATTTTGGGTTATTTTCTGCCTATTCTAAGAACCTCCAGGCAGTGCCCGACACAATATTTGCCTTCCAGCCCCTGCGTTTTGAGTCTCTGATATTATAGGCTTTGTCCCTATACGCCTTCACTTCCAATCACTTGCACCATACATCAAGTCTCTGATTCTTCAGCACAGACACACGTTACACAGCATTTATAATACAACCTTACACTTAGTGTTACTTGTGGTTTTTATTACTCCGGTTTTCCTTTCTGCGAAGCTTGCAACTCTTTGGTGGTTTTCCTTGGACTCCAAGCCACTTCACCGTTTGTTACCTCAGACCCACTTCAGTCACGATATCTCATGTCCGTCGTGCGCCTACGCCAGGTACTTATGTTGATACGGAATTATGAAGATTTGCGGCTACCTCCTTGAAGTCCCGCCATGCTGCCTGCTGCTCCGCTGTCCGTGCCTTTTGTCTGTTCCTTTTCCGGCACCTTACTGTGGCGTGTGTCTGGGCCAGTGCTGTCCGGCCAATGTGCGGCAATCTGTGAACTTCCGTATGCTCTGATTGCTCGTCTGCAAGCCGTTCTCTGGGCAGAGCTACCTTTTACCCCGCAAACGGGAATCTGTAGATAAGGCAGATCTTTTCTGGCTACTTTTCCTTTGCTTGGCTCCGTGAGCCCTTCAGCGTCTTGCTGCTTCTCTTGCCACACCTACCGGAAGTCCCAAAACCGCAACCATTTGCAATTTAATTTTAAACAAAAACTTTCCAGTTTACTTTTATCACCAATTTTGCTTTGTTCTCTTGGTATTTTTAGTTGAAAGCTAAACCTAGGAGGTTCATATGCTAATTTATTAGACCTTGAAGGCCACCTCTAATCTAAATGCATTTTGACAGTTTTTCACCACTAGAAAAAGTTTATGTATTAGTTTATGTATTTCATATAGATAAAATTGAGCTCATGCACATGAATTTACTGTGGAATGAGCACTGATTGGCTAAAATGCAAGTCTGTCAAAAGAACTGAAATAAGGGGGCAGTCTGCAGAGGGTTGGATACAAGGTAATTGCAGAGGTAAAACGTGTATTATTATAACTGTGTTGGTTATTCAAAACTGGGGAATGGGTAATTAAGGGATTATCTTTCTTTTACAAAAAACAAAAATTCTGGTGTTGACTGTCCCTTTAAATTCAATTGCCGTGTTTTCTTATGTGAGTTATCCCCACAAATTATTTGCTGCTTTTCAACAGGCCAAGCACTTTTAGAAAACATCTTCAGCTTGCATTAATAATAAAAAAAAAATCTGCTTTCCCAGCAAGGTGAGTAGTTACGTATGAGAGTGTATGGAAGCAGCCTCACAACTACATTGTGTGTGCATTATTGAGAGTTGCTTAAAGGGACATGAAACCCCAACATTTTCTCTCATGATTCGGAAAGAGCGTGCAATTTTAAACAACTTTCCAATTTACTTCTATTATTTAATTTGCTTCCTTCTCTTGTTATCCTTTGCTGAAAGGCTTATCTAGGTAAGCTCAGGAGCAGCAAAGAAGCTAGGTTCTAGCTGCTGATTGGTGGCTGCATATAGATACTGATTGTCATTGGCTCACCCATGTGTTCAATTAGAAACCAGTAGTGCATTGCTGCTCCTTCAACAAATGATACCACAAGAATTAAGCAAATTTGATAATAGAAGTAAACTGGAAAGTTATTTAAAATTGTATGTTCTACCTTAATCATGAAAGAAAATTTTTGGGTTTCATGTCCCTTTAAATCTCAGATGTCTGTGTAATAAAAGTCTGAGTGGTTTATGAGTTACTGACCCGCACCACATCACATTAGTGCTGCTTGTATACATATATATCAGGGAAAGGAACTTTTTTGAGAGCATGTGATCAAAATGGTGGAAATCCTCTAAAAAATTATCTTTTGTGCGCATAGAGTTGGGTGACAGTGTGCATAAAAAAATAACTTCCCCCTCCACTGCCACTGTTCTGGTAACAGGAACCATGTCACTTTCTGTGACGTTACATCAGCTGTTTCACAAATACAATATTTAGAGCTGTGAAATTCCGGAACCCTTTCTAAAGCGCATGCGTGGGATTTTGTATCACAAATGGTGCGCTCATGGAAAGCTGTTTATTCGGCTCCTCTGCAATAATCGGAACTCCGGCCCCCACTGCAACTACTCCCATTACTACTCTAAAGCTGAGTCTCCGTGCTTGTGCATGACAAACAGCCACTCGGCTATCGCCACTGCTTCTTCTGCTGATCCAATGCAGCTTTTGATTAACAAAGAGAACAATGAATTGGAGATGGATCAAACACAATGACATTGAAGGGAGCCTGTGAAATTGGATCAGCAGAAGAATCAGTGGCGATAGCCAAGTGGCTGTTTGTCATGCACCGGCACAGAGACTCAGCTTTAGAGTAGTAGTAGTAATGGGAGTAGTTGCAGTGGGGGGCGGAGTTCCGAATATTGCAGAGGAGCCGAATAAACAGCTTTCCATGAGAGCACCATTTGTGATACAAAATCCCACACATGCGCTCTAGAAAGGGTTCCGTAATTTCACAGCTCTAAATATTTTACCAGTGACGTATGCGGCAAGGTATGTGATGACGCTGGCACGCATGCGCATTAGGTAAAAAATGTGTGAAACAGCTGATATAACAAAACACTCAGTGATAATCTAAGCACCAGGGCAAAGATCACCTAATATCCAACTTGCAAGCGTTCAAATATAAAGTCTCTTGTGATCACAGTGTAAATATTATAGCGGCATCCTTATAACAAGAATAAAAGGAAAGGAAAAGAACTTGCACTCACATTTCCAAGAAGCGTCAATCTTCCGAACAGCCAGGAAACCTAATTTGGATCTCACACTATGTGTTTTACTCCATCCGCTGTTAAACCCTGATATGGGTAATGTGCAGTTCCACCTGTACACTTGAATTTCAAAGGCCGCTTATCCTCTATGTCAGCCGGATGTATTCCAATAGATGTCAATAGCCCATTAGCCGTCTAAATCGATCATCACAAAGAAAAAGTAGTTGCTAAAGCGGCTATATAAAACATCCTTTATTGTAGAAATCATGCATATAAAAATCGACCAACGAGGGTGATACAAGCATAACAAATTTAAAAGCTATTACAAACAGACATCCTCACAGAAAGGATGCGTTCCGGGTTGCCCCATATTCACACATAGCTGTGGGAGTAGCCTGTTAATACTTATGTCCTCACCTGCACTTACACACCTGATGCATAATTACTAAGTTGCTAGTTCAGCTCCGTTACTTAACTGTTTCTTAACTGTTTCTTAATTAAATGTTAAATGTCCAAGTGACTTACAAAGTATATCACGTATAACGTCACTTTGGCTTTATTGATATAATGTTATTTGTAACTGGTACCTTTATTGTTATCAATTTAAACTACTAGTACTACTAATATTATGCTTACAAATGAAATGGTATCACATAAATTTGAAGTATTGGGAACAAAATTCTTAAGCACAGCAAAATATGTTTAAACAAACAATCAAAAAAGTGTCAGTTTTGGTCATTTATACAAAATAATTGCAAGCAGTGATATAAAGTTGAAATAAGAGGCTAAGTTCAATAATAAATAGTTGAGATATCAGGCTTAATAAGTAGGTTTCTCTTGAACATTTAATATCATGCTTACAAATGAAAGGGTATCATATATATCTGAATTATTGGGAACGAAAAAATTTTAGCACAAAAAAGCTCGTTTAAACAAACATTTAAATAAGTGTAAGTTTTGGTCATTGATATACAATTATTGCAAACAGTGATATATAGTTGCAAGAAGAGGCTAAGTTAAATAATGAAATTGTTGAGATATCAGACCAAATAAGAAGGTATTATATGTATGACTTGTTAAAACATTTAATGCAACTGTAAATAAGTTAGAAAAGGATAATACGTGCAGTGTAAAATATGTTTTGCTAGCAGCTAACAAGATGCAGTAAGAAAAGCGAAGTTAAGAAACAGTTAAGTAACGGAGCTGAACTAGCAACTTAGTAATTATGCATCAGGTGTGTAAGTGCAGGTGGGGACATAAGTATTAACAGGCTACTAACACAGCTATGTGTGAATACGGGGCAACCCGAAACGCGTCCTTTCTGTGAGGATGTCTGTTTGTAATAGCTTTTAATTTTGTTATGCTTGTATCACCCTCGTTGGTCGATTTTTATATGCACGATTTCTACAATAAAGGATGTTTTATATAGCCGCTCTAGCAACTACTTTTTCTTTGTGACAGCTGATATAACGTCACAGGAAGTGACATGGTTCGCTGTTTTCCAAAGTTCGCCCTCTTACCAGAACACCACCAATACTTTCACATCTGCAGCACATCAGGCTTTATGGTTAGTTCAGTACAGTACATTGTCTACACTGCAGAACTAAAACTAAAGGCTGGTGTACTGCAGGGGTGTAGCAGACATTGGTGCCATGTGGGTGAAACATTTGCATTATGTAATTAATAATGCATTTTCCATAACCATTGTCACCCGTCTTCTTTCTCCCCTATATCTGTCTCACCCACACACTTCATCCCCAGCACTTTATATACAGACACTTAACAGAGATTCCTGCTGCCTCATATGCATCACCGCCTCCTATAGCACCTCACGTAATGATATACAGTAATATAGAGGGGTTTCACGTCTTAAACACACAGCACCTTATATGTACACACACACGCAACCCTCTTACCAGTTATCTTATATGCATATATACAATATTCGAGAGAGATTTTCTCAGTCACACACACAATGGCTCCCCAGTACCATATACACAGATGTTTAATATTGCAGATGCTTCCAGAGCCTCACATATACAGACCCCCTCCCCAGAAACTTATATATGGACATATAATATTATAGAGAGGTTCCCTCTGTCTCACAGACACACACAACCCCCACCCCAGTACCTTATATACAGATATATATTATAGAGAGGTTCCCATTGCCTCAATCAAAGAAACACAGCCCATAAACTACCCTATGTACAGATATAAGAGGTTCCCATTGCCCCTCTCTCTCACACACACAGCCCCCTCCCCTGTACCTTATATACAGATAGGCTTACCAGAAGTCCCACTTTTACTGGGATTGTCCCGGTTTGGAGGAGCTGTCCCAGTGTCCCACCCAGTTGTTCATTCTGTCCCAGTAGGGTTGCCACCTCCAGGTTTCAAATCATGTGTCCGGTTCTCAGACCATCTGAAACCCAGACACATTATTCAAAATGACGGGACTGTGGCTCTCCAGCATAGTTGGATGCTGGTACTTTGTTACATACAGCCCTGCTTAGCTTAACGTTCGTGTCCTTCAAAGTTTACATTTAGTAATACAGGCTGAGTGAGCAGCATAGGGTTTTTTTTTTATTTTGTAGTACCACTTGGTTTATTTTTCTAAACATTTAACAACCCCCCCCGACCCCTGGTGACATTGCCGGTAATACACCTTTAGGGGAATCATATGGGTATGACTAGGAAGTACAGACAGGTAGGATTTTTGGCCTGGATCTTGCTTTACTTCATGCAGGATAGCATTTTGGCTATAATCTTCCTGCATTATGGTATAGAGTAGCCTCTTAAACAGCTTTAGCAGGTACATGTTTCTTTTTTACTTTCATTCAATGTTGTATTTATGCCTTATCAGTATTTGGCTCTGTTCCTTAATTAGACACATAAAACACATATTACACTGCAGATATTAAATTGTGAAATTGATAATTATGAAAGTGATAATTATGCTTGATGTTTGGCATTATTTAGAATCTGAGATTTAGATTAATGATTTATTTGCGATGACAACGTAATGGTGCCTTTTTCACTAGGGGGTGGTGTTATGGTCTATTTAAACTGTGTGATTCACTTGTTTGACTGAGGAAGGGTAGAGTATCCACAAAACAGTACACACATAAAAGCTACTACTTTAAAAGGACCGGTAATTGCCACGCCCCCTTGACCACACCCCCACTAGCACCGCACCAGGTGGTCCCAGTTTAACCTCTAAAAATTATGGTAAGCCTATATACAGATATATAAATAATATTACAGAGAGGTTCTCAATTCCTTTGCTTGCACACAATGTATTATTATTGAGGTTCCTACACAACAGGTAGATGCAAATGCAGGACACATTCAGCACTTACTAAATTAAATATCTTATACAGTATTGTGTCACTTCATCCCTTTTAACGCTCACACACCCAGCACCCTAGTATCTGCCCCTATATATCTGAAATGCACTAGTCCCCATGATCCCTGCGCATCATTTTATTAACACATGACAGACTTTGCGTTACAACAAACCTCTTCATGTCCAGGTAATTGTATTCAACCGGGTCCTCATCATCATGAAGCCATAAACCTCGAGTGTGCAGCTAGATCCCGTGCAGCTAGAGGATCAGTGAAATCACAGCAGCCACGTGACTGCTGACATAATCGGTCCTTTAGCTGGACTGGATCTAGTCGCTACCTGGTAATTTAGTAGTTTTGTGTAATGCAGGAGATAACGCAACAGTTAACGGGAACCGCTTGATGGTCAGTGGGGAATGAGAGTCTGTACAGGGGCTGGAGTGTGTGACAGAGGGGGGCTTCGAGTCTACAGGGGCAGAGTGTGATACAGAGGGGGGCTGAGAGTTTACAGGGGCTGGGGTGTGAGGCAGAGGGGTCTGCACGTTTACATGGGCTGGTGTGAGTCAAAGGGGGAGAGAGCTGAAATTCTGTATAGGGGATGGGGTTTAAGACAGAGGGGGCTGAGATATGAGACAGAGAGGGCTGTCAGTCTACAGGAGCTGGCGTGAGACAGAGGGTGGTTTTAATATACATGGGCTGGGGTGTGAGACAGAGGGGGGCTAAGAACCTGTACGGGGGCTTGTATGTGAGACAGGTGGGGGGCTGAAAGTCTACACAGAGGCAGGGGTATGAGAGTCTGTACATGGGCTGGGGTGTGAGGCAGAGGGGTGCTCTGCTGAGAGTCTGTACAGGGGCTGGGGTGTAAGACAGAGGGGTGCTGAGAGTCAGAAGGGGGCTGAACATCTGTACAGGGGATGGGGTGTGAGACAAAGGGGGTTGGGGTATGAAACAGAGGGGTGCTAATAGTCTGTACATGGGCTGGGGTGTGAGGCAGAGGGGTGCTCTGCTGAGAGTTTGTACAGGGGCTGGGGTGTAAGACAGAGGGGTGCTGAGAGTCTGTACAGGGGCTGGGGTATAAGACAGAGGGGTGCTGAGGGTCTGTACATGGGCTGGGGTGTAAGACAGAGGGGTGCTGAGGGTCTGTACAGGGGCTGGGGTGTAAGACAGAGGGGTGCTGAGGGTCTGTACAGGGGCTGGGGTGTAAGACAGAGGGGTGCTGAGAGTCTGTACAGGGGCTGGGGTGTAAGACAGAGGGGTGCTGAGAGTCTGTACAGGGGCTGGGGTGTAAGACAGAGGGGTGCTGAGAGTCTGTACAGGGGCTGGGGTGTAAGACAGAGGGGTGCTGAGAGTCTGTACAGGGGCTGGGGTATAAGACAGAGGGGTGCTGAGGGTCTGTACATGGGCTGGGGTGTAAGACAGAGGGGTGCTGAGGGTCTGTACAGGGGCTGGGGTGTAAGACAGAGGGGTGCTGAGGGTCTGTACAGGGGCTGGGGTGTAAGACAGAGGGGTGCTGAGAGTCTGTACAGGGGCTGGGGTGTAAGACAGAGGGGTGCTGAGAGTCTGTACAGGGGCTGGGGTGTAAAACAGAGGGGTGCTGAGGGTCTGTGCATGGGCTGGGGTGTGAGGCAGAGGGGGGTGAACGTCTGCATAGAGGCAGGGGTGCTGAAAGTCTGTACAAGGGCTGGGGTGTGACATAGAGGGCGGCAGTGAGTTTACATGGGCTGAGGTGTGAGATATGGGGGGGGGGGTTGGAATGTGAGACAGATGGGGGCTGAGAGTCTGTAGAAGGGGTGAGGTGTGAGACTTAGGGGAATTAAATTCTTCACAGAAGGCAGGGTTGTGAGACAGAGGGTGTTGAGAGTCTGTACAAGGGCTGGGGTGTGAGTCAGAAGGGGGCTGAACATCTGTACAGGGGATGGGGTGTGAGACAAAGGGGGTTGAGAGTATGAACAGGGGTTGGGGTATGAAACAGAGGGGTGCTAATAGTCTACAGGGGCTGGGGTGTGAGGCAGAGGGGTCTATGAACCTGTACAGGGTCTGGGGGGTGAATCAGACGGGGGCTGGTAGCCTGTACAGGGACTGGCATGTGAGACAGAGGCATGGCTGAGAGTGCTCAGAGGCTAGGGTGTGAGACGGGGGGGATGAAATTCTATACAGGGCCTGGGGTGTGAGATAGAATTGGGCTGCAAGTCTACAGGGGCTGGGTGTAAGAGTGGGGGCTTAGAGTCTACAAAGGCTGGGTGTGAGACAGGGTGGTTTTAGTCTACAGTGGCTGGGGTGTGAGACAGGTGGGGGGGTAGAGAGTTTGTACAAGGGCTGGGGTGTGAGTAGGGTTGCCACCTCGGCCATGTTTTCCTGGACACTTATGAGTTATACATGCTGCAGGGTGTGTAGAGAGGGATATGAATAGTGCTGTTCAGTGTCACTATTTGTTTGCTGTCCAGGGTTTACATTCATGTTCCTATCAGCACACCCTGCAGCATGTGTAACTCATAAGTGTCCAGGAAAACATAGCTGAGGTGGCAACCATAGGTGTGAGGCAGAGGGGGCTAAAATTCTGCACAGAGGCAGGGGTGTATGTCAGAGGGGGCCTGCAAATCTGTTCAAGGGCTAGGATGTGAGACAGAGGTGGTTGAACGTCTATACAGAGGCAGGGGTGTGAGAGAGAGGGGGACTGCGAGTCTGTAGAGGGGTGCTGAGAGTCTGTACAAGGGCTGGGGTGTGTGGCAGAGGGATGCTTAGAGTCTGTACAGGGGATGGGGTATGAAACAGAGGGGGCTAAGAGTCTACAGGGGCTGGGGTGTGAGACAGAGGGCTCAATGTACCTGTACAGGGTCTGGGATGTGAGACAAAGATGGTTGAAAACCTGTACAGGGGCTTGGGTGTGAGGCAGATGAGGTGGCTGTGAGACTGTACAGTATCTGGGGTGTGAGCTTGTACAGGGACTGGCATGTGAGACAGTGGACTGTGTGTCTACAGGAGCTGGGATGTGAAACAGAAGGATGTCTGAAAGTCTGCACATAGGCCGGGGTATGAGACAGAGGGGAGGAGGGGGGGGGGCTGAGAACCTGTATAGGAGCTGAGGTGAGAGACAGAGGGGACTGAGAACTTGTACAGGGGCTTAAAGGGACATTGTACACTAGATTTTTCTTTGCATAAAGGTTTTGTAGAAGATCCATTTAAATAGCCCATCTGAGAATTTTTTTGTAACAATCTATAGTTTTGCTTATTTATTAATAACATTGTACTGATTTTCAGACTCCTTACCAAGCACCAAAGTATCAGATGTAGAGACTCATGTCTACAGATTCTTGCTGCTATTGTTTATGTGATCTGCCTTTTCATATTCAGGGAAAGGGGGGGGGGCTGCTTTTTCTGTTTTCCCAGCCTCTTTCACTGGCTGTCCCTTCCTAACCTCATCAAATGTGATAAACTGTTAGCTTTTAAGTTCATTTTTAAAAGGTTTTATACTGGATTTTTAGACCAGTAGCTGTGCATATTCTTCTTTATATTAATGTCTATTACATGCAGTTATATGAAAACTAGTGTGTACTGTCCTTTTAAGTGTGAGGCAGAGGGTGGCTGAGAACCAGTACAGATACTGGATGTGAGAGAGAGAGGGGCTGATATTCTGTACACGGGCTGGGGTGTGAGAGAGTGAGGGGCTCACTGAGGCTTGGGTGTGAGACAAGTGGGGACTGAGTGTTTTTACAGGGATTGGGGTGTGAGACAGTGGGGGCTGAGAGAATGTACAAGGTTTGGGATGTGGGACAGGGGTTATAAGAATCTGTACAAGGAATGTGGTGTAAGACAGAGGGGGGGTTAAGAGTCTTTATAGGGGCTAGGGTGTGAGTAGGTTTGCCACCTCAGCAATGTTTTCCTGGACACTTTTGGGTTACACAAGCTGCAGGGTGAGCAGAGGGGCACATGAATTGCATGCCTGGACAGCACACAAATAGTGATCCTGGTCAGCACTATTCATGTTCATCCCTGCATCATGTGTAACTCATAAGTGTCCAGGATAACATGGCTGAGGTGGCAACCCTAGGTGTTAAACAGAAGGGGCTGAGAGACTGTAGAGGGACAGGGGTGTGACGCAAATGGGGGGCTAGTACAATGAGTATGCTGTATTTGTGGGAGTGGGGAGATGATGGGGTCACAAGAAGTTATTCTGCATGGTGGTCCCTTACATGATGTGACATAACTGGGAAAAAGTTCCTAATAAATTATATTTATTATTATTATTAGTAGTATTATTATTGCTATTATTAACCAATTATAGCATAAGTAGAGGTAAAAACTAAAGGGGGACATGAGCCTTTTAACCCCTTCACTACCGGGACTTTCAGAGAAGAACTTGCCCAAAATACCAGAGAATTTTTAGCATTTTTGCTATCACTCCATTTAAACAAAAGTAGTGCCTTTGTTTTTTTTTTCTATTTACCTGTCAAAACTATATAATTTTTAGTAGACAACCCAAGCTATTGATCTAGGCCCATTTTGGTATATTTCATGCCACCATTTCACCCCCAAATGTGATCATATAAAACAAATTGTTACCTTTTTTTTTTACAAACCTTGGGTTTCTCACTGAAATTATTTACATACTGCTTGTGCAATCATGGCACAAAGGATTGTAAACACTTCTCTGGGATCCCATTTGTTCAGTAACAGCAGACACGCATGGCTTTTTTTGGTAGTTAGAAGGGCAGTACCTATAAAATATAATTTAATTATTTTTATTTTCTGTAGTGTAGTGGTCCCCCCGCCTCCACCGATCATTAGTTTGGGACCCTCCACACCCCACCCCACCTTTTTTCTGTAGTGTAGGACCCCTTCACTCTCTCCCTTTATTTTCCGGCACCAGCAGATGATCATTACAGACGGTGACACACACAGTGTCACCGTCTGTAATGATCTGGCATCTGCCTTCATATGGAACTGGAGCACCGATCGTGCTCCGATTCCATATCCAGGCACATGCCATGAGCTCAGGAACTCCAGCTCTCAGCTGTAATTTAACAGCCAAAACTGCTGGAGCCTCCTGCAGCTTATATATATATATATATATATATATATATATATATATATATATATATATATATATATATATATATATATATATATATATATATATATATATATATATATATATATATTTTATATATATGTGTGTTGTGTGGTACGATAAGCAAAATACTGCATAACGTGTATGTGTATGTGTGTATATGTATATATATATATATACTGTATATATGTTACATTGGGCTAAGATGATTTCTTTCATGTAATTGGCAAGAGTCCATGCATGAGCTAGTGACGTATGGGATATACAATCCTACCAGGAGGGGCAAAGTTTCCCAAACCTCAAATACCTATAAATACACCCCTCACCACACCCACAATTCAGTTGACAAACTTTGCCTCCCTATGGAAGTGGTGAAGTAAGTTTGTGCTTGATTTTTCTTCTATGATAAGCGCTTCTCAGCATATTGAAGCCCAATTCCTCTCAGAGTACAGTGTTTGTCAGAGGGATGTGAAGGAAGTATTGTCTATTGATTTTATGGTTTTCCTCCCAGGAAATCTTTTCATAGGTTCTCTGTTATCGGTCGTAGAGATTCATCTCCTACCTCCCTTTTCAGATTGACGATATACTCCTATATACCATTACCTCTGCTGATACTTTTTCAGTACTGGTTTGGCTATCTGCTATATGTGGATTGGTGTCTTTTGGTAAGTACATATTGTTATTTAAGACACTCGGCTATGGTTTGGCGCTTTATGTATTAATATAAAGTTTTAAATATATGTATTTACGTATATTTGCCATAAGTCAGGTCTATGTTTATTTCCCTTTTGCAGTCTAAACAGTTTCAGTATAAGAATCATGTGTGGGAAGTTTATTTAAACTTTTTTTAATACTTGGGGTTCAGTCTTTTTCAATTTGACTTTCATTTTTTGCGGGCAAATCTAGGCTTGCGAGGGCGCAAAATGCTGTTTTTTATTGCGTCATTCTTGCGTTGATGGCACAAGTTTCGTCATTTCCGGTGTCTTTGTTGATGTTTTTGGCGCAAAATTGCATTTGCTATGACGGAAATTGTGTCATTTCCTGGTGATAGTTTTGCGGCAAAATTTTTTTTCTTCCCTTTTTTGCGTTGTGCGTCATACTTGGCGCAAAAAATTAGTAATTTTTACCCCTCTCCCTCTATTGCTTGCTGTTTTCATAGGTTTTTGAAAGCTATTATGCCTGCTTTTGCTTTTCTTTACTGAAACTGTTACATTGTGGAAATTAAATATTTTGCCTAATGTTATTTTTCTTTTTCTGTTACATTTTGCGAGATGTCTCATTCTGATCCTGACTCTGATGTTACTGTAGAAACTATGATGCTCTAGAACACAACTCTACAAAGCTAAGTGTGTTCTTTTCATTATTAAACTGTTATTTCTTTCATGTAATTGGCAAGAGTCCATGAGCTAGTGACATATGGGATATACAATCCTACCAGGAGGGGCAAAGTTTCCCAAACCTCAAAATGCCTATAAATACACCCCTCACCACACCCACAATTCAGTTTTACAAACTTTGCCTCCTATGGAGGTGGTGAAGTAAGTTTGTGCTAAGATTTCTACGTTGATATGCGCTTCTCAGCATTGTTGAAGCCCGATTCCTCTCAGAGTACAGCGAATGTCAGAGGGACGTGAAGGGAGTATCACTTATTTGAATACGATGATTTCCCTAACGGGGGTCTATTTCATAGGTTCTCAGTTATCGGTCGTAGAGATTCATCTCCTACCTCCCTTTTCAGATCGACGATATACTCTCAATTTACCATTTCCTCTACTAATAACTGTTTTAGTACTAGTTTGGCTATCTGCTATATGTGGATGGGTGTCTTTTGGTAAGTATGTTTTTTATTACTTAAGACACCTCAGCTATGGTTTGGCACTTTATGCATTTATATAAAGTTCTAAATATATGTATTGTACTTATATTTGCCATGAGTCAGGTTCATGTATTTCCTTCAGCAGACTGTCAGTTTCATATATGGGGAATTAACAATATAAGAACAAAGGGAATAACCCAATAGGGGGCGCTACTAAGAACGGTGTATAATATATATGTAGGCCCACGTGACCATATATGGATGTTTCAGACAAACAATCAACAAAGTACTAATATAGCATAGATACAATGTAAGTGTGTGTATTCACAATATTATACCCAATCCTAGATCAGGATGATAGACAAATATACAAAGTCCAGGATAACCCAATCTGGTATAGGTATCTTTCTTCTATGGGACTGGAGGCAGCACTCGATCTTCACCCTCCAAAGGTTATAAATCTAAAATCAAACACAGGAAAGAGGCGCCGTATGTGTGAATCTGAAGAAGCCAACGACAAATATAAGACATGTGCAGGGTACTCACAATGTGAAAAGGCACTCCAATGTGCCTATAGGGGCAGGCTGGTATTCACAGCAAACCAGCTGGCTGAACCGGCTAACCAGGATACCCAAGGTAGAGGACTCTATGTCTTGATGGACTGTGTATACTGGATCCAGCAATGTGGGAACAGGAGCTAGGTGCAAACACAGGCACACCACTGTGTGAATCTGTAGGAGTACACAGGTAAATAAGCAATCTGTGCAGGGTACTCACATTCTGTAGCGGCACTCAGTTGTGCCAGTAGAGACAGGCTGGCTTTCTCAGCAACCCAGCTAGCTGTGTAGAGTATGAAGCAGGATACTAGGCAGCAATCAGGATTGGCAGGTAGCTCAGAAATGGACAATTGCAATGAGGATATATGATTTAAAAAAAGGATTTTAATAAAAATTAAAAGCAATAAAATACATATATTCCTCATGCACATTAGGTAAGTAGCATGCAACGCGTTTCTCGGTGTCAACCGTTTCCTCAGGCCTGATTAATACTATGTTACAAGCTCGTAAATCTGTCTCTAGAAAGATTTATTATAGAGTTTGGAAGACTTACATTTCATGGTGTTCTTCTCATAAATTCTCCTGGCATTCTTTTAGAATTCCTAGAATTTTTCGGTTCCTTCAGGATGGTTTGGATAAGGGTTTGTCTGCAAGTTCCTTGAAAGGACAAATCTCCGCTCTTTCTGTTTTATTTCACATAAAGATTGCTATATTTCCTGATATTCACTGTTTTGTACAGGCTTTAGTTCGTATTAAGCCTGTCATTAAATCAATTTCTCCTCCTTGGAGTCTTAATTTGATTCTGAAGGTGTTACAGGCTCCTCCATTTGAGCCTATGCATTCTTTGGACATTAAACTACTTTCTTGGAAAGTGTTGTTCCTTTTGGCTATCTCTTCTGCTAGAAGAGTTTCTGAGCTATCTGCTCTTTCTTGTGAGTCTCCTTTTCTGATTTTTCATCAGGATAAGGCAGTTTTGCGGACTTCTTTTCAATTTTTACCTAAGGTTGTGAATTCTAACAACATTAGTAGAGAAATTGTTGTCCCTTCCTTATGTCCTAATCCTAATAATTCTTTGGAGAGATCCTTACATTCTTTGGATGTGGTAAGAGCTTTGAAATATTATGTGGAAGTTATTAAAGATTTCAGGAAGACTTCCAGTCTATTTGTTTTATTTTCTGGTCCTAGGAAAGGTCAGAAGGCTTCTGCTAGTTCCTTGGCTTCTTGGTTGAAACTTTTGATTCATAAAGCTTATTTGGAGTCGGGTCAGGCCCCGCCTCAGAGAATTACAGCTCATTCTACAAGATCAGTTTCCACTTTGTGAGCTTTTAAGAATGAAGCTTCAGTTGATCAGATTTGCAAAGCGGCGACTTGGTCCTCTTTGCATACATTTACTAAATTTTACCGTTTTGATGTATTTGCTTCTTCGGAAGCAGTTTTTGGTAAAAAAGTTCTTCAGGCAGCTGTTTCACTTTGATTCTTCTGCTTTTGATTTAAGTTTTTTTCTTTCAAAGATGAAATAAACTTATTTTTGTTTTGGGTTGTGGATTAATTTTTTTCAGCGGAATATGGCTGTTTTTATTTTTATTCCCTCCCTCTCTAGTGACTCTTGAGTGGAAGACTCCACATCTTGGGTATTGATATCCCATATGTCACTAGCTCATGGACTCTTGCCAATTACATGAAAGAAAACATAATTTATGTAAGAACTTACCTGCTAAATTAATTTCTTTCATATTGGCAAGAGTCCATGAGGCCCACCCTTTTTATGGTGGTTATGATTTTTTGTATAAAGCACAATTATTTCCAAATTTCCTTTGTTGATGCTTTCTACTCCTTTCTTTATCACCCCACTGCTTGGCTATTCGTTAAACTGAATTGTGGGTGTGGTGAGGGGTGTATTTATAGGCATTTTGAGGTTTGGGAAACTTTGCCCCTCCTGGTAGGATTGTATATCCCATATGTCACTAGCTCACGGACTCTTGCCAATATGAAAGATGAATTTATCAGGTAAGTTCTTACATAAATTATGTTTTCTTCAGTTCAATTATGTGGCATTTGTGTTTTTTTTTTTTTTTTTTTTCTTTTCAAAAGAGCTTTATTGTGGAATTATCAGATAAACAAGTTTGGCTCGAGTTACAATATAAGCCATTCAACATTAACAGTAAAAGATTGTACAATAAGTGTTTTGGCATATAAACAGTGAGAGTTTCCAAATGTCCTTTGAGTCTGTAATTCCATATAGTGCTGAGTAGCGTCTAAATCCTTACCCAATGGTGAATGTCTTGGCCACTTTTGGACCTTAGTTTAAATGTCTGTTGGTAGAGAATGGGCAAGCGGATTGGGGACGCTCTAATATCCATTTGTATAGGTACTAACTTCTTGTCTAGTAGAGTGATACAAATAAATCCAGGTCCTTTATGGACCAAAACTATTAGTATATATCATAATAAAACTACATATAATTTTACATCACATATGATTCTTATCATAAGTGGATATTAATAGGAAAGAAGGGTAAGGTAAAGAGGGGGATGGTTAGGGAAGCACCTGGTAGGGAAGCCAGGGTTTAGAGCCTAACAATTATGTTACGTTACTTGATACAATTCCCAGAGATCCGCTCCTGTCATGTGTGTATCTATGTGGTGGTCGCTCCAGGATATGTATTGACCTAACTTAAAATTGGTGTGTGTCCGACTGGGCTAGAAAGGTAATACCTGAATTGTCATTATAATTTATCTATTGTCTTTGTGAGAGTTCCACCTTAGAGTCATATATTCATTAGTGTCTATCTTGCCTATTTTAAGGAAGTGATATCTCTCCAAGATTAGTTGTTGATCGACCTGCTGTTTCCACCTCTCCACATCCGGCACCTCTGAGGATTTCCATTTTAGGGGTTTAAGAGCTTTTGCACTGTTGAGCATTATAAATAGTAATGTTTGTTTTATGTCATCTTTCAGAATTGGAAGGTTATGAAATAGGAGTAAACTCGGTTCTCTGACTATCTTTGTATCCAGCGTTTTGTAATGTGTTTGATAACATCTTCCCAATAAGTTCCTAATCTGTCACATTCCCACCACACATGGTGTATGTCGGCTATCTCTCCACAACCCCTCCAACAACGATCACTAGCATGCTTGTAGATCTTTTTGATCCTCATTGGTGTGAGGTACCAACGAGATAAATATTTAAAGTTTGTTTCCTGTGTCTTAGCAGCTACTGATGCTTTTTTATGGTTTCGGAATATCCGCAACCAATCCGTATAAGTGATTTCCATGTGTAGTTCCTTATGCCACTTATGGCAATAGGATGGAAGTTGGTCTCCATCAGAAGTTAGAAGTATTTTGTACAGAGTGGAGATAGTATGACGGGGGAAATGCGCGGATGTACACATAGTTTCAAAGGGGGTTAACTGTCTTAGCATGTGTTGTTTTGCTTTGTGCGTGGTCAGATAATGTGATATCTGCGAGTGTAAAAACCAGTTAGATGGAGTGTTTCCCAGTAGATCTGCTAACTCCTCACGGGAGCAAACTTTATCGCCAGATATTAAGCTTTTAATTATATATTTTGTTAATTTGGGAGATGTCCCCGGGTCAATTTTGATCTGTGAGGAGAAGGGTAAGTCTGGATTTGCCAAAAGTGGAGTTAGAGGAGCAGGTCTAGTGGTTATATGTGTGCTCGTGTTTACCAACGCATCCCACTGCAGGAAGAGTTCATCCAACAGTGGAAATTCCCGAATAATGTTTGGCCTATGTTTCGCCTGCATCCACGCCAACCAGCTCATATTTTTGACTTGAAGTATTTCTCTATCAATTTGAATCCATTGTTTGGAGCTCGAGTTATGACTCCAATCTATTATCCTCTGTATCAATGTCGCTATTCTATATAGCCGTATATCTGGCAGTCCCAATCCCTCCCTGTCTCTTGTCATATGTAGAGTTTTCCTGGAAACTCTCGGCCTAATTCCATTCCAAATAAATTGATCTATGTTGTTTTGCAGTTGAGATAGATAAACTCTTGTCAGTGTGATGGGTAACGCCTGTAGCACATATAATATACAAGGAAGTATGTTAATTTTTATAACATGTATCCTTCCCATCCAAGAGATGGTTTTATTCTTCCACCTTGAAAGGTCATTTGTTATTTCCTTGAGTAACATACGGTAGTTTGCAGTGAATAAGTCTTGTGTATTGCGTGTGATAAAAATACCCAGGTATTTTATCTGTGTTTGCTGAATTTTAATGGGGCATAAGGACCTTATTTTGTTTAAGATATGTGTGGGTACATTTATATTGAGCAATTCAGATTTGGTTAGGTTTAAGTGAAAATTTGATAACCTTCCATATTCTTCAAATGATTTTAGTAATGCTGGTAGGGATTTATCTATGTTTATCAGTGTGAGCAATACATCATCGGCGTACCTTGCTAACTTGTATTCATTTTCTCCTGTGGATATGCCTTTGATTTCGTTGTTTGATCTAATGTTGCATGCGAGTACCTCTATTGAAATTGCAAACAGTATGGGTGAGAGGGGACAGCCCTGTCTTGTGCCATTTTGTATTCTAAAAAAAAACAATGGGGCTCTACTATATCTAAGTAGTGTGTCCAGAAATAAGGTGCGCCTAATTTATGCTATTTCAAAAAAGTGATAATATGGATAGATCCTAAGTTTTATATCTTACAAAAAATAAACAATATGAACTGTATAATTATAAATACAAATACATAACAATAGTCACCACAGTCATATGGTTAGGAAATATACATCCATAGATGCAAGTGAAAGTCCCAATATAGAGTGATGTCCAATCTGGAAATGATGTCCCAAACGATAGCTGCTCTCTCCAAAGATGTTGAAAAAGAGATGACTGCGTTCTGTATAGAAACAAAAAAAGAAGAGGCGCTCTGGTGCAGATGATCCTTGGCTACAAATGATTCTAAACTAACAGTTCAGAGTAATACTCACAAAGATGTTTGCACATGCAGTGCAATAACAGGTGAGCCGAAGCTTCAGAGCCGCTCGGCTGACTCGCTAGAGGGTGAAATCAGCTGTTCACTGGGTAATCACTTCACCAACGATGTGGGGAAAAAAGATACCTATGACATAAAATATAGATACCGCCCTTGGTGCAGATTATCCCAGGCACAGAATACACATACAACAGATGTCGAGAAGTTATACTCACAAACGGAGTTGCACAAGCAGTGCAATATCAGGCGTGCCGAATCTTAAAGAGCCGTTCGGCTGACTCCCTGAGGCCTGTACAGCTGCTCCTGGATCGTTGGAGGAGTGGTGGAAAATAAAGGTGGATATGCCGATAGAGGTTAATCCAAGCAAGGGATCAATAAGGCAAATAGAACAATTCACCAGCAAGGTAGACAAAATAAAAGTATTTATTAAAAATATAAAAATTACTTAGCAACGCGTTTCTCGGCTAACATGCCGTTTCATCAGGCTACATAATTCTAAGAGCTACCTTGCTGACTTAAAAGGACTGACAGGACCAATCAAAACCCTGAAAATTCACACACCTCCCTTGCTCAGGTGTACTATCTGATTACAGGGTGTCGCCCTGAGATACATAGCACTTTTGTTAAAAATGAATACAATTTATACAAACTTCAAAAAAATCTTTCTATATATACAAGGGCAATTTAACATGAATCGATAGCAAGTTTTAATCTCAATAATTGTAACAATAATATTTAGATATTTCAGTCTTACAAACAATATAACAATATAAAAGAAATACGATATAATAATCAGATATTTATAAATATAATAGATGAATTCTCAGTAATAAATCTATAATAAACATATAAATCATATAATAACAAATTATATATAAATACAAGAATAAATACTAAAAAAATATATAATTACTAAAAATATATATAAAGCCATATAATCAATCATATTACTACATCTAATGGTCGGATTAGAACTCACGACCTAGTGGCTGGGAAACCATCAACCCAGCCACTAGGCTATAAGCGGGCTTCTGATGCAAGTGTTCATAGTGTACTGAATGTATCTTGACAATGCTGTGACTGGTGCAAGTGGTGCATTATACAAAATAAACGTGTGTGTGAAAAAAGGTGTATAAATGTGATGTACTTGTGCCTAACAGATAGTGGTATTTACCTTTATAGTGATGTACATATAAGGAAAGCAATGATGTACCATTATGTGATGGATTGCTATGTGTGGCCATAGCAGATATGTGTGACATGTTGGTTAACATACTAGTGTGATGGCTAAAAATAAAATAAGAATTGACTAAAAGCCAATATTGGAAGGGGATACTAGTAATTATTATAGTGCTAATATGTTAATAATTTGCTAAAAAGATATTATGAATGATTATTAAGAATACTTGATGTATTCATATGACATATTTACTATGTTAATGTATTCTTAATGTGACAGTATTAAGCCACTATATATAATGTGATATATATTAGTATTAAACATTGACTAGATTGGATCTCCCGACCTCATAGTATAAATATCTAACAAGCTAACCGCTAGGCCATGACTGCCTGTGTGCAAAGAGTGGTCAAATAGTTAAAATACTAATGTGGTGCCTAAATATAAATATTGACTGATAGCCAATATCATAAATAATATTGATTATTAAAGTGCTAATGTATTAAAAGATTTTTAACTAAAAAGATATTGTGGGTGAATATTAAGAATGCTCCGTTTACTCGTGTGACATGTTTGATATGCTAAATATATTCCTGATATAGCAAAATTGTGCATCTATATTGTTAATTTAAAAGATAAAAAATTAAAAAAATATAAATAAAATTTAGTATAAATTAATACTAATAAACAATAATGGCCAGATTTGAACTCCTGACCTAATAATATAAAGACTATCAACCTAACCACTAGGCCACAACTGCATGTGTACCAAGATTGGTCGAATTTTCTTATAATCAGCTGTATATGGTCTATTAAGATTATTCATATGCTAATTCAATACTATACTATTACATAAGATAGGGGTAATTTTGATAGGCAGAGAGAGATTATATAACAGCTTTATACTTTTAGTTAATAAATATAATCTAGAGGGCTGCCAAATCTACATTAATCTAAAAGGCTGCCAGATCTACATTGAGGTTAAGTCCTAATGGGTGTAAAGTTTTTAGTTTATGAATCCAAAAAGTCTCTCTCTGCCTAAGCCTCAAAAATCTATTATATGTATGGGATGGTATAATTTCTTCTATGGGTATTATAGTGTAACAATTGGGGTCCCCTTTGTGATTTTTATGGCAGTGTTTAATAACACTGTGTGATTTCTTGTTTTTTAAAACACTACAATAATGCTCTGACCACCTATGGCTCAATCGTCTAATAGTTCGGCCGATATATTGAATCCCACAAACACAAGAGATAAGATAAACTACATATTTTGAAGCACAAGTCATTCTACTTTTGATCTTGTAAGTTTTTTTGTCTACAAAGGATTGAAACACATGAGTACCATGTCCTATGTGATCACACATTTTACATCTGGATGCTCTACATTTGTATATTCCTCTGCCCTTTATTTGGGAATTCAAATTTCTTCTATTCTTAGATTTATGATTTTCTTGTTTGGCCTTGTGTTTTACTACTTTACTAGGTGCCAAAATATTTTTAAGATTTGGGGCCTTTCTATACACAATGGAGGGAGTATCTCCAATTAGATCCTTTAAAATAGGGTCTCTTTTCAGGATTCTCCAATGTTTTTGGAAAATTTCACTTATATGTTTATAATTACAGTTATACTGTGTAATAAATCTTATTTCAATAGGTTTATCATCTCCCCGTTGGATATTATGGTTTTTGTTAAAGTATGTCTCTCTATTTTCATTTCTAGCTCTTTGATAACTAGAATTAATAAGGTCTGTTGGATAATGCTTTTCCATGAATCTCTCTTTGAGCGTCGTACTCTGCTTATCATAATCCGATATTAGGCTACAATTGCGCCTTATCCGTTTAAATTGTCCGTATGGGACATTCTTTTTCCAAGGATAGTGGTGATTACTTCTAAAATCTAGATAGCTGTTGCTATCAACAGTTTTGAAATGGGTTGAACTATCTATTCCACCCAAATTATTAAAACGCAGGGATAAATCTAAGAAAACCACACTCTCCTTATGTATACAACTAGTAAATTTCAATCCTCTGTTATTGAGGTTCAGGTGGTCTACAAATTCTAAAGCTCTATCTTGAGTGCCATTCCAAATGAAAATTAAATCGTCTATGAACCTACCATAGAACACCAGGTTCGCCCCAAATTCCGATTGGTAGATGTAACTATTTTCAAAGCTCCCCATATATAGATTAGCGAAACTCGGGGCGAACCTGGTGCCCATGGCGGTTCCTTTTATCTGCAAATAATATTCATCTAAAAATAAAAAATAATTGTGCTGTAAAACAAATAATATAAGTTGTAATATAAATTGTTTTTGTAATGGGGGGATATATTGGTCTTCTTCTAAATAAGCTGATATAGCGTTCACACCCAAATCATGAGGAATATTGGAGTATAAAGCCTCCACGTCACAAGTAATCCATATATAGTCATTAGTGATCGGTATACATCTTAATTTATCCAATAGATCCATAGAATCTCTAATATATGATTCCAAGTTAATTACATACTTTTGAAGGAAGTAATCTATATAAGCTGATACATTCTCAGTGAGACTACCTATGCCCGCTATTATTGGTCTGCCCGGAGGGTTGACAGTATCCTTGTGGATTTTGGGCAGATGGTAATAGAAGGCACAACTAGGCTCACTGGGAATCAAAAATTCCTTTTCTCTCTTAGATACAATGCCTTCTTGATGGGCGAAATTAATTAGACCTGTCAAAGTTTTTAGGTATTTGGGGGTAGGATCTTCTTTAAGGGGAGAGTAATATGATTTGTCCATAAGAATTCTATTTGCTTCTTTAATATAATCCAAATAATTTTGAAGGACAATACCTCCCCCCTTGTCTGCTTGGCGGATTATCAGTTCAGCATTATTCCTTAGTGTTTCAAGGGCCTTAATCTCGTTGGGAAATAGATTATGTTTAGAAATATTTTTAGGGAGCTGTTCCAATTCCTCTAATACTAATTCTTTAAAAATTTCTACATATGTATTGTTTGAAACCTGTGGATTAAAGTTGGATTTAATCCTAAAATTTGTCTGGACATAACCCTCACTTAGTTGTGCCAATAGTGTATCTGGTTCATATATGGGAATGCCAGAAGATATTCTTGTTATATCATAATGGTTATAGGAATGGTGGACACAACAACCCACACTATAATAGACCCCATAATATAACACAATCAAATAGAACATACAACAACACTAATACGAACAATAGTCCCTCCCACCCCCCTCAAACAAGCTATGATACATATAATCATCATATGGCTAACCCCATTAACCCCCCCAAAACTAGCCATAATTCTAATAGACCGGTATGGCATAATGACTCACATCTTCAGTATGACACTGATAATAGATATGAATCCAACAGAAGAGTCTCTTATGACCATCCTGTCTCTACCGATATCCTCACTTATAATAGATACGAGATTTTGGATGAATCTACCACCCCAAGGGGTAATAACCCCAGACAACCATTAATTACTGGGAATAATGAGATCTGTCACGATAATAGCCATTCCAATTCAACGGATAATGCTGCTTTTTTAGAACAGCGCCAAAGACCAATACACACATGGTCTCAACGAAAAATAGCCAGCTACTTAGAACCGATCAGCACACATACCCAGCCCCAGAAAGGAAAAAGACCATTCGTAGACGGGGGTGCAGAGGGCGTAGGTCCACCATCAAAAAAACAAGATTACAAAGATTAAAAAAGGGTATTTACAATTTATCATCACATAATTTATCAGATGATGAAATTAGGGTATTGGGTAAAGGTTTATCTTACAGTCCCTCAAATCCACACAACACATTTGATTTATTTGTTGATTTGAACAGATTCACACAGAAACTCACTATGCAGAAATACTTCGCTGAGAAAAGAATCAAAGAATCTAATGCATTACCTATCCTTACAGATACTATGGAAACAAGAATATCTTCTGGCATTCCCATATATGAACCAGATACACTATTGGCACAACTAAGTGAGGGTTATGTCCAGACAAATTTTAGGATTAAATCCAACTTTAATCCACAGGTTTCAAACAATACATATGTAGAAATTTTTAAAGAATTAGTATTAGAGGAATTGGAACAGCTCCCTAAAAATATTTCTAAACATAATCTATTTCCCAACGAGATTAAGGCCCTTGAAACACTAAGGAATAATGCTGAACTGATAATCCGCCAAGCAGACAAGGGGGGAGGTATTGTCCTTCAAAATTATTTGGATTATATTAAAGAAGCAAATAGAATTCTTATGGACAAATCATATTACTCTCCCCTTAAAGAAGATCCTACCCCCAAATACCTAAAAACTTTGACAGGTCTAATTAATTTCGCCCATCAAGAAGGCATTGTATCTAAGAGAGAAAAGGAATTTTTGATTCCCAGTGAGCCTAGTTGTGCCTTCTATTACCATCTGCCCAAAATCCACAAGGATACTGTCAACCCTCCGGGCAGACCAATAATAGCGGGCATAGGTAGTCTCACTGAGAATGTATCAGCTTATATAGATTACTTCCTTCAAAAGTATGTAATTAACTTGGAATCATATATTAGAGATTCTATGGATCTATTGGATAAATTAAGATGTATACCGATCACTAATGACTATATATGGATTACTTGTGACGTGGAGGCTTTATACTCCAATATTCCTCATGATTTGGGTGTGAACGCTATATCAGCTTATTTAGAAGAAGACCAATATATCCCCCCATTACAAAAACAATTTATATTACAACTTATATTATTTGTTTTACAGCACAATTATTTTTTATTTTTAGATGAATATTATTTGCAGATAAAAGGAACCGCCATGGGCACCAGGTTCGCCCCGAGTTTCGCTAATCTATATATGGGGAGCTTTGAAAATAGTTACATCTACCAATCGGAATTTGGGGCGAACCTGGTGTTCTATGGTAGGTTCATAGACGATTTAATTTTCATTTGGAATGGCACTCAAGATAGAGCTTTAGAATTTGTAGACCACCTGAACCCCAATAACAGAGGATTGAAATTTACTAGTTGTATACATAAGGAGAGTGTGGTTTTCTTAGATTTATCCCTGCGTTTTAATAATTTGGGTGGAATAGATAGTTCAACCCATTTCAAAACTGTTGATAGCAACAGCTATCTAGATTTTAGAAGTAATCACCACTATCCTTGGAAAAAGAATGTCCCATACGGACAATTTAAACGGATAAGGCGCAATTGTAGCCTAATATCGGATTATGATAAGCAGAGTACGACGCTCAAAGAGAGATTCATGGAAAAGCATTATCCAACAGACCTTATTAATTCTAGTTATCAAAGAGCTAGAAATGAAAATAGAGAGACATACTTTAACAAAAACCATAATATCCAACGGGGAGATGATAAACCTATTGAAATAAGATTTATTACACAGTATAACTGTAATTATAAACATATAAGTGAAATTTTCCAAAAACATTGGAGAATCCTGAAAAGAGACCCTATTTTAAAGGATCTAATTGGAGATACTCCCTCCATTGTGTATAGAAAGGCCCCAAATCTTAAAAATATTTTGGCACCTAGTAAAGTAGTAAAACACAAGGCCAAACAAGAAAATCATAAATCTAAGAATAGAAGAAATTTGAATTCCCAAATAAAGGGCAGAGGAATATACAAATGTAGAGCATCCAGATGTAAAATGTGTGATCACATAGGACATGGTACTCATGTGTTTCAATCCTTTGTAGACAAAAAAACTTACAAGATCAAAAGTAGAATGACTTGTGCTTCAAAATATGTAGTTTATCTTATCTCTTGTGTTTGTGGGATTCAATATATCGGCCGAACTATTAGACGATTGAGCCATAGGTGGTCAGAGCATTATTGTAGTGTTTTAAAAAACAAGAAATCACACAGTGTTATTAAACACTGCCATAAAAATCACAAAGGGGACCCCAATTGTTACACTATAATACCCATAGAAGAAATTATACCATCCCATACATATAATAGATTTTTGAGGCTTAGGCAGAGAGAGACTTTTTGGATTCATAAACTAAAAACTTTACACCCATTAGGACTTAACCTTAATGTAGATCTGGCAGCCTTTTAGATTAATGTAGATTTGGCAGCCCTCTAGATTATATTTATTAACTAAAAGTATAAAGCTGTTATATAATCTCTCTCTGCCTATCAAAATTACCCCTATCTTATGTAATAGTATAGTATTGAATTAGCATATGAATAATCTTAATAGACCATATACAGCTGATTATAAGAAAATTCGACCAATCTTGGTACACATGCAGTTGTGGCCTAGTGGTTAGGTTGATAGTCTTTATATTATTAGGTCAGGAGTTCAAATCTGGCCATTATTGTTTATTAGTATTAATTTATACTAAATTTTATTTATATTTTTTTAATTTTTTATCTTTTAAATTAACAATATAGATGCACAATTTTGCTATATCAGGAATATATTTAGCATATCAAACATGTCACACGAGTAAACGGAGCATTCTTAATATTCACCCACAATATCTTTTTAGTTAAAAATCTTTTAATACATTAGCACTTTAATAATCAATATTATTTATGATATTGGCTATCAGTCAATATTTATATTTAGGCACCACATTAGTATTTTAACTATTTGACCACTCTTTGCACACAGGCAGTCATGGCCTAGCGGTTAGCTTGTTAGATATTTATACTATGAGGTCGGGAGATCCAATCTAGTCAATGTTTAATACTAATATATATCACATTATATATAGTGGCTTAATACTGTCACATTAAGAATACATTAACATAGTAAATATGTCATATGAATACATCAAGTATTCTTAATAATCATTCATAATATCTTTTTAGCAAATTATTAACATATTAGCACTATAATAATTACTAGTATCCCCTTCCAATATTGGCTTTTAGTCAATTCTTATTTTATTTTTAGCCATCACACTAGTATGTTAACCAACATGTCACACATATCTGCTATGGCCACACATAGCAATCCATCACATAATGGTACATCATTGCTTTCCTTATATGTACATCACTATAAAGGTAAATACCACTATCTGTTAGGCACAAGTACATCACATTTATACACCTTTTTTCACACACACGTTTATTTTGTATAATGCACCACTTGCACCAGTCACAGCATTGTCAAGATACATTCAGTACACTATGAACACTTGCATCAGAAGCCCGCTTATAGCCTAGTGGCTGGGTTGATGGTTTCCCAGCCACTAGGTCGTGAGTTCTAATCCGACCATTAGATGTAGTAATATGATTGATTATATGGCTTTATATATATTTTTAGTAATTATATATTTTTTTAGTATTTATTCTTGTATTTATATATAATTTGTTATTATATGATTTATATGTTTATTATAGATTTATTACTGAGAATTCATCTATTATATTTATAAATATCTGATTATTATATCGTATTTCTTTTATATTGTTATATTGTTTGTAAGACTGAAATATCTAAATATTATTGTTACAATTATTGAGATTAAAACTTGCTATCGATTCATGTTAAATTGCCCTTGTATATATAGAAAGATTTTTTTGAAGTTTGTATAAATTGTATTCATTTTTAACAAAAGTGCTATGTATCTCAGGGCGACACCCTGTAATCAGATAGTACACCTGAGCAAGGGAGGTGTGTGAATTTTCAGGGTTTTGATTGGTCCTGTCAGTCCTTTTAAGTCAGCAAGGTAGCTCTTAGAATTATGTAGCCTGATGAAACGGCATGTTAGCCGAGAAACGCGTTGCTAAGTAATTTTTATATTTTTAATAAATACTTTTATTTTGTCTACCTTGCTGGTGAATTGTTCTATTTGCCTTATTGATCCCTTGCTTGGATTAACCTCTATCGGCATATCCACCTTTATTTTCCACCACTCCTCCAACGATCCAGGAGCAGCTGTACAGGCCTCAGGGAGTCAGCCGAACGGCTCTTTAAGATTCGGCACGCCTGATATTGCACTGCTTGTGCAACTCCGTTTGTGAGTATAACTTCTCGACATCTGTTGTATGTGTATTCTGTGCCTGGGATAATCTGCACCAAGGGCGGTATCTATATTTTATGTCATAGGTATCTTTTTTCCCCACATCGTTGGTGAAGTGATTACCCAGTGAACAGCTGATTTCACCCTCTAGCGAGTCAGCCGAGCGGCTCTGAAGCTTCGGCTCACCTGTTATTGCACTGCATGTGCAAACATCTTTGTGAGTATTACTCTGAACTGTTAGTTTAGAATCATTTTGTATTCTGAAGGGTTCTGAGAGGACCGAATTGGCCTTAACCCTGGCTGTTGGGTTAGCATAGAGCGAAAATATTTTCCCTATAAAGTTTTCACTCATATTCCATTCTTTGAAGCGTGGCCTTGAGAAAATCCCAATACACTCTGTCAAAGGCCTTTTCGGCATCTGCTGACACTAATGCTAGCTCTTGACGCGTGTTTTGGGCTAAAGCAATAAGCTGTAGGATTTTAAGGGTGTTGTCCCTCGCCTCTCTGCCTGGTATAAATCCCACTTGGTCTGGTGCAATTAATAGTGGGAGAAGGGTGTTCAGCCTATTTGCTAAGATTCTGGCGTACATTTTTACGTCAGTATTCAGGAGGGATATTGGCCTAAAATTCTCTGGTGTGTTTGGTGGCTTACCGGGTTTTGGTAGCACTGTGATATGTGCCTCTAGCATCGAGGTAGGGAAACCTTTTGTGCTATCTAAGGAGTTAAATAACTGCATAATTTTTGGGGCAAGAATATGGATGTATTTTTTTATAGTATTTAGTACTAAACCCATCTGGTCCTGGACTTTTCCCTGTGGGCAATGATTTAACTACCATTTTGATTTCAGTGACGTTTATCTGAGAGTCTAACATATCCGATTGTTCCTCGTCTATCCTGGGTAAATCTATCTTGGCCAGGTAGTCAGATATTGCTTGTCTCTTGCTACATGGTGCACTAGCATTGTCATCACTCTGGGCTAAGTTGTATAAGGATGAATTGTATGTACAGAATTCCCCAACCAGAGAGGAGCTGTCACATTTAGTGTGGCCTGCCTTGGTTTTTATTCTATAAATATGTGTTTTGAGGTGTCTGCGTTTCAGTGATCTAGCGAGTAATTTCCCTGCCTTGTTTCCTTGAGCATAATATTTTTGTTGTAATTTTAAAGCCCTGCTTTGTTGTTCATGTTGCAGATACATATTGAGTTCTGACCTAGCTTTTGTAAGTCGGTGTTTGTATCATTGTCCTTTGGATTTTGTTTATGGGAGCGCTCTTTGTTGGAGTTCTGCGAGGAGTGTGTTGTATTTAGTTCTATGTGGTTTCAGTAGTGTCGCTTTGTGTTTTAATAATTCCCCCCTTATAACACATTTGTGTGCTTCCCATATGTCCACCCAAGCTACATCCGGTGTGACGTTGATATGAAAGTATTCGGTCAATGCCTTTTCTATGTCAATTTGGATAAGTGGATGATCCAGTAAACTGTCCTCTAACTTCCATATATATGGTGTTGTTGGGCTGTCGGGCCATATAAGTTGGCATAAAACTGGGGCGTGGTCCGACCAAGTTGCTGGGCTTATCTTCACACATTTGGGAAGTGTGAGACCTATTGAATCTGTTAGGAGATAGTCAATCCTAGAGTATGATTTATGGGGAAAGGAGTAGAATGTGAAGTTTCGTGTTGAAGGGTGGAGAGTACGCCATATGTCATGCAGTGCTAAGGATTGTATTTGGTTATTGATGTGTTTGATGTCCCTTTTTGGAATATTGGTGGAGCCATTCGATGTGTCCATCTCTGGATTGAGAGGAGTATTAAAATCGCCCCCTATAAATAATCTTCCCTTGGTATTATCAAGTATTTTCCCCGAGAGTTTATGCATAAACGCTGCTTGTTGCTTATTAGGGAAATATACGTTTACAATTGTAATGGGCTGGCAGTATAGTAGACCCGTTATAATGATCAACCTCCCTTCTGCATCTTTTTCTATTTGCGTGATTTCCAATGGGCTATTGCGGTTAATCAGTATGCCGACCCCACTCTTTTTTTGTAGGGCCGGATGAGAAGTGGGCTGTTGTGTACGTATGATGATGCCATTTCGGTTCTGCCCCTTTTTTGAAGTGTGTTTCTTGTATTAAAATTATCGCCTAGATTTAGAGTTTTGCGTTAGAAGGGGTGCGTTAGCTACACGTGTTTTTTTTTTCCCCCTGCACCTTTTAAACAACGCTGGTATTAAGAGTTCTCTGAAGGGCTGCGTTAGGCTCCAAAAAGTGAGCGTACAGGCATATTTACCGCCACTTCAACTCTCAATACCAGCGTTGCTTACGGACGCGGCCAGCTTCAAAAACGTGCTCGTGCACGATATCCCCATAGGAAACAATGGGGCAGTTTGGGCTGAAAAAAAACCTAACACCTGCAAAAAAGCAGCGTTCAGCTCCTAACGCAGCCCTATTGTTTCCTATGGGGAAACACTTTCTAAGTCTGCACCTAACACCCTAACATGAACCCCGAGTCTAAACACCCCTAACCTTACACTTATTAACCCCTAATCTGCCGCCCCCGCTATCGCTGAACACTGCATTAAATTATTAACCCCTAATCTGCCGCTCCGGACACCGCCGCAACCTACATTATCCCTATGAACCCCTAATCTGCTGCCCCTTACACCGCCGACCCCTATATTATATTTATTAACCCCTAATCTGCCCCCCCAACGTCGCCGCTACCTTACCTACACTTCTTAAACCCTAATCTGCCGACCGGACCTCGCCGCCACTATAATAAATGTATTAACCCCTAAACCACCTCACTCCCGCCTCAAAAACCCTATAATTAATTTTATTAACCCCTAATCTTCCCTCCCTAACATCGCCGACACCTAACTTCAAGTATTAACCCCTAATCTGCCGACCGGACCTCGCCGCTATTCTAATAAATGTATTAACCCCTAAAGCTAAGTCTAACACTAACACCCCCTTAAGTTAAATATAATTTTTATCTTAAGAAATAAATTAAATCTTATTAAATAAATTATTCCTATTTAAAGCTAAATACTTACCTGTAAAATAAACCCTAATATAGCTACAATATAACGAATAATTATATTGTAGCTATTTTAGGATTTATATTTATTTTACAGGCAACTTTGTATTTATTTTAACTAGGTACAATAGCTATTAAATAGTTAATAACTATTTAATAGCTACCTAGTTAAAATAATTACAAAATTACCTGTAAAATAAATCATATCCTAAGTTACAATTAAACCTAACACTACACTATCAATAAATTAATTAACTAAACTATCTACAATTATCTACAATTAAATAAACTAAATTAAAAAAAAACCCCCACTAAATTACAATAAATAAAGATTACAAGAATTTTAAGCTAATTACACCTACTCTAAGCCCCCTAAAAAAATAACAAAGCCCCCTAAAATAAAAAAATGCCCTACCGTATTCTAAAATAAAAATTTAACAGCTCTTTTACCTTACCAGCCCTTAAAAGGGCCTTTTGTGGGGCATGCCCCAAAGAAAACAGCTCTTTTGCATTTAAATAAACATACAATACCCCCCCCCAACATTACAACCCACCACCCACATACCCCTAATCTAACCCAAACACCCCTTAAAAAACCTAACACTAAGCCCCTGAAGATCTCCCTACCTTATCTTCACCACTCCGGGTATCACCGATCCGTCCAGAAGAGGGTCTGAAGTCTTCATCCTATCCGGCAAGAAGAGGACATCCGGACTGGTAGACATCTTCATCCAGGCGGCATCTTCTATCTTCTTCCATCCGGCGCGGAGCGGGACCATCTTGAAGCAGCCGACGCGGATCCATCCTCTTCTTCCGGCGACTCCCGACGAATGAAGGTTCCTTTAAGTGATGTCATCCAAGATGGCGTCCCTCGAATTCCGATTGGCTGATAGGATTCTATCAGCCAATCGGAATTAAGGTAGGAAAAATCTGATTGGCTGATTGAATCAGCCAATCAGATTCAAGTTCAATCGGATTGGCTGATCCAATCAGCCAATCAGATTGAGCTTGCATTCTATTGGCTGATCGGAACAGCCAATAGAATGCGAGCTCAATCTGATTGGCTGATTGGATCAGCCAATCCGATTGAATCAGCCAATCAGATTCAAGTTCAATCAGCCAATCAGATTTTTCCTACCTTAATTCCGATTGGCTGATAGAATCCTATCAGCCAATCAGAATTCGAGGGACGCCATCTTGGATGACGTCACTTAAAGGAACCTTCATTCGTCGGGAGTCGCCGGAAGAAGAGGATGGATCAGCGTCAGCTGCTTCAAGATGGTCCTGCTCCGCGCCGGATGGAAGAAGATAGAAGATGCTGCCTGGATGAAGATGTCTACCGGTCCGGATGTCCTCTTCTTGCCGGATAGGATGAAGACTTCGGACCCTCTTCTGGACCTCTTCTTGCCGGATAGGATGAAGACTTCGGACCCTCTAATGGACGGATCGGTGATACCCGGTGTGGTGAAGATAAGGTAGGGAGATCTTCAGGGGCTTAGTGTTAGGTTTTTTAAGGGGTGTTTGGGTTAGATTAGGGATATGTGGGTGGTGGGTTGTAATGTTGGGGGGGTATTGAATGTTTATTTAAATGCAAAAGAGCTGTTTTCTTTGGGACATGCCCCGCAAAAGGCCCTTTTAAGGGCTGGTAAGGTAAAAGAGCTGTTACATTTTTATTTTAGAATAGGGTAGGGCATTTTTTTATTTTGGGGGGCTTTGTTATTTTTTAGGGGGCTTAGAGTAGGTGTAATTAGCTTAAAATTCTTGTAATCTTTTTTTTTTATTTTTTTGTAATTTAGTGTTTGTTTTTTTTGTAATTTAGTTTAGTTGATTTAATTGTAGATAATTGTAGTTTAGTTTAGTTAATTAATTTATTGATAGTGTAGTGTTAGGTTTAATTGTAACTTAGGTTACGATTTATTTTACAGGTAATTTTGTAATTTTTTTAACTAGGTAGCTATTAAATAGTTATTAACTATTTAATAGCTATTGTACCTAGTTAAAATAAATACAAAGTTGCCTGTAAAATAAATATAAATCCTAAAATAGCTACAATATAATTATTTGTTATATTGTAGCTATATTAGGGTTTATTTTACAGGTAAGTATTTAGCTTTAAATAGGAATCATTTATTTAATAAGATTAAATTTATTTCGTAAGATAAAAATTATATTTAACTTAGGGGGGTGTTAGTGTTAGGGTTAGACTTAGCTTTAGGAGTTAATACATTTATTAGAGTAGCGGTGAGGTCCGGTCGGCAGATTAGGGGTTAATACTATTTATTATAGAGTTTTTGAGGCTGGGTTAGGCGGTTTAGGGGTTAATGCATTTATTATAGTGGCGGCGAGGTCCGGTCGGCAGATTAGGGGTTAATAAGTGTAGGTAGGTATCGGCGACGTTGGGGGGGGGGCAGATTAGGGATTAATAAATATAATATAGGGGTCGGCGATGTTAGGGGTACATAGGGATAATGTATGTGGCGGCGGTGTGCGGTCGGCAGATTAGGGGTTAAAATTTTTTATTAGAGTGGCGGCAATGTGGGGGACCTCGGTTTAGGGGTACATAGGTAGTTTATGGGTGTTAGTGTACTTTAGAGCACAGTAGTTAAGAGCTTTATGAACCGGCGTTAGCCCATAAAGCTCTTAACTCCTGACTTTTTTCTGCGGCTGAAGTCTTGTCGTTAGAGTTCTAACGCTCACTTCAGCCAAGACTCTAAATACCAGCGTTAGAAAGATCCCATTGAAAAGATAGGATACGCAATTGACGTAAGGGGATCTGCGGTATGGAAAAGTCACTGCTGGAAAGTGAGCATTAGACCCTTACCTACAAGACTACAAATACCAGCGGGCGGCCAAAACCAGCGTAACGCAGAACTCTAAATCTAGGCGTAAGTCTCCTTTCTGTCTGTGTAGGTCATTTAGTATTATTGTTCTTTTTTTGGGTATATTGAACCCTTTGACATTAATTGTGATAATGTTTATTGGGTGTACTGAGGGTGATTTGTCCATCTTATCCCGATATATTGAGCAGTGTGTGTCAGTGCAACCGTTTCAGAGTTATTTATACAGTTTAAGCGGACCTCTGGGAAACCCAATTGTATCTTATATTATTGAATGACTATGGTATTGGAAAATGGGTAGGAGGGGGAAGAGGAAGGAGGGGGAAAGGGAAGGTGGTATAGGTGTGCGGTCAACAGTAACAAGCAGTAAAGAGAAAAAATATAAACATACAGTGTATTGATTTACCTTAATGCTATATATATTACCAACTGTTAATACAATTTGTGCTGACTGCCGTACCCTTTAAAACTGGGGACAAACCTGTACCTGTCTGGTACAAATCTAATACAGATATTGAGGGCCATGGCCCTCACCCCCAGAGGGGCATACGTATATACATATATATTTAGGATATTTAAGTTGCAGGATGTTAAATTGCATATTGAGACTAAGGCAAGGTTTACATCATGTTACTCCCACTCTTTTATATATATTTTATTTTATTTTCCCCCCTCTCCTCCATCTCCCATAGTGAGGAGTTTATTACCTGTGGAAGCAAACAATTGTTAATATACAAGCCTAATTCAAAGCACTAAGCAAGGGAGACCACATTCCAGTTCTATAATATACAGTGGACAATGTGCAGTCAGTTCTTTTGCTTATACTCATCTGTCCAGTGTGTGATGTTTCAGCCTCTGCATGCTAATGTCCGTTAGTGACTGTTGCTTCTTAGTGTTGAAGTGGTCTGATGGAGTGACGCATCCAACCTTGGATCTTCTTCTGTGTTGAGGTTTTTCAACATATGCGCTCTCACTTGTTGATGATCTTCAGGAAGAGGAATTTGTATCTGTAAAGTTTCTCAAAAAGCGGGTAAATCCTCCATATTGCGGAATGTTGCATTTTTGTCTCCTTTTGTAGCTGGGAGGCTTACAGGGAACCCCCATCTATATGGTATTTTCTGTGCTCTCAGCACCGATGTCACAAACTGTAGATCCCTGCGTTTCTGTAAAGTGGCTGGGCTTAAAGGGACATTAAACACTAAATACATGCTAGATAGAATGATGCATTCAAAGAAAAGATTAGTCCATGACTAACATGTAGATGTATTTTTTAAAGTTTCATTAGTTGTTTAAAAAGTGACAAAATAAGTGTAAAGTTTTAGTGTCTATAAAACACTGGGAGCTGCCATGTTGTAACTTGTGTTACCGTCTCTGCTATGGCCAATTAGGGACAGTTATACATAGGTCATTAGAGTGTGCAGCCAATGGTTGTGCTGGATTTAACAGTGTTCTGCACTTTCATTTCTAACAGGAACTAAAAAGCTCACAATTTCAGAATGGAATTACAGGCAAAGAGGACAAAATAAATAATTAAAGTATATTGCATAGTTGTTTTATATATACAATTTATCATTTTATATTACCATCTCAAAGTGTTTAATGTCCCTTTAAGTCCATAAAGATTTGTATAGCAATACCCGCGTGGGTGAGTGGATTCTTCTGGCGAGCATGTTTCAGCACCTCTTCTTTATCCAGAAAATTGAGAAATTTTACTATTATGTCACGTGGTGGAGCCTTTGCTGGTGGCTTAGGTCTCAATGCTCTATGTGCGCATTCAATTATTATGTCGGCTGAAGTATTATTGCCTTTTATTGTTCTGAAAAGATCTTGCAAGTAACCTGGGATTGCAGCATTTTGTATACTCTCTGGTACACCTCTGATCCTTAGATTATTTCTGCGTCCCCTGTTGTCTAAATCTTCTACCTTATCCGTAAGATTGCGAATAATTTCTTCTTGATTATATGAGAGCTGGGATAAATGCTGGATGTCTTGCGTAGCTATTTTATGGCCTTCTTCTAGAGTGGAGACTTTGCGCTCCACTTTCTTGATATCTTTTTTAATTTCATTGAACATATCTCGCATGTCTGTCATTGCTGTTTTTATGTCATCTTTAGTTGCTAGGAGCAGCAGGTCCGCTTTCGTGATTTCCCCAGGATGGTTATCCATTTGCACTTCTGTCAGTTGTGTGGTTTTTTGAGACAGCTCTATTGTATTCTCACTATGCAAAATATCCCCTTCAAATGGTTTCAGGTACTGATTGACCTTCTTAGCCTTGACTGAGATGTCAGATTTTATTTTTTTTGCTGGCATGCCCAATTTGCAGTTTTGTTTTACTGGGTTTTCTATATCTTGCAGGGCAAATGCCTATTATAAATTGTATGTTCCAGGTAGCTGAAATTGCCCCTGTACACTGTCTTCTATGGCTTTTAGCTGTTAATCTATTAACGGCTCTCAGTAGGCTCTGTGTGCACACTGCTAGCCTCATGTATATTAGACAATCTTGTCCAGTTTCTCTTTTCCTCTCTTTTTTTTTTTTTTTTTTATTATTACTTTTGTCTGCTCTTTGAATATTGGTGTCCTCTTACTGAGCATTGTGTGTTTAACTAAGGAGATACAACCGGAATATAGTTGTACGTGTTGTGTCTTTAGGGGTCTGCGCTCTGGGCCCTTCTGTGTGTTAAGTGCCTATTGTTGGGAGGTACCGGACACAGGCCTTTGCAGCGGAGCCTCACAAGTGTTTACATTTGCGTTAGTGTAGTATCTCACCTCAAAGCCCCTTGCTCCTGTGTCTGATGTCCCTATATATCTGCTTTAGTTTTGGCCCGTTGTGCACCTCTCCTGTCAATCTTCTAGCTCCGGTTCTTTAATATGCGTGCAGAGCGACCGCAACAGGTCCCACACTTCTTCACCTGACCTTAGTTATATAAATTTATTTGTTTGGTCCTGCAACCTTTATCATTGATGCCCAACTGGGGGATATGGGTCCGGGAGCTGTACTACTCAGCAGCCATTACTCTATGCGGCCAAGCTCCGCCCCCCGTGGCATTTGTTTTTTTTATGTTTTATGAAAAGCTATGTTTCTACATGTACAATAACATTTGCTGTTTTTTTTTACATATTCAGTTCTTGTACTTTTATTTAATTTGCAAAAATTACATGTTATTGCTTATATCATAAAGGTTATGACTGTTTTTATGCCTTTAAATAAACTTACAAGGTCTATTCAAAATTGTTAAAATGTAATTCATTTTTGACCAACAGCATACTTAAAGGGACACTGAACCCATTTTTTTTCTTTCGTCATTCAGATAGAGCATGCAATTCTAAGCAACGTTCTAATTTACTCCTATTATCAAATTTTCTTCATTCTTGTGGTATCTTTATTTGAAAAGCAAGAATGTAAGTTTAGATGCCGGCCCATTTTTGGTGAACAAGCTGGGTTGTTCTTGCTGATTGGTGGATAAATTCATCCACCAATAAACAAGTGCTGTCCATGGTTCTGAACAAAAAAATAGCTTAGATGCCTTCTTTTTCAAATAAAGATAGCAAGAGAACAAAGGAAAATTGGAGTAAATTAGAAAGTTGCTTAAAATTGTATGCTCTATCTGAATCATGAAAGAAAAAAATTTGGGTTCAGTGTCCCTTTAAGTTTATTATACTGATGAAGGTTTCTTTGTCTTAAAGATACTGTATCAGACAGTTTGTTATAAATTCTCCTTATTTTTCATTTGAACTTTTTTTTTTTAATGTTCTTTATTTAGGAAATATTTATTATTTGTAGCTTTTAGGAGGAGTCCTACTAACTATGGCCTAGATTTAGAGTTCGGCGGTAGCCGTCAAAACCAGCGTTAGAGGCTCCTAACGCTGGTTTTGGGCGCCCGCTGGTATTTGGAGTCAGTGATTAAAGGGTCTAACGCTCACTTTTCAGCCGCGACTTTTCCATACCGCAGATCCCCCTACGCCATTTGCGTAGCCTATCTTTTCAATGGGATCTTTCTAACGCCGGTATTTAGAGTCGTTTCTGCAGTGAGCGTTAGAGCTCTAACGACAAGATTCCAGCCGCCTGAAAATAGCAGGAGTTAAGAGCTTTCTGGCTAACGCCGGTTTATAAAGCTCTTAACTACTGTACCCTAAAGTACACTAACACCCATAAACTACCTATGCACCCCTAAACCGAGGTCCCCCCACACCGCCGCCACTCGATTAATTTTTTTAACCCCTAATCTGCCGACCGCCACCTACGTTATCCTTATGTACCCCTAATCTGCTGCCCCTAACCCCGCCGACCCCTATATTATATTTATTAACCCCTAACCTGCCCCCCACAACGTCGCCGCCAGCTACTTACAATAATTAACCCCTAATCTTCCGACCGCAAATCTCCGCCACCTACGTTATCCCTATGTACCCCTAATCTGCTGCCCCTAACACCGCCGACCCCTATATTATATTTATTAACCCCTAATCTGCCCCCCTCAACGTCGCCGACACCTGCCTACACTTATTAACCCCTAATCTGCCGAGCGGACCTGAGCGCTACTATAATAAAGTTATTAACCCCTAATCCGCCTCACTAACCCTATCATAAATAGTATTAACCCCTAATCTGCCCTCCCTAACATCGCCGACACCTACCTTCAATTATTAACCCCTAAACTTCCGATCGGAGCTCACCGCTATTCTAATAAATGGATTAACCCCTAAAGCTAAGTCTAACCCTAACACTAACACCCCCCTAAATTAAATATAATTTTTATCTAACGAAATAAATTAACTCTTATTAAATAACTTATTCCTATTTAAAGCTAAATACTTACCTGTAAAATAAATCCTAATATAGCTACAATATAAATTATAATTACATTATAGCTATTTTAGGATTAATATTTATTTTACAGGCAACTTTGTAATTATTTTAACCAGGTACAATAGCTATTAAATAGTTAAGAACTATTTAATAGTTACCTAGTTAAAATAATAACAAATTTACCTGTAAAATAAATCCTAACCTAAGTTATAATTAAACCTAACACTACCCTATCAATAAAATAATTAAATAAACTACCTACAATTACCTACAATTAACCTAACACTACACTATCAATAAATAAATTAAACACAATTGCTACAAATAAATACAATTAAATAAACTAGCTAAAGTACAAAAAATAAAAAAGAACTAAGTTACAGAAAATAAAAAAATATTTACAAACATAAGAAAAATATTACAACAATTTTAAACTAATTACACCTACTCTAAGCCCCCTAATAAAATAACAAAGCCCCCCAAAATAAAAAAATTCCCTACCCTATTCTAAATTAAAAAAGTTACAAGCTCTTTTACCTTACCAGCCCTGAACAGGGCCCTTTGCGGGGCATGCCCCAAGAATTTCAGCTCTTTTGCCTGTAAAAGAATAAATACAATACCCCCCCCCCAACATTACAACCCACCACCCACATACCCCTAATCTAACCCAAACCCCCCTTAAATAAACCTAACACTAAGCCCCTGAAGATCTTCCTACCTTGTCTTCACCATCCAGGTATCACCGATCCGTCCTGGCTCCAAGATCTTCATCCAACCCAAGCGGGGGTTGGCGATCCATAATCCGGTGCTCCAAAGTCTTCCTCCTATCCGGCAAGAAGAGGACATCCGGACCGGCAAACATCTTCTCCAAGCGGCATCTTCGATCTTCTTCCATCCGGTGCGGAGCAGGTCCATCTTGAAGCAGGCGACGCGGATCCATCCTCTTCTTCCGATGTCTCCCGACTAATGACGGTTCCTTTAAGGGACGTCATCCAAGATGGCGTCCCTCGAATTCCGATTGGCTGATAGGATTCTATCAGCCAATCGGAATTAAGGTAGGAATTTTCTGATTGGCTGATGGAATCAGCCAATCAGATTCAAGTTCAATCCGATTGGCTGATCCAATCAGCCAATCAGATTGAGCTCGCATTCTATTGGCTGTTCCGATCAGCCAATAGAATGCGAGCTCAATCTGATTGGCTGATGTGATCGGCCAATCGGATTGAACTTGAT